>NC_042615.1:104330240-104638097 GCF_901001135.1 Rhinatrema bivittatum | reverse complement strand
ATTAGTGGCTAGTACGTAGAGAATTATTGTAAATTTAAGATTCTCTATCTTACTTATACAGCATTTTATAGAAGGTTGCCATTTCCGCAAACAAATCTTTTAGTTTTCTACATACCAGAAAGAACCTTAAAATCCCCTTGATATAAGGCTGGAAAACACAAGGCAGATTTCTTTTCATTATCAGGCACTTCTAATATGGAATACTCTTTCTTTAGATCTACAAATAGAGAAACATAATCTAAACTTTAGGAAACTTGTTAAGGCCTGGTTGCTTACTCTGTTTTTTTATTAATTTTTTTGTAGTCTGATTTTAAATGCTCTTTTAGTAGATTAAAACTTATACTTATAATTAGTCAAGTATGTTAGGCCTTATACTCAAAAACATTGGTATGGATTTTTAGTTAATTGGTTTGTGTATTATGTTTATTGTCCCTATGTATGTTGGTATTTTTTGTGTTTTGGTTTTTTTATTTAAATTAAATAGTACACAGTTTTGATGTTATGGAAAATCAATATATTAAAAATAAATGTTACTTTTACCATATCAACAATTGCCCTGAAGATCAATAGGATGGATGTCGGATATTTGGGAAAGGTGAGAAATCTTGAGGTTTGGGAGGATGCCTCGTCTGATTTTGATTCTCATATTTTTGAGGTGGTAGAGGGCATTTTATAAACTCAGGCAGATCTGGAAGTTGTGTCCATTGTTAAATAGTTTTACTTTTCAGGTAATACATATTTCTATCTTACCTTTGTTAAACTATTGTAACTGTTGATTTGTTGGCCTCCTTAATCAGATAATGCAGAACATGGCTCCTAAAATCATCTTCAGATGTTCTCAGAATGATAGTGCCACACCTTTGTTGTGCTGTTTACATTTGTTACCTATGCAAGAATGAGTGGGACTTAAATCGATGATGTTGGTTTTCCAGACAATCATGGGAGCTGAGCCAGAGTACTTAAGGAAGCAGTAACACTGGTATATTCCAGGAAGCAATTTATGATCATCTCAAGTTGCACTATTAAAAGATCCTTCCAGAGCATAGGTGTGTGAGATATTGTATGGTAAAAGGGTTTTCTCTGTGATAGGGACTGAATTATGGATCACCACTCCTTTGGATACTAGGTTGTAGTCTGGCTGTATGGTATTTAGTGAAAAAACACATGGCTGTTTCCAAATGACTAGAAGCTATATATGGGAAGAGTTTGACTGGTATAGTATGAGCTGTGTAGAGCTTGGGATAGGAAAGAAAAATTGGGGGGCTTGTTGATTTTTTTGGGGGGAGGGAATCATAGCAGTTGAAGTTCAGTAGAAAGTATTTTGCATTTATTTAATGGTGGAGTTATAAGCATTGATTTTATTTGATTTATTGTGATTTTTATTTGATTTTATATATCCTGAATGTTTAAATGTTTTACACTACCATGGGCAAATCTTGTGTCTGGTATGGCAGGATAAAAATAATAAATGGAATGGATTTCATTTGCATTTCTCATGGACAGAAATTGATTTCTTAGAACTCATCCTCCCTCATAAAACCCATAGCTGGATAGGTTAAAAGTAAAGCGGAAGGACTTCTCATGTTTGGCTTTGTTTTCTTGAAGGTTAATATTACCTTGTACTATGCTCCTGTAAAGGTGTCTCCCGTATTTCCTTTATTTTTGTTAAAGTACAGTTAATTAATGGATGTGAACGGACATTTTCACTATGTTATAAGGTTTTCTTTCTGTACTTTAAAAAATTCCCTTACAAGTGGATGCTTGTTGTAATTGATTAAAAAATGCATAAATAAAAAAATAAAAAATAAAAAAATAAATGGAATGGAATGGAATAGGGAGGGCACTTTCCAAAACTATTTAAAAATTACCTTCATAATTGCAGGTTAGGAACAGCAGAAGCTGTCACCGTCCACTCCAGCTGCTATGAGGAAAAGACTGCAATTTGCTGTAGCTCAAAAAGGTTCCGAGTTGGTACCTTCAAATCTGCAAGCTAATTTGAAAAAAGAAATTCCCCATGAAGGTTCCCTCTGAAAACTTGTGCTGGAGGGGGGAAAGCAAATTCTTTGTACCTGTAAACTTTGCACATTTAAAGCAAGTGGAAAGTATATGCATGAAAGTCCAATTAAATCTCTGCTCATACATTCGCTCCCCCAACCTAATTCTGTTCCTTTGTTCCCCACAGCTAACAGTAAATATGTTGCTCACATTTTATGTGGGTAAACTCCTACTTGCCCTCATAAAAAGGCCCTTTAACACTAACTAACTAACACATGCACACACTCACACAAACACATGCACACGCGCTGCGGCTGCAGATTATGAAAACCGACGCCGGTAAACTTGGCGATCTACCGAGTAAAAAAAAAAAAAAATACATAAAAGCTTTTTTTTCTGCTTTTCTGTACTTCTTTTACCTGCGCTCAGCTATTAACGCCTGTCCAGGCAGGCATTAATATCTGAGAGCAAAATGTGCATCTGAGATGCAAAAATTTTTTTGGAATGTGTAGTGAATTAGTAATAGCCTCATTCACTTGCATTTGCATTTGATGTGTGCTATTGTATTCATTCCACGTTGGACGTGCATTAAATAGGCGCTAATCCCCCTAATGCGTTAGGGGGTGGATTAGCGCCTATTTAACCCGCGTCCGAGTGCGGGTTATATATTGCGCTTGGCTGAGTGCACTGTATTGCATCGTCCCAATTGATAGTAATTTAACCTTAAGTGGTGGGTGTGTGTGTGAGTGTGTGTGTGTGTGTGTGTGTTAAAGGGCCTTTTTATAAGGGCAAGTAGGAGTTTACCCACATAAATTTTTTGAAAATTACCTTCCTTGAAAACTGACACCCCCCCCCCCTTTAATCCACTTTTTGAAGGGAAGAAAGCTTATGAGATTGCCATATTTTTCAGTGTGTCACTTTAAATAACTTTTGCATTTAATGTCATAGCCATACCTAGTGGTCATCTCTTCCTCCTTTGTTCTTGATCCCTGGCAGTCATCTCTCCCTTCCTCTTTCCTGGACTATGATACTCCTCTATCCCTTCCTCTTGATAACCATCATTTCTTTCTCTCTACCTCTCATCCTGAGGTCCTTTCCATCCCATCCCTTTTCTCTGATGGTCCTCTTTACCCCGATAGCCTGACACCTACTTTCACTATCCTTAATCAGATTGATTATAGGCTCCTATCTCCCTCCTTATTCTCATTTTCTTCCTTCATGCCTCTCTTATTTCCTCTCTCCTCAGTCTTTCCACTCATACTGTCAACTCCAGTTCTCTTTCCTCCTTTCTTCTGCTCAGTCATTCTACTCATTTTTGGTGCAATGCTCCTCTCACCTCTCTCTGTCACACTAGTCAGACAATGGCAGAGCATATGGCAGTGGTGGGATATGCTTCTCACTGCAGTGATCACCCTGCTTCCTCCTGCTTTCCTCAGTGCGCAGCAGTGGCTGATGAAGGTTCTGACAGCCATTAATCAGCCTCTCTATTTCCCACATCCTTCTAATGTGCAGCAGTATGTCTTGAGGACTGTGATCGGCTTCTCTCTTCCCCATCTCCACAAGAGACATAGCTGTGAGGTTTGAGGTCCCTAATAGCTGTGCCAGCCTCCTCTTTTTCACTCCTTCTCCCAGCCTGCAGCAAAGATTTCCATGGGGAACAGTGAGCCCCCTCTCACTTTCCTGGCCTGCAGCGGTAGCCTATTCTTTTCCTTACCAGATAAACGTGCTTGCATATCTTCCGGTAGGGATCTACCGGAAGGGATGCAAAACATACTGCGCTGCACATCAGGAGGATGTGGGAAAGAGAGAGGCTGATTATGGATGTCAGAACCTTCAGCAGCCACTGCTGCATAATGAGAAAAGCAGAAGGAAGCAGGGTGATCATTGCAGTGAGGAGCATATCCCTCCGCTGCCATATGCTCTGCCATTGTCTGACGAGTGTGTCCGTAGACCCCAGATTGGGAGTCCGAAGGCTGGAGTACCATTTCTCTAGTGCATTTCAGATTCTACCTCTCTAATGGTACGATTGGTTCCCCCATTTGCTAGCAGATACCTTGTCCCCTCCCTATCTTTAAGATATGCCTTTTACTTTCATCCAGTGTGCTCCTTTCTCCCTCTCCCAGCTTACCTATAACATTTAACTTTGTTTTATTTCATTAAAAGCTTCCAAAAAATTATAGGATTGTAAAAAAAAAAAAAAATCAGATTCAATAGCCTAATATGTGATGTTGGTCAAGTGATGCTGTGTTCTTGTCCACTAGCTCAGTAAAATGTAATAGTGTCACTACCAACAAATGCATGTACCTTAAACATAGCAAAATCAAGGTCAAGAGATATGGAGAGGAGATTTAGGAGAGGAAATAGATCCTTTGATATTTATTGGGTAAGTCTCTTTACTGCAGTGTTGTGTACCTAGCAAATTAGTCATAGGCAGGGAGATTTATGCACTTTATCACCTTTGGTCATTTAGTTGATGGTCAAACAAAATCTCAGTTATTTTACACAAAATGTAATAGAATATTTTACAGTCCATTTCATACTATAACATATTTTAATTGGCAGTAGACAATTCTTTTTATTTTGTAAGCCAATTAATCAGATTAAACATTTGACATCTAAAACATATCATGTACTTATAGTTGGGCATGTATCTTAACATTCTAAAAAATAATATCAAAATGTTATATATGATGAAAAATGGCAATATGCATTATCAAAAATATACATTATACTTACTTTAAATATTGCCAACATATCACAAAAGAGTTGAATCCCATTGTATTTGTGCCAGCTAGATGTCTATTTTCATCACTAGCATTGATAGAAACAACTGAATCGGCCAATCTGATCAGATAATTCAGAGGTTTACAATGAATATAGCTGAGATGTATCTACTTCTATCAACTGTGCAAATAGCATAAGCTAACCCCAGTTGTACAACATTTTTTTCAACACCATTGCTATTTCCCACATATTATTATAATAGCCTGAAAAAGACAAATTATAAACATTTCTTTCATTAGAACATCCTTAATTTTTTTGGGTATTCCATACATGCTTTATTTTGTGGAATCTCAGTCAAATCAAACGTAGTCAACATGAAATATAACTATGCATTAAGAGCTTATATTATTAAATATTTAATAATTATTAAAACAAGATTTTCTTTAAAACTGATTAAAAATAGAGAACAATACTGAAATATTAAAATGGAGCTAATAGATAATATCAGTACACTTTGCCTCAATGGCATATAGTCATCCAGTATATCTGTAATATAATTTACAGATTCACTGCCTCATAAGTGAAGCACTGCAGTCTAGTAATTAATGATGTACAAACTGAAAAATGAAAAATGAATTATCACTTGTTCACTTTTCTTAAAGGGATAAATATTCATTTTGTTTTCCACTTTCTATTAAGATTATTCACAATTCTGCTACTTTAAAATAAGATACAACAAATGTCAAAGAATCTTTGAAATGTGTTCTGACTTTGTGATTGTATTGATTGGGTCATATAGTAGAACACATGGCATCCCTAATCTATCATGTAGACAATATTTTTTTCACCAAGATGCTTTCTATATTATGTTGCTGTAACCAAGATGCTTTTTATATTATGTTTGCTGCAATCAACGAAGGCTACCCTCTTTATTCAAGAATGGTGTTAAAGCTATAAATAATTTTATACCATTACCCCTCACGAACAGTTGTTACAATAAATACGTGGCAAATCGGGCTCGTCCATAACAATTTGGTGGGTCTGGCAGGCAACGACTGATGCTGACCATGCTTGCCTGTCAGACAAACTGGGGCGCGAGAGGAGTAGGGCTGCGCAGCGGTCCAGCTTCCCTCCCACCCTCCCTTATCATTATGTACGGTGGATAAGTAAATGATAGTGAAAGCAAGTTTGCAGATTGTCGCAGTGGAGGCGGAAACCCGAGCCCAAGTTGAATGTTGTAAATAATTGGAAGTTTAAAGAACACGGGGGGGGGGGGGGGGGGGGAGTCTCGTGCAGTTGGGGGGGGGGGGCTGCTGCATGAGAAGGTCAGAATGAGCTAGGGGGCTAAAGCTTAAAGGCCATGGCTGGCCCTCGCTGGGACGAGGCGGGGCAAGTCAATAAAGGGGAGGGGGGCATATCACTTACCGCTGGGACGTGGTGTGAGCAAGGGCATAAGCGAAAGGGGGGGGGTGCATTTTTCAGCTGACATGTCAGCGTGATGTCTATTGTTCGGGCTCAGGTATGTTTAATAAACTGCAGACTTTTATAACGCCAAGAACATGCATTGCTTTATTTGGGAGGGATAGCAAGAGCCAAGCGCAGATCTTGACTCCTCACATTATTAACCCTCCCTTTTATGGGAGAGTAGGCGGAATCCCTTGTGCGAAATGAGCCTTCTACTTTGGACTGGCTAGGGCAAATGATTTTGACACGCACATCATATCAATGTTAAAGGTCTGTGCTCATTTTAGTGTAGCCTTCTACTATATAAATGCTTATCATTAGGTTAGTGTGCACTAAAAATGTTAGCATGCCATTTAGTGATGCGGTTCTTTTTGTGGAGACTACTGAAGAATGAGAGTCCTATAAGCTCAGGTATTTCTAAAGTCACACATAGCAAGCATTCTCAAATTTCTACACCCTACTTACTTCTACATGAAATACTCTTTTCATTGTGTGGTTCAACCTGCTAAAGACACCAAAATATGTATGGCAATTAGTGGCATCAACCAGCATACTCAGTAACAGTGCTGTATATAATACCCTCTGCACATCAACTGAGTGTGCGCTGCTAGTGGAATTTAAATTCACAAAAATATAATTTTAAAATAAAGCTGGGGTTTCTTTGAAAATGTTTTCATTCTTCAAAAACCATTTAAAACCATTTAAGTTTCTCTTTTTTTTTGCTCTTCAGATACTGCTCCCACTATTTAGTAGTTCAAAAACTGCTGTCATCCCTGAATTCCTGGGAGTGTTAAAAAGCACAAATACTTAAACAAAACTTTAACTTATGTTAAATGTGAAAGTTAAGAATCAGATACATTTCTTTTCTATGCTGTTACCAGTGTGTCCCAACTTTCTCATGCCTAATGCATACACCTATAATAGCAATGTTGTGTGACACACCAACCTCCATAGAGCAAGCAGTGTGGACACGGGGAGGATTCAAATGGCCAAAAGAAGAGCTAAAGAAGCACTGAAAGCCTCACCAGTCCCTCTTCCAATTTTTAAAAGAAAGGGAGAGAGGGGGCGGAGAGACACATGAAATTATCACATGCACCAGTTCTCTCTATATCCAAGCGCAGAAGAAGGAAGAAGTCGGCGTGATGCAGGCAGCCGGCTCCATTACTTACCTTACCTGTGACTGCCAGAGCTCCTGAACTGCTACTGCTTCCAGCTCTCAGAATGAGTTATATCCAATGCTCAGTGCATGCTCTCCCTGTCTCAGCCTGAGAAAACGAAAGAGGCTGGAAGGACTCAAAGGAGGATGCTTATGAGGTGGAAGACGAAGAGGTGCTGTGTATGCCGTATGTGCCGCACAAAGCTGTCCACCCTGTAGGACTCATGCTATAGCTAGGAAGAGGCATGCATAATTGCACATATTCTAAGCAAGGATATCCTACATATCTAGGAGACCCCGCTGGTGTCTCTTGTTGCTGTGAAGTGCTGAAAGCAGAACCCAGGTGCTGGCTTGGATCTGAGCCATGGCACACTGGTGGGAAAACACAGCACTATACAACCTTCCTGCTGAACTGTAGTCCAAGTTGGGACTCTTACAATTTCCAAGTTAGTTGGTATCTCATTTTTAGCATGCTGTATACTGCTTTGATGACCATGCCGGAAAGTGGTCAAGATAAATACAATAATAATGTTGTACAGGAGAAGTACAAATAAAATGGGAAGGCTTGAATTCAATTAAATTAAAGAGGAAAAAATGAGCACATATATGTCTTTGAAATCATCCTTCGTGTAGAGCTCTTATTAGTTGTGAAAAGTCCTATCTTATTGTGTCCCATCCAGTTGCAATACAACTGCTGTACCTGGTTTTCTGCATGGGAAACCAAGACAAACCTCCTGTGCTATTTTTCAGAGGTCAATGAATAAGACATTGATGCAATAGAGTTTTTTCTTCCCCTCACAAAAACAGATGTTGAGAATACCTAGACAGATCCTATCAGAGGATAAAGTATTTTATTGGCTTACTCAGAGAAATGGACAGTGCTACATTTTCAATGGCAGTCTTCAATCCCATTTGTCCAAGGCAAAATATTGATTGCTTAGATTACTCTGAATCACACCAAAAAAGAAAAGAAACATTTCTGATCTGGTAACTGTCTGAAAATCTATACTTTGTTTAGAAAAAGGATGATATTGTCATGGGAAAAACTATACCCTTTATCTTTTTTAGTTTCTTGGCAATTGAATTAATTGTTGCTTAGTATAACTACAAAAAGAAAAAATTAACAAAAATGTCAATTCATAAAAATGTGCAGAATAAAGCATGGCGGATATACAATTTTGAAGGATAGCAACACTCCTTGGATACATTATGAACCATGATTACTGAGTGCCTTCAATCCCCAAGAAATGCCAACATCTCACTACAATGCTCATCCTGCAGATTATAATAATTTTAAGCCATCCATTATGGTGGAATATCAATATGAGGTGGAACTTTTGGTAGTCAATAATATAGCAGGGATTTCTCCTACCATTTTACAATGCAGCATTCATGTGAATAATTCTTCTTATGCATCTAAATAAACTGTTTGTGAGGAGGTCCAAGTTACAATGTTTCACTGTTATTAGACTGCACTGTAAAGCTACCATATATAATACCACATCCGAGAACATTAGAAATCTAAATGAAGCTGTTACACCTAGACAAATGGAATATACATCAAAGACAGAAGGAAAATACTAGGAGAATGGAAATAAAAACAGAATCTTGAAGCCTGCGTACTAGTCCTGGATGCTAACACTAGATCCCATTGCCTCTTTTACATACCTATATAGGAACTGGGTAAAAAGTACATATGATACAGGGAAAATAGTATAGCCTGGTGTATTATTTGTCTAATAAAGAAAAAAAAAAAAAGAAGAGAACATAGAATGTAGAACAGAACAGTCTAACTCTCACGTTCACTGTGTTAAGTTTCACTTTTAGGGCACAGGTTCAAATAATCTCCAAAGAGATTCAGAAGAGCAAAATTTAATTTCATAATTAAATATGAATATGGATTTATATACTTTGTTCTGAAACTTTTGTTCAATTTCCCTTTGCCACATAGCATATGTTCTTAATTGGATGGCATTATATCTGAAAAAAAAGTTTGTAAAAGAAATTCATAATTATGTGTGGAAAATGTCAGGATATATGTATATATTTTTAATTCCCTAAGGGAAGCTGCACTTTAATATTTTATTATTCCTCAAGCAGTCCTTAAATACAGTAAGCTTGATTTCTATGTTGATATTTAAAGTTTATTTAATTCAGCTTACATTTCATTTAATAGTTGAATTTGCTCAATAGCTAGTACCTGTTCATTATCTACAGATTCAAGGTCACGCATTACAGTGCATCACCATTTCTGCAGGTGATAACAAGAAAGAGCTCTTCTAGGTGGCAATTCTGGATAGGAAATTTGAACAAGAAAATATCTTAACTATTCAATATATTTATACATTTTCCATTCGATTTATAGACCAGGTTTGTTTGGTTTTCTCTTATAATACTGCAGGATCTCTTTTGAAAAGAATATTTTGAACTATAATCACTATATCAAGCCTTAGCAATTAATAACAAAAATTTAAAAGGGGGGGGGGGGATTAGGACTATATATTACAGTTTTCCTCCTACTTAAACTTTACCACTTGCTGAAAAAGAGGGGGGCAAAATTGGCTAGTACTTCCTTTTAAAGGCTTCCTTGACTTTGAAGAAAAAAATACTTTTTCAGTTTGAGATTCACTTTACAAAACAAATACATAAGCAGATTGTCCAGCATTCTAAATAACCTTGATTTTATCTATTTCACCATTTGGACGGCAAAGTTGCTCTGGCATCTTGCCGCTAGTCAGAGTTCATTATGCCGTTTGCAGATTTGTTGGCAGAAAATACCCACCACTGATCACTCTATGACCTTGAAAACTGGAAGCCGGGTCTCCTTCCACATGCCTACAACTCCCCAAAGTTTGGAAATTGAAACGGTCTCCATGTAACTGTGGAAGGCACACTCTCCCATATTCAAACTGTAACACACACCAACATTGGAATAATCCAATAAGCCTCTCTTCTGATAGAACAGAGGCTAAATAGACCATATTGGGACAGTTTTATACCTGCTTATTTCCCTGAGGTCTTAGAGTCTTGCCAACACCATCTTCCCAATGGTTTCACTTTAAAACATGAGCTGGAATACACTGACCCTTATTAATTTAGTACCGGAAAATACATTCCCTTGGTGCTAAATTATTCATGCTGGTGCAGCACTAGGCTATTTCTGCCTAGTGCCATGATGATACATCAGGCCCCGAATGTTAGAAAAGTTAACTGACCTTTAAAGGCACAGCAGCTCCTTAAGTCAACCTTGTAAGAGGAGCAGAAAAGTCAATAAATCATTACTAATGAATAATTTGTGAATTGATGGAAGGTTTGTAAACAGAGGCAATCAATTCCCCAGCACTCAGAAGTAGAATGTTGATAATGTAAATGCAACACCTTATAGATATGTCTCAGGGGCTGCTCTCATGTCTTTACACCTATATAGCCTCAACCTAAGATGCCACACTGATGAACAAAAAACAAGGACAGGAATTCTTCTACTCCAGCAAAACAAAACACCCCCCACTCCACTATCCCCACCCCCACCCACACACACACTGTTACAGACTTAATTTACCTTCATTGCATGATTTGCATGCTGAGAGCAGACATTTGAACAAAATGTATTCTAAGGTAAGAGAAAGAATGCCAAATTGGCAAATCCACTTTCTAGTACATTCTAGGTGTTAATCATACAAATCTGTGATGGCAAAGCCACAGTTTATGCATATTGCATAATTACTGTACTTCTTAAATGGTCTACTATCATTACAAAATCATTACCTAAAATCTCATCAACCTTTCAGTTTGCATCCTGGCTAGCACACACACTTTCTTGGTGAGAGCTAACATCTGTCATTTTCAATTTGATTAGCTAGTCAGTTAGTTGTAAGTTAGTAGTAATGGGCATGCTTTTGGTTACAAAGTTGTTTTCCCTGGTCTGAATATGAAAACATTCATACATAATGTAGTAAGCATACACATGAACCACAAACACACACACAAAACTTATGTTCCAATTGTGCAACAGCAGACAGCAGCATACTCACGGATGCACAACTTGAACAAGTCCATGCCCAGAAAGTAAAATCTGAATGAACACAAAGGCTGACATTCTTCCACACTCCTCCCACCAAAAAAAAAAAAGGTTTGTCACATTTATACTAAACCAGTTCAGGAACACAGATTTCACATTGTTTGTAAATGTATTTTAGAACTTCCAGTTTTCACTGGCAGATCATGAGGAAATACAAACTTCCCTGGGAGGAATAGTATAATATATGCTCTATCTGTCTTCAAACTGTGCTAAAATGTATACTGTATATTTCTTTTATTTCACTTTTTTCATTGCTCCATCTGCTGGATAATCTGGTCTTTCTCTGGCAGATGTAGCTCATCAGCTCCACAAAGTAGAAGCAGTTAGTTCAGCAGGTGGCTTCCTTCTTTACAATCTAGCAGGAACAAGTTTTTTTTGCACTGGACATGGACATTTCTGCAGGAGCTGAAAAGCTAAAGGGACAAAGCCAAGCCACAAAGTACTTTCTCCAGTACATACTATCCTGAATTAGCTTTTTGCTGCTATTCATTCAGTTAAAAAAAAAACAAAACAACGCATCTGCTACATCAGGTAATAAACAAAACACTACAGAAATTAGCAGTATTTGAAAAAGAAGTGTCTGAGCGTCTAGGCAGTAAATATTCTCTTATCCTGAAGCAAGACCCAACTTTTCATCAGAAATGATCAATGCTGAAACACCTGCTTCTCACCCCTAATACAATTCTAAAATGAAAATAGGCACGCAGGGGCGGGGGATGGGAAATTCATCTGCTCAGAATGCTAAACCCAAGAATCTGCCTGGAAGACAAAATGATCTTTCATTTCTTTTGGAGTCACCGGCAGCAAAACATAATCACCTCGGCAATGTTTCAAAAAAAAAAAAAAAAAAAAAAAGGAGCAAGGTGGGAAGGGAAAGAGAGAAAGCGGTGACTGAAACTTCACCTTCTTGAGATTTTCACCGGCCTTAGATGGACGCGCTAAACTAGTAACTCCCCTAGCAAGCAGTGGGGAGAAGAAGATCAATAAAACAAACAAGCAAGCTGCACCCGGCAGAAATCTAGAGGGTTAGGGGGAAGCAGCAGCTTCCTATAGAGAGGGAGAGAGAGGGATAAGGAGGTTGTATCCTTGCCCTTGGTGCCAGCTCTTTGCTCAGTAACCCAACACCGTGGCAGCCAGCAAGCTTGCATCCGTTTCCACAACTGAATCCGACCAAAAAACAATAAAATATATATAGAGAGAGAGAGAGATTGGAAAATAAAAAAGAAGAGTAAAATCTCAGCAAACACACGAGAAGAAGGAAGATGAGAAACTTAACACTACCTTTCTGCCGGCTTGGTAGGTCCTGCTTCGGAGGGGGATAGCGGTCACTTCAGATGCAGTGCAGCAAGCAAAGCAACTGGCTGGGAGTTTTAACTTTACCGCTCCGCGCCTGCCTGCTCTCGCCCTGCGGGCTCCTGATGGCGCCGGGGGGGGGGGGGAGGCGCTCTGAGGCGGAGCTGAGCCCCCCTTCAGTTAACGCTACCGCTCTGCGGCGACCGCTTCATTTTCAGCAGGGTGCGCCGAAGTCGCGCTCCGTACCGGCGTCCTTGCCAGGCGGTGCAGCTGGGTTCCAGCTCCTCGCCTACTGGGGCTGGTGAGAGTGTGAGCGCCGGTGTTAAGTAGGAAGGTGGTGGCAGGAGAGCCGCTTGGGAGTCTTGAGCGGAGGGGGGGGGGGGGGGGGGAGAGAGGGAGGCTGCCCCTCGCTCTGCTTAAAGGGGGGCACCCGGCATCGATTCCTGCTTCGGGACCAGCGATATGAAGAGACTGCTGCAGACACTGCTGCTCCGGCGCTGGAAGAATGAATGAATGAGACCAGTGCACCATCGGCTGGAGCAGTGCATCCTCCTCCAGCGATCGGGGGCTGCTCTCTCTCTCTCTCTCTCTCTCTCTCTGATGCTTTCATTAACCCTCAGGAACAATCTGGTGATCGACGCTATTTAGTGCAAAGTACTGTTAAGAAGCTAGTTTTAAATTGTTAATGATCCTGCAATGAAGCAGGAGGTGGTGGGGGTCCCCATATCTTAAAAAAACATTTCTTTCTTCCTTAATGTGATATAATAGATGTTAATGATATGTAAAATTATTTTTGTGGTAATTACTATGTAAATGGATGCATAAATGTACTGTACTGTAAATGCAATCCAGAACTTTGCATCCGAAACCAAAAATTATCAGGTGTTTATGTGTATTATTTTTATTTAATTCAGACCTGACTAAACTCACTAAGCAAGAAAGATTGACTTCTATCCTATCCTTCCTCATTCTCATAAAAGAGGAGTAGGGTCGCCAGCTTTTCAGGACAGGTTTGGTCCAGTCCTGGAGTTTTTACTCCACTGCATATAGGAACTTGTAGCTTCAATATTCCTAATATAGTGTCTTCCAAACACAGACCCAGAGGATAACACCGGTAGTAGAGGCTCTTTTTGGCTGCCCCTTGTCACCTTCTCTAACCACTTGAAATAGATCCCTTGGAAAAACAAGACTCCTAAGACCATGCATGCAGTGCATGTGAAACCAGGACTGGATCAGGCTGCTTGGCTAATGGCTAAACCTCCGCAGCTGCTCCTAGATCTCCCTTTGCCGCTTCAGGGGTTGATTCTATTTTTCTCCCCTTAGTGGAAGAAGATTCTGGTTTCCCCACTCCTTTTCTGTTTGTGTTTTTCTTTAGGGATTCACAGTGAGAGGTGTCTATCTCCCCCCCCCCCCCCCCAAGCCCCCTGAGTGAAGCAGCACCAACCCTCCAAGATCTATGGAGGAAGATGGTCAGCTGCCTCTGACCTTTGAAGAGGGTACACTGTGGCTGCCCCAACACCCTGCAAGGGATGACTCAGAGAGGAAAGAAAAGGAATAAGACAAGAGACAAGACATGTAGAATTGGGGTGGAATCAAGCCCAACTGTTCGCGCTCCTCCCCACCCCCCCAGACTGTACATGGCTGTGGTGGTTGGAAGCAAATCCCCCCCATGCCACAGGGAAGCAATAGCACACCAAAGCCTACAGCCCTCACATTATCACTATAGTCGGCTGCTATGGCCTCAGCCACAAGCACAATGTGGGTTATGATATGCAAATCTCTGGCAACATACACGAGTATACCTTGGCTGTGGCAGGGAGCGGGGCTGGGAAATGTACTATTGATAGGATCTTCACTACCAGGTTGTTGGTGATGGCAGTATGCTACCCTGACCTTCCTCTTGGAGGCTGGGCTATGGCAGCAGCTGAGTGCCCTAAGAGAGGTGAAGTCAGCTATCATTGCCTTTCACCTAGGGTTCAAGTGCCAGGCCGTGCAGCATGTAGAGTCACACAGGAGGCATGTCTGGATTTAATTCCCCAAAGGAAGGGAGTAGGTGGAGAGCTTGTTCCCAGTGCAGTACAACAACCACTTCTTCTACAAGGTTGTATTTTACCCTACTGGAGGAGTGGTACTATTTGTGCCAGGAAGTGGGCCATACCAGGAAGGAGTGCTCTTACAAGAAGAAGCATCCCCTTGCTGGCCACAGCACCCAAGTTGTACCCTAGACCCCTACCATGGAACATCTATCCAAAATGCCTTGTGGTTGCACAGAATAGCTGAGCCTGGCTAAGCCAGCTCCTGCCTCTCAAAACCCATATTTCTGAGACTCTCACCTTAGTGGAAGCACAGCCTAGCCAAGGGGCAATGAGAACTTCCTTCATCAATAGAATTGGAAAGACCCCAGATGAGAGGGCATAAAGGGACTGGAGCTCCACTTTACAGGTGGAGTGGATACGCCAAACCTCACTACTCATGCTGATCTTGGTGTCAAGCCCCCCATCAAACAAATGGAGCCTGGTATACATCACCCTACCAAAGTGGGAGCTGGGAATTTCCCAAAAGCCTTGCTCCCCAGTTACATCAAGTAAATCACATGTGAAGGAGGGAGATATGCTAGAGGAAGAGATGCTGGATGGAGGGTTGATAGTGAGAGGAACACCAGAGGGAGGGATGCCAAAGAGTGGAGCTTCTGTTCCTTGTGATGGCCCTTATGTTATAACTCAAGGCTACTTGGCCTTTCCTGGAACCCATTCCTCTCCCTCCATCCATTACTAAAAATAAGATGAGGACAGGAAATATGTAAGCACAGACAGAATTTGCATATCCTTCGGAGCACTGAGCACAGCCCTAGCTTGGAGGGTTAACCCTCCAGTCTGAAGCAGAGGGAGGCCCTGTGGTCAGATCTCCAAGAACTCCACTTCAGTTTCATCTGTGAGGGAGGATGGAGAATTGAATAGCCAGACCTTCTGGATGAAGCTGTAAACCTTACCATTTGGAATCATGGAGGTTACCTTCCTGCCTCATGTAGAATCAGACAACAACCACCTTGGTCCCTCGGGAAGGTACACAGGAAGGAAGGAGAAGAGGTCCACCATGTTATGCAAGGCTTAGTGGATAGCACAGAGTTTATTAGCATTTCAGAGCCCCTAGATCCCCTGACTGAGCTTGCCCCCTCTTCTCAACAGAGGGAATACCTCACCAGCCTAGCAGAATGGAGACAGTGTTGTAAGCTGTCACCCTATGTGATCAAACATTTGCTATCTGAGAATGGCTCTGACATTTGGCACTCTGGATGTCAATGACTGCAAAGGATGTCAATGACTGCAAAGGACTGCAGGCACTAGGTGCTTTCCTTCCTTCTAGCAGGAGGGTACTTGGTATCCCTCTTGCAGGAGACCATCCTAGAGTCAAGCAGCTTGGTTCCTGGTATAGCATAGCAGAGTGGTGTTTAACAACTCCATTGGTGAGACCAGCGGGGTGGCCATACTGTTAGTGGAATCCCTGCAGGCCAAGGTGTTGGATATCAGACCAATCATGCAAAGCCAGATGTTCCACCTCTGGATCCATTTTAAGGCCTATACAATTAACCTATTTAATGTGTTTGCCATGAGTGCAGGGTCTGAAAGGGGGGCATTCTTCAGCCAGATGTCAATCTATTCAGCACCTAACCAGGATATTCCACATTAACCAGGATATTGCACTTGGGGATGACTTTAATTGCACTCTCTGGTCAGGACTATCATGCCTTCTTGATGGCTATCCTGGGGGAGGCAGTTTACCATCTCTCTGTGATTGATGTCTCGCGAAAGCATCTCCACAGGTCATCTGATGGCCACACCTACATAAGGATGCAGTTTAAGCTGCTGTTCTGCTATCAGATCAACTGCTTTTATTTTTCCTCTGGAATGATGTCACAAGTTCTTTCTTGTGCCAATGAAGTTGCAGCCTTCACAGATTACCATACAGTGGTTGTAAAGGTAAGACTTGCCCTCAAAAAGCCTCAAGCCACCTATTGGAACTTCAACAACTCACTTTTAGAGGAGAAATGGTTTCTTAAGGTGGTTTGAGTGAGGAAGACTGGTGCAAACTCAAGATCAGCTTCCTTTTGTTTGCCTTGAGAAGGGATGTGTGGAAGGTTTGTCTCAGACTTCTCTGCTGGTACTATTCAGAGATGTTAACAGATAGTGATGCCTCCACATAGAGCAGCTTAAGGAGAAGCTGCCTGCTCTTGAGGTAGTGCTCACTGATGCTGAGGACAAGCTGCAGGATAGATGTAAGGAGAAGTGTGACCTCCATGACCTTAAGGAGCCACGAAGCTGAGGGGCCTTTATATACACCTGAGTCATTTCCCACTGCAGTTTTTGTTTCTTCTATGTAGTAGAGAAGAGGGATGGGGAAGAAAAAGTGGATGACCTGTTTGCTATCTACTGACAGAACCCATTTTATGGAAACAGAGAGAATTAGGGCTTGGACATTTACTCAGGACTCTTATCTCCAGACCCTGTTGATCCTAGTGCCTGCAGGGGTCTGTGAGATGGGCTTTCCTATGTGATAGAGAAAGACAAGACAAGCCCTTGAGACTGGCTTTTCTCACTGCCAAGACTGAATCAGATGCTCAATAATAAAAAGGCCAGACATCAAATGGGCTGACCATGGAGTTCTTTACCCATTTTTTTTTTACTTCCTAGAATCTGATGTCCTGCAGGACTGAGAGGAAGCCTGAGAGACTAGAGTCCTGCCAGTCTCCTGCCATTGTGCAATTTTGACTCTTTTTCCAGAGGGGGGGGAGGGGGATTGCATGACATTCAGAATGGTACTCATCCTCCTTGTTGTGCAATGACCTATAAGATCCTAGTGAAAATTATATTATAGTGGATAGGGTCCATGCAGGTGGACATGATTACCCCCCAATAGTACTAAACAGTCCCAGATTAGACCGACAATTCTCAACCAGTTTGTTGTGACACACCACTGTGTCGCAAAGCACAAGCTGTTGTGTTACCACCACCTCAGCAGCCAGAATACCACGGTCCCTGGTCTCCCGCTGCTGTGAATCCTCTTCCCTCCCCCTGCTCTGCTCCAGCGGAATGCGGAGATCTCCTCTTCCACCCAGGCTGCCAGCATTTTCAAGCCCAGGTGGAAAGCTAACAGCAGAGCCAATTTCAGCACTAAGCAGCCATATAGAAAGAAGATGTGGGGCGGGGAGGGGGGGGGGGGGTGTTGCATGGGTCGTTTGGCCTCCTTATCAGCATGGTCCAGAAGCAGAAGTGAGGTGGACCTGCTCATCCTCTCAGATTCAAAGCCAGATATCTGTGCCATCACAGAAACCTGGCTAAAAAGCTCAGACACAGCCCTAATAAACCAGTTACCGATTCACCTCTACGACATCATCTCGATCCCCAGACAAAAGAAACGAGGAGGTGGTATTCTTCTAGCTACCAAAAAGGAATTCAAACTTAATTCACTTCCAATCAAAACCATCACACCTACAAACTCGAATTAGGTCTTTTCAAATCTAAACTCCTACAAATTCTTCTAATATATGCTCCGCCAGGACTACTGACTCAGATATCTCCCCCCTAATAGAAACAATAGCCAAATACATCAACATGGACTCGCCAGCCATAATAATGGGGGACTTCAACCTCCATGTAGACGCCTCTCCCCTCACCCCTAACTGTGAAGCACTCCTTACCACCCTGGGTGCTATGGGCTTTAAACAAATCATAGAAAAACCTACCCATAAAGCAGGACACACTCTGGACCTCATCTTCATCAATTCTAATATATCTTATAAAAATGATCCTATCTGTACCACAATTCCCTGGTCAGACCATTCAATAATTACAACCACACTCATGACTCAAGAAAGCCCTAAACCTCCTCAACCACCTTCCACCATCCAATTTAGGAAAACCGCACTTCTGACACACTCAGTGATCATCTCACCAAAGAACTCCCCAATCTGGACACCACTAGCCCAGATGCAGCCTTCCTCTCTTGGCACAATATCACTGAGGCAATAGCAAATAAATTATGTCCTAAAACGGTTGAAAAATAATCAACTCAATACAGAAGAAGAAACAACCCTGGTTCTCCCCAGAACTCAAAGCAGATGAAACAAAATCTCAGACACAAAGAATACGAATGGCGCAAGATCCCCAACTCACTAATTTATCTGATTACAAACGCACCCTCCACAACTACAGGATCACCATCTTAAAGACAAAAAGAGACTTCTATGCCCACAGAATACACGACCTTCAATTTGATGCCAGGACCCTATTCTCTTACGTCTCCCAACTCACAAAATCACCTACACCCACCATTCCAGACGACCAAGCACAAACCAAAGCAGACGAATTAGCACTCTACTTTTCAGAAAAAAACTGGCAGACACATTAGCACGCCTACCGAACAATGCAACTCCCAACCTCCATAATTGTCAATTCCAGGACTTATATTGGGGCCATCCTTGATTCCTTTGACCTACAACACCACTGGAAATCGAATCTATACTTAAGAAACTAAAACCATCAAACCACCAACAGATCACATTCCAACTAAACTACTACTTCTCATCCCGAATACTATTTCCAGAGCATTGGCCAACATTATAATTGCTCATCTTGCCCAAGGAATCTACCCGGACAGGCTGAAAACCGCATCCCTCAAACCTCTCCTGAAGAAACCTAACCTCGACACAAGTGAACCCTCCAACTTCCTGCCCCTATCTAACCTCCCTTTTTTAGCAAAAATCATGGAGAAAGGTGTTTTAATACACAACTTTCTGTATACCTGGAAGAGCACAATATCTTTCACCCATCCCAATATGGCTTTCGTAAAGCAGCTAGTACAGAAACCCTACTTATCTCCCTAGCCGATCACATCCTCATGGGCCTAGACAAAGGTCAATCTTTTATCCTAGTCCTTCTGGACATTTCATCCGCATTTGACACAGTGAATCACGCCATCCTACTAAATCGCCTAGCAGAAATCGATTACAGGATCTGCCCACAGCTGGTTTAACTCCTTTCTAAGTAACAGAAGCTTCAAGTAAAAATCAATAACAAACGAATCCCAGATGTCAAATCAACATTAGGAGTACCACAAGGCTCTTCCTTGTCACCCACACTATTCAATATATACCTCCTGCCCCTCTGTCAACTGCTTACGGACCTAAAATTAAAATTCTATCTCTATGCAGATGACGTACAGATTCTGATTCCCATTACAGAATCTCTCCCCTAAATCTCTCGCCTTTGGGAAATCTGCCTCAAATCTATAAACAGTCTGCTCACCAACTTGAATCTAGTTCTGAATGCAAATAAGACTGAACTCCTAATCATCTCCTCGGACCACTCGGCCTTAATCAATCCACCAGCAGGCAACACCCAGATCACGCAAGTAAGGGACCTTGGAGTACTCATTGATAACCGTCTGAATCTTAAGAAAGCCATCAATAACACTACCAAGGACTGCTTTTATAAATTACAAGTCATGAAAAGGCTCAAACCCCTCCTCCACTTCCAAGATTTCAGGACAGTGCTCCAAGTCACACTCTTTTCCAAAACAGATTACTGTAACTCTCTTCTCCTCGGGCTCCCTACTTCATCTATCAAACCATTACAGATGCTCCAAAATGCTGCGGCAAGAATCCTGACTAATACCAACAGAGGAACACACATCACTCCCATACTACAGAACCTGCACTGGCTGCCAATCAAATATAGAATATTACACAAGGCTCTCACTATAATCCACAAAGTCATTCACAACCAACAACAACTAGACCTCCAGATTCCCCTTAAATTATACTCATCAGACAGACCGATTCGAGAAGCATATAAAGGCACCCTGCAACCCCCTACAAACGAAATCTACTCGCCTATCATCTACCAAAGAACGAACCTTCTCTACAGCTGGCCCAACCATCTGGAACAAGATGCCCACAGAACTCAGATTAGAACCATGCCCGTTTACCTTCCGCAAAAAACTTAAGACATGGCTCTTCATCCAGGCCTTCACTTAACCTACAGTTCCAGCAATTCCTCACTAATTCAGACACTGACTCCTACCTAAACTCTCTGACAAGTGTAGCCTATACACTTATGCCTCTTCTCATCATATTATGTATTATCTAATTTGTTCAGTTATGCCTTCTATCGCTCCGGCTATCCTAGCCCTCCAGGTTAATACCCCTTGTTATATGTAACTTTCATTTCTTGTTATATGGTTGACTTTGTTATTCCCCTCATGTTATCTGTAAACCGATCTGATATGAATTTTCTTTCATGAAGGTCGGTATATAAAAATGTTAAATAAATAAATAAATAAGGAACAAGAGAAGGAGCAGTGCGAGCTAAATTTGAAGAGGCACAGCGTCAGCCCCTGCGGCCCCAAGAAAAAGAACAAGTCCCATCGGACACAAGGGCTGGAGGAGGACAGGCTGAAGGTTCAAGCTACTGCCGCTGTTACTTGTGCTTCCAAGAGGAGAGAAACAGTGTGTGTGTGTGCCTGTGTGAGACTAAGCATGTAAGATTGAGAAACAGCCTGTGTGAGATTGAGCACCCAAGAGAGACAATCTGTGTGTGTGTGTGTGTGTGTGTGTCTGAGACTGAGCATGTGAGAGTGAGAGACATCCTGTGAGTGTGTGTTTACCTATGTGTGACTGAGTATGTGAGAGAGAGTCTATGGGTGTGCTTGCCTATGTGAGGCTGAGAATGTGAATGAGAGACAGCCTACATATGTGTGTGTGTGTGTGTGTGTGTAAGACTAGCAAGAGTGAGTGAGAGATAGCCTGTGTCTTTGTGTAAGTGAGACTGAGCATGTGAGAGTGAGGGAGACAGTATGTTTATATATGAGAGAGAGACAGAAAGAGAGAGAGAAGAAAGTTTGAGCAACAACTAGGGATGTGAATCGTTTTAGGACGATTAAAATTATCGTCCGATAATTTTAATATCGTCTTAAAACCGTTATGGAACACAATACAATAACAGATTCTAACGATTTATCGTTATAAATCGTTAGAATCGTGAGCCGGCACCACTAAAACCCCCTAAACCCACCCCCGACCCTTTAAAATTAAATCCCCCACCCTCCCGAACCCCCCCCCCAATAACTTAAATAACCTGCGGGTCCAGCGGCGGTCCGGAACGGCAGCGGTCCGGAACGGGCTCCTGCTCCTGAATCTTGTCGTCTTCAGCCGGCGCCATTTTCCAAAATGGCGCCGAAAAATGGCGGCGGCCATAGACGAAAAAGATTGGACGGCAGGAGGTCCTTCCGGACCCCGCTGGACTTTTGGCAAGTCTCGTGGGGGTCAGGAGGCCCCCCACAAGCTGGCCAAAAGTTCCTGGAGGTCCAGCGGGGGTCAGGGAGCGATTTCCCGCCGCGAATCGTTTTCGTACGGAAATGGCGCCGGCAGGAGATCGACTGCAGGAGGTCGTTCAGCGAGGGTTCCGGCGCCTCGCTGAACGACCTCCTGCAGTCGATCTCCTGCCGGCGCCATCGGCGCCATTTTCCGTACGAAAAACGATTCGCGGCGGGAAATCGCTCCCTGACCCCCGCTGGACCTCCAGGAACTTTTGGCCAGCTTGTGGGGGCCTCCTGACCCCCACGAGACTTGCCAAAAGTCCAGCGGGGGTCCAGAAGGACCTCCTGCCGTCCAATCTTTTTCGTCTATGGCCGCCGCCATTTTTCGGCGCCATTTTGGAAAATGGCGCCGGCTGAAGACGACAAGATTCAGGAGCAGGACCCCTTCCGGACCGTTCCGGACCGCCGCTGGACCCGCAGGTTATTTAAGTTATTTGGGGGGGGGGGTTCGGGAGGGTGGGGGATTTAATTTAAAGGGTCGGGGGTGGGTTTTAGGGGGTTTTAATGTGCCGGTTTTTTCGATTTTTCGATTTTTCGATTTTTTCGATTTTTAACGATTTTTCACAATATTTTACCCCCCCAAACGGCCACAATACGATTCCCCCCCCCTCCCAGCCGAAATCGATCGTTAAGACGATCGAGGACACGATTCACATCCCTAGCAACAACCCCCTCCTCCCCCTTGCTAATCCGAGACAATCTCAGGGCACAAAATTCCCAAGTATGGAGAGCAAGGGATTTTTTTGTGTATCCTTATTAGTTTTAATTACTGGATGTTTGTGTCTGCTGTTTTGAAATATTTTATTAGTGTTTGGAACAGTTTTATGATTTTTTAAATGTTGGATGTTATTCTATTTTTTAGCTGTTATGAACTATGCGTTTTCTATTTTTTATTAGTATGATTTTATTACTATTGATTTTATATTTTTTAATTTTTTATGAGGAATGGTGATTCTGTTTTCCATTGTTGTGTTGTTGTGGTTTCCAGTTCAATCTTTGTCTGCTTATTTTTATTCATACCTACAGTATGCTCTTTTTAATCTGTATTTGGTGAGAGTCTGTCTATATTCTGCATGTATGACTGAGGAGAGGTATTCTGCCAGCATGTAGTATCTGTGTAGGGATCTATAGCAGCCTGGCTTTTTCTATTTTTCCAAATGAGTTGTATTAGTATGTTAGGGTCTAGTGTATTATTAGCACTTCTACCTTTTCATAAGTATGGTTGTTACTGTTTGCATGCTGGCAGTGTTGTTTTTATATGGAGGTTTTACTATATTGTTGTTATAATTCTTTTACTCGTGACTTTCTGACTGCTAAGCCCACATTAAACACATATCAATAGGCCTAATGCCATTTGGGTTCCGTGTGACTTTTTAGACTTTTTTTGCAGGGATTTCCGGTTGGCTCCACAATAGTGCATGTAAATATAATGTACACATTGTAAGTATTTTTTTTTTACCACTTAACTGTCATATTTCATATAAAATCTATTATAAATACATAATTTTTAATTGTGTGGGGAGGGGAGGATGCACAAGGCTGTATAGTTCACAAGGCAGACTTCTTCACCCACTGGGTACAATAGGACATAGCTCTTGTCCTCTTCCTGGCAGAGCCCAGCGAGAATTATCAATTCTCTTTCTCTTCCGGGCCAGTGATAGCTGATTCTATCTTTCCCACTGGGCCCGAAAGTGACAGCAGAAGAAAAAAGGATGGTGGGTCCCACGGGGGATAGAGAATGCAGCTTGTACAAAAATTATGTTATTTTGTTCAAAGAGAGTACTCTTATATTTCCCTTGTGTCATTCTTAACAATACAAGTAATACTTGTGCTTTTTTTTTTTTTTTAGTTTAGCTGTGGATTGTTGTGAGCATGTATCACACATACGAGCACTGTCCATCAGGTGTGTCACGATGGTAAAAAGGTTGAGAACCACTGGACTAGACCATCTTTGACAAGATCTATTTTGTCTGGGATCGTATCAAATAGTGTCACAGGACTGGTCTGTCAGTGGGCATTTTGTTCCTAGACCAGGAAAATGTTTTCAACAGGATGGACCATGGTTTTCTCATGGAAACCTTACAGGCATTTGAATTTGGCCCCCATTTTCTGGGTATTCTCTGTGTCCTGCATTCATCTTCAGAATTCTTCATGAAGGTAAACTGGTCGTTTATGGTGCCAATGGCATTCCTTCAAGGAGAGTGTCAAGAGTGACTGTATACATTCTCCATCAAATTGTGCCTGTGCTTCCTGCCAGTTTGATTGGTGTTGCAGGATCCTGACATGTGGATCACCCTGTCATCCTATATCAATGACATATTCCTAGTGGTCTAAAACCCACTTGATCTGGAGAGGATGCCGACCTACCAGTGGGTCTTTTCATTTGCATACTCAGCACTGGAACAACTAGGCCAAACGATCTGGATTTTGGTTAGTGAAACAATGGGTGGACAATTTGATCTTTTTTCATGGAGCAAGGAGAATCAGAAAAATTGGGTGTACACCTATCTACTGCAAAAACTGCAACCCCAGTGAACTGGACAGAACTGGAGGATAAAGTTGAAGAGCATCTGAGGACATGGATGGGTCTAGCCCATCTGATGTCCTCCCAAGGGAGAACCTTGGTGGTGAACAGCTGATGTCCAGTATGTTTTGGCATTGACTGGTTGCCCTGTTGTCCAGACCCAGAGAATGGTTCTGGGTGTCTTCTGGGCCAAGAAGCAGCACTGAGTCTCTATGGGTATCCTTGACCTCCCAGTAAGTGTCTGTAGACAGGGGTTAGTGGGCCTCAAATGAAAGGTCCATGTTCTGTGTCTCCAGGTACTGCAGAGGTTCCTGATGTAGATCCACATCCATAGTGGCATCCAACAAGTGGGTGGTATGACTGCCTGGTAGGTTTTGATATTAGAGGTAGGAGGGAACACACATACCATCTAATCACTGCCAGCCTTCTACTAAGATACTTTAAAAGCCTGCAGGGTAGTAACATGAACACAAGATACCTCAATGCATGAAACTAGTTCTGAAAACTACTGGGGACCCATGTAGGTGGATAATTCATTTAAATAAAGTGTACCCAAGAACTGAGGATTTATCCCCTGATGAAGAATCCAAAATGTACATTGTGTCAGGCTGGTTTTGAAATGAAAGGACGCTGCAGATTTCTCACTGAGACTTATATAAGATACGTTTCCCCACATTTATATGCCACTTCATAAATGCTCATTGAATTTGCAATTCTAAAATATCAATCTAAAAAAAGTCATGTTTCAGAGCTCTATAGTGGCAAGAGTGACTGTTAAGTAAAGTTAGAATGCTTTAACATTCCACTTCGCTCTATTGATATGAAGGGCCTCTTTACCTTATTCGTGAAAATTGGTGAATAGTGCATGACACAATTGTGACCAGTGACTTTTTAAACCACATTACACAGTTGGGGAAGTAGTGCAAGTTTTGTGGGTTGGTGGACATATTATTTCACATATTTCTTTATTGTTCCTGTTTCATTCCTTTCTTTTCGCTTCTTATGGCAGTTCTTTACATTTTAGGTTTTGGTTGTTATTTAGTCCTCACTATTCTGTTTATGGATGCATCATGTCCATGAATCCCAAAACATGTGCCTAGGAGCACATCAGGAGCTTCCTCCTGGCCACTTCCAACCTGATTATCTATCAGACAATGGTGGAAAAGCAGGGGAATGTAGGGATCTTTATAGGGCATTGAAATGCTCTTATATCCAGGCAGAGCACTACCCTTTCAGTGTCCACTGATTATATCATTGAATTCATATGTTGGGGTAAGAGGGTTAAAGACTGATGGGCCATGGATGAGTGATTGCTGAGGAAGGAGGAAATATCTATCTGGAGTCTTGAATATGGGAGGAAATGGAAGAATGCTGGCTGAGATTTTAAGATAGGATAGGGTAAGAGTATTGGCCGGGGTCAATGGAGCAGAGGAGGAAAGCGATTCTTGGATGGAAAGGAGAAGCATTATGTTGGCCTTAGCCTTGGGCTTAGGAGAGTATTAGTTGATATATATCGGGGGTGGGGGGGAGAGAGGGAGGGAGATAGTCAAAGCTGGCTTAACTAATAGACAAACTAGGCGATTGCTTAAGGTGGTAGCTTTTACAGCAGAGGTTCCCAAACGTGCCCTGGAGGACTCCCAACAAGTCAGATTTCAGGATATCGACAATGAATATGCATGCGATAAAATTTGCATGCTGTGGAGACAGTTCAAGCACATGTATCTCTTTCATATTCATTATGGATATCCTGAAAACCTGACTGGCTGCGGGTCCTCCAGGACAAGCTTGGGAACCACTGTTCTAGAGGATGCCAAAAAGCAGCTGTACTCACAGCAAAACAATAGTGCAGGATTAATTATTAGATAGGTTTAGAGTGTCGTTTTTACACAAAGTGTCTGGTAATAGAGGAAGTTTGTGTCACTGTTTCTGAGATGACTTTCACTTTTTTTGTCAATGGATTCCTAGTTCAGCCCAACCAGCCATTTCAGAAATTACCTTTAGCCAATGGTGTATTGATTTCTTTTCGTTTATAAATGTATGTATTTCTGCACCCCATCAATCACAGATCTGCATTCATCAGAACTATGATATAATTTCTGAACATGTAAATAACAAAGTTTAATATTTAAACATTCTGATGTCCAATTATGTCTTTTTATAGGATCATTCTGGGAGGTGTGGTAGTGGGGTGATCATGAATGTAGAGTTTATCAAAGTCACAAGAAGGGGGAGGCTATGGCTCTGAACGTTAATGGGGGGAGGGGGCACAATGCTGAAAGTTCACCTAGGGCACATTATACCATTGGGAGGGTTTTGCGAGGGAAGGTAGGGAAGGGGGTGAATGTTGTTTGGTTATGGGAAGGGGAGGAGGAGGAGGAGGAAGAAGAGTTTGGTGGCTGCAATTTTTGGGGATAGAGTGCTGCTGGGGTTGTGTGGGGGGAGTAAGAGCGTGCTGACTGGGTTCTACAGGAGCGAGGGGATGGTGATGACTGGAGGCAGGTGTGGGGGAGCATGCTGGCTGGTTTCAGCTGAGTGGGGGAGAGTTATGGCTGGGGGGGGCTTAGGTGGGAAAGGGGGAATGCTGGTTGGAATTTGCAGGGGTGGGGGGAGATTGCTGGTTGGAAACTGTAGGGGAACACCCTCACTTTTCAGTTTCAGTGGGGCCTCTTTCTGGCTGATTTGCTTTAGGCCCCACACCCCTCTAGGTTCAGTCCTGCCTATATACTACATAAATGAACTTTTCGTTATCATTCAGTTTTAAGACAAATTTTAAAACTGTAACTGCAAATTGTCTCATATAGTATTTGAACCATTACAATTAGTCAGCAGTATTATTTAAACACTAATGTCTAAGCATCTTGGCAGTAAATATTCTGATATTCTTCTCTCCCTCAGAGAGAAAACTGAACTTTGCATCAGAAATGTATGATACTTTATCTGCTTCTCACCCCTAAAAATTAATTGTAAAAGTTCAATAGAGTGGGTGTCACTGGGAAAATCGTTAGATATTAATACTAAAAATTAGGATCTGTTCAGACTTTTGGCATTGCTGCAGCAGTCAAAAAAACAAACAGAATGTTAGGAATTATTAGGAAGGGAATGGTTTATAAAACGGAAAATGTCATAATGGCTCTGTATCGCTCCATGGTGAGATCGCACCTTGAATACTGTGTACAATTCTGGTCACTGAATCTCAAAAAAGATAGAGTTGTGATGGAGAAGGTACAGAGAAGGGAAACCAAAATGATAAAGGGGGTGGAACAACTCTCCTATGAGAAAAGGCTGAAGAAGGTAGGGCTGTTCAGTTGGGAGAAGAGGCAGCTGAGGGGGGATATGGAAGAGGTCTTTAAAATCATGAGAGGTCTTGAATGAGTAGATATGAATCGGTTATTTACACTTTCAGATAATAGAAGGACCAGGGGGCATTCCATGAAGTAGTAAGTAGCACATTTAAGACTAATCGGAGAAAATTCTTTTTCACTCATCGCACAATTAAGCTCTGGAATTTGTTGCCAGAGGATGTGGTTAGTGCAGTTCGGTTCAAAAAAGGTTTGGATAAGTTCTTGGAGGAGAAGTCCATTAACTGCTATTAATCAAGTTTACTTAGGGAATAGCCACTGCTATTAATTGCATCAGTAGCATGGGATCTTCTTAGTGTTTGGATAATTCCGTTTTTTGTTACAAGTTTCTATCCCTCGTTCGATGTAAACCGATCTGATATGGTATTCAACCATGAAGCTCGGTATAGAAAAATGTGAAATAAATAAATAAATAAATAAATAATTGCCAGGTTCTTATGGCCTGGATTGGCCTCTGTTGTAAACAGGTTGTTGGGCTTGATGGACCCTTGGTCTGATCCAGCATGGCAATTTCTTATGTTCTTATCAAAAAATCCCCAATTTATATCAGGACCAGTGACAGCAAACATGATCATCTCAGAGTCAGCAGTGTTTACAAAAAATGGAGCAAAGTGGAAAGGGTACTAGAGAAAGCAATCACTAAAAATTCACCTTGTTTACATTTTCTCTGGCCTTAGACTGACACGCCATAACAATTACTCCCCTAGGAAGTGCAGAGAAGAAAATCAATAAAATAACACAACTAAATTGCTCCTGCCAGAAAACTGGGGAGGGAAAATCAGCAGCTTTCTAAGAGTGAGAGGGAGGGAGGTTGCATCTTTGCCCTTGCTCCTTGGTGCCAGCTCTTTGCTCAGTAACCCTACTCCATGGCAGCAAGCAGTCTTACATCAATTTCCAGAATTGAATCTGACAACAAAAGTATAGATTAAAAAAAAAAAAGAAAAGAAGCAAAAGGACAAGAAGAAAGAAGATGAGAAACTTCAGACTGCTTGCTATCGGCTTAGCAGGTCCAGCATCTTAAGGCGTGGAGAGATTGAGATAGCGGTCACTTCAGTCGCAGTGTAGCAAGTAAAGCAACAGGCTTGAAGTTTAACTTTACCACTTAGTGCCTGCCTGCTCTCGCTCGGCTGACAGTAGACAATAAAAAAGGGGGTGGGGTTATAAGATGGAGCTGACTCCTTTGATTTAACGCTGCTATCCTGCTTTTACTGTTTTGTTTTGTTTTTTTTTTTAAAGCCTCATGCACTGGAGTCCCAGTTCATACGCACATTCTTGCCGGGGCTGCTGATGCTGCCGGGACAGCTGCACGGGAATCCTGAGCGGAGAAAGAGCATGCGAGGTGCATGCAGCCTCGCTCCTACTTGAGAACTGCAATGCGAGGAGACTGCTTCAGACGCCGCTGCTCCGTGCTGAAAGAATAAATGGATGGACCCAGTGCACCTGCAGCCTGAGCACTGATCAGCTGCTGGTCTCTCTTTCTCGCTCGTTAATGCTTTCATTAACCCCCCGGGAATAATCTGGTGATCGACGCTATTTAATACAGTTTTAAATGGTTACTGATATCGCAATGATGAAAGAGGAAGTGGGGATTCTGACGTCTTAACGCTGCGCATCTCTTCAGTAACTGAACGTGATCACATTGCTTTTTTATTTATATGTAAAAGTGTTTTTATATAATTGCTTTGTTAATGGACGCAAAAATGTAGTGCACTGTACTAATACAATCCAATACTTTAGATTTGAAACCACGATTTATCGGGTCTTTTGTGTATTATTTTTTTTTTTGTTTCATTCATACTTGAATAATTGCTACATCAAAAGCCTTCAAGGTATGGTGTGTGCAATGGATGTTTATTCGCATAGGGCAGAAAGGAGTGGCTGTTTTTGCATGTTTTTGTTGTTGAAAGTTATCACTTAGGCACTTTCCAAAGGTTAAGTGTTGATGGTAATTGAGATGCTTGATGAATAAGCAAGCATATATTATATTACCTTTTATTTGCTTGTTTTAATTTTTATTCTTGGATTTTGTAAGGATTCTTTAAAAAAAAAAAATATTTTTTATCTCCAGAATATATGCCAGATAGATATATCCTCCAGGGAAATGGAAGTTTATAGGTAATTGCTATATGTCTTAAGTGTCAGTGATTTCTTCAGTGTTGCATATATTACAGGAAGTCAATATAGTCAGTTTTATGTTTCAATTGAGACCAATGTTATTTTCTACTTTCCATACCAAAAGAAAGCTGTAGTTGAATCAGGGTGATTCTTACACAAATCAGTAATAAATGCCTGCCATTTCATTACAGCTGCTGTATATTAGGGGTGAAAATATTGTTATGTATTTATTTATTTATTTATTTATTTATTTAAAACTTTTCTATACCGACACTCAAGTACATATCACATTGGTTTACATGGAATTGGGGAAAGCCTTTAACTAAAGGAATGCAAAGTTATATAAAACGTAACGGGGAGCTACACTTGGAGAGAAGGCTAGAATAGCAGGACAGGAACCAGGGTAACAGATGGTAACAAAAAATAAAGAATTGTATATGAAATTATAACAGCATATGGCTGTTATTTACAATATATACAATAAGAATCGTAGTGCAGTAGCCTGTAGCGTAGTGGTACCTATAGGAGGAGCAGCGGAAAGGGGGATGAGGTCAGGCAGCTGTGGGGTTAGGTGAAGGCTTGTGAGAAGAGTCAAGTTTTAAGGTTTTTTTTAAATGTTTGGGTACAGTGCTCTTGGCGCAGGTGGGCGGGCATTGAGTTCCATAAAGTTGGTCCCGCAATGGAGAGGGCCCGTTCACTCGTGGCTGTGTAGTGGGTGAGTTAGGGGGGAGGGGAGACGAGTGTTCCTTTATATGCCACTCTCGTAGGTCTAGCCGATGTGCGATATTGCAGGGAGTTATTCAGCCAGTGGATGTCAGGGTTGTGCAGGGTTTTATGGATGATAGTAAGAGACTCGTGGAGGATTCTAAAGCGTTTGGGGAGCCAGTGAAGGTCCCTGAGTATGGGGGTAATGTGATCTCTTCTACGGGAGTTAGTGAGGATTCTAGCCGCCGCATTCTGGAGCATTTGTAGTGGTTTGATGGAGGTATCAGGGAGGCCAAGGAGGAGGGTGTTGCAATAATCAATTTTGGTAAAAAGTAAAGCCTGAAGAACTGAGCAAAAAACATATGGATGGAGGAGTGGTCTTAATTTTTTCAGAATCTGTAGTTTGTAGAAGCATTCCATCCTTTGTGGTGGCGTTTATACATTTTTTTAGGTTTAGGTGATTGTCTAAAGTGACGCCTAGGTCTCTGACATGATGGATCTTAGCTGAGGGTGAGTCCGGCTGGGGGGCTTTGTGACGGTCTGGTGAGATGACAAGCACTTCTGTCTTGGTTGTATTTAAGGCGAGGTTGAGGCTAGTAAGGAGATGATTAATCGAGGCTAGGCAGTTGTCCCAGATCTTAAGGGATTTAGGGAGGGATTCTGTTACAGGGATGACTATTTGGACATCGTCTGCGGATATGTAGTGCGTAAGTCCTAAATCGGTAAGGAGGTGCGTGAAGTATGGACGTGCCATTGGGCAGACCCTGTCATATGGTAGGAGAAATGGATGGCCGGTGCCATCCTGTGCTCCTACCATGTGTCAGGGGCTGACCAATGGCACTGGTAGCTCCTGTGACATAGTAAGGGCAAAGGCTATCGGCACCATTTTGATTACTGGCAGCCGACGGCCCGAGCACAGGAGATTGCTCCCGGACCCCCGCTGGACCACCAGGGACTTTTGGCAAGTCTTGGGGGACCCTCCTGACTCCCACAAGACTTGCCAAAAGTCCCTGGTGGTCTGGGAGCGACCTCCTGCACTCGGGCCATCAGCTGCCAATAATCAAAATGGTGCCGATAGCCTTTGCCCTCACTATGTCACAGGGGCCGACCAATGGCACTGGTAGCCCCTGTGACATAGTAAGGTCAAAGGCTATCGGCACCATTTTGAATACTGGCAGCCAACGGCATGAGTGCAGGAGATGGCTCCCGGACCCCCCACTGGACCACCAGGGAGTTTTGGTAAATCTTGGGGGGGTCAGGAGGGTGGGGGGTTGTAGTTAATTCAATTTTAGCCGGGAAACAAATAAGAATGAACGCATGAACGTATCGGGGGCCCCCATTGCCGAATGCAACGTATCTGCCCCCCGACAAATACAAATACTGAATGCAACGTATGCCATCCCTCTGCATATCCCTACTGTATATATACATTTTTCAAAATCTATGCAAACTGAAACCTTAAATTTCCTGGGTGATATGTTGCATTTTGTATAGTAGATGGTAGAAAATGTGTAATCTTTAATAAATGGGTTCCTACATACATTCTCTTACTGTGAAAATAAAAATCATTATTGAGTTGGGAGGAGACAAAACTAGGTGGTGGGCATGGTTGTTCCTGGGTGGGGAGAGGACATGTGGTAAGCAGGCATTGCAGATGTCTGCAACTTCATGTTAAGCGATCCACTTTTGCTAAGAACTCACAATTTAGTCGTTGGTGAACCCAATGCAATAAAATTTTGAGCGTCAGAAACACATTTCTCCTTAACATGATCTTTTTGTATGCCGCTTCAATTTCATTCTCATTAGAATACTGCATCGAGCGCACAGGGGATGTGGGGTTGTGGTACAGGACCCACAACAAATCAGCAAGAAGAAGGACCCTTTGAGACTGAAGTGTGGGTGAGAGAGGAGATCACCACAGAACCCCAGCCATAACTGTTACTCTCACAAAACTCAAGGCAGCATTCTCTCACACCAAAACTCTGGCAATATTCTTGTTCTACCCTATACATTTTGATCAGTAGTCTTTTCCTCCAAAGACCCCAGTCAACTCTCTACCACTGAAGATCTCAGCCAGCATACTTCCATCTTCCCCACAGACCCAGCATGCACTCTCCTGGCCTCTGCAAACCCAGACAGCATTCTGTCCCCACAGCCAACATTCTTTCTCTTCCCCAAAGATCCCCTGCCATCACTCTCTCTCATCTCCATAGATCCCAACCAGCAGTCTCCCTATAAGATCACAGTCAGTGCTACTCCCCAAGACTTCAGCCAGCACTGATCCCCCACAAACCCCAGTCAGCATTTTTCCCCTTTCCCAAAGGCCCCAGCCAACACTGTCCCTCTTCTATCTCCCTAAGACCTCTGCCAGCACTTTCCTCTTTCCAACCCTCCTTACTTCAACCAGCACTCTTCCCTGTCCTTATCCTTGATTCCTGGCAGCATAATTCATTTTCTCTCCCCCAATCTTTTCCATATACTCAAGACTCCAGAAAACACTCTTTATTCCTACTCAGAAGTAGAGATGTGCATTCTTTTATCACAAATTAGGCAATTTCAACAAAATTTCCTAATTCATTGTGGTTTGGGGGACCCGAACCCCGAAACAGATTTTCCCCGAACTTTGGGGAAAATTCATTTTTTGTGTTAGTGCAGGGGGGAGGGGCACATTTATTTAAAAAAAAAAAAAAACACCCCAACCCTTCAATTTTACTTTATTACAACCCCCCCACCATCCCGATTCCTCCCCAAGACTTACTAAAAGCTCTTGTGGTCCAGCAGGGTCTCACAAGCGATGTCTCCCTCTCAGGCCATTGGGCCTACCATGAATCAAAATGGCTCCGGTGCCCTTTGCCCTTACTATGTCACAGGGGCTACCGGTGCCATTGGTCGGCCCCTGTCACATGGTAGGAGCAATGGATGGCAGGTGCCATCTTGTGCTCCTACCATGTGACAGGGGCCGACCAAATGCACCTGTAGCCCCTGTCACATGGTAAGGGCAAAGGGCCACTGGCGCCATTTTGATTACTGGCAGCCGACGGCCTGAGAGAGGGAGATCGCTCCCGGGACCCCCGCTGGACCAACAGGGACTTTCAGTAAGTCTTGGGGGGCAAGGTGGGGAGGATGGGGGGGATAATAGCTAAATAATTTGAAAGGTTGGGGTGGGGATTTTTTTGTTTTTTCAAGTTTTTTCCGAAATAGGAATGAAAAAAGTTTTTGGGTTCGGGGAGTGGACCAAAATGGCCCACTCCAGACCCTAAAACGAAACAGCAATGAAAAATAAAATGTGTGCACATCCCTATTGAATATAGTTGGCTATCTTACAGGGTCATTTATCAAATCGCATTATGGTGTTTTCGCATGCAAAAAGCACCATAACACATGATGCAAATCAAATTTTTAAAAGGGGAGGGATTTGGGAAGAGTTGTGGGTGGGAATTCCATAAAAGTGGGCTGGCTTTGCAAAGTACAAAGCCATAATGCTGAAAACAACTACACCTTTTTCCATTGTTTTAAGCTATGCAATATCATGTGATATGCCCATAATGCAATTTACTTGCAAATTCTGTTTTGGGCATTTTTAGGCTGGGGAAGGGTCTAAGATGGGAGAGGAATGGATAGGGAGAGAGAGAGAGAGCCTCTGGGGGTAGAGCCATAGTAAGCAGCTATTTATGCTACTATAGGAGTCCCACCTAATAACACGAGGTGGTGTAGGAGTTAAGGGCCCCTTTTACATGCAGAGTAAGAAGAATGAACAGAACAGTACACTGTTATGAAGATTTGATGTCCTTTGGAGTGAGGAAACTCACACAATGATGACATTTATGCAAAGTTCTCTCAATCTAGCTTGATGGACTCTCTACCTGGGTAACATCAAGCTAGGTTGAGAGAACATTGTACAAATCTCATCGTTGTGTGACGACCATTTTTCTGCTGCAGTAAGTAATCATTTTTTTCTTTCTTTTCACAGCAAGGCAGTAACACATCAGGGAACAGTGTGTGTACCAAGGGCATAAAAGGAATAATAAAGAATTATTCAGTAAGTATTAGCACTAAAAATAACATAAATTATCTCTCTCTTCAAGTGACAACACAGGTTAGTGTAAAGATTGCTTTTATGCTAATGGTCAATGACTTGCACAGATGATTTACCATCCTGAACAAGGGGTGCAAATCTTTCTTCACTCAACAACTCTGTAGTTCTATCTTTTTCAGATGAGAAGAATAAACGAGAACGATTAATGTTCATTTCCTTTTCAACACTAAATTCTGTTGTCAGAAGGTATAGATGGAGTTTTGTCCTCAAAGACCTGGATCAATGGATGGCATTCTTTCAAATTGTTTATTTTAGACAGTATTTAAAAAGAAAAGCATGCACACTCTAAACATCCAGAGAAATCAATTTTCAAAGTAGTCACTCTACTTGTCATTCCACTAGTCACTACTATGTAATAATAGACTATGAAATTTGTCTAGAGACCTCTTTGGGTGTAAGCCATTTATAGCCTTGGAAAACAAAAAAATATGAAGTAAAAAAGAAAGAGAACTATTCAATTTACTCCATTATAATATACTTAAGCTGCTGTCTTGAAACATGACAAGCTAAATCTTTCATTTTATGAAACATTTAAGTGTTCATATTCAACTGAAGAAACTGAAGACATATTTAAACTAAGGATAAACTTATCATGGAACAACTTTATTTTTCACATTATTGTACAGCAGAGATCTAGTAGCCCATATTGGTCTGAAAAAAATAAAAATCCTGTATTCTTCACAGGTTATGAAACCTCTTAAAGGAACAAAGAAATACCCAATGACAATGCTGTGCATAAGCATTTGAAACCCCATATATGTGTGTGTGAGTGCTATTTAGAAGCCAGATAGTAAACCATTTGATTATATTATTTTTATGCTATATTTTAATTTTTCTAAAATTTTAATTTTTGTTATACAGTGTGCTTTCAAATATTATGACACACAGGTAGGAAGAAATGTACATGGTATATAGAGTGGATTCTTTTGGAATGTAGAGTGGAGATATTGGACATCATTAAGTCATTAAAAGAAGATTTTAATTTACTAGTTTTCCTGTTTGAAAGTTAAATGTGTGGCATTGCAATTTGAAACTTCAAAGCAAACTGATTTAGTGATTCCAAAAGGGGATTTGATAATTATGGATAATGTTTTTTTGCAAAATACTGAAATGATGGGGCATTTAACATACAGTGCTCAATAAATGCATGAATGCATTTATATGTAGAAAGGAAGGATCATTCCAAATGCCTAGTGCCGGTGCAAGGGTCTGCAGCTGCCCTAGGCAGTAATGATGTAACAGCATAAAGTTCTCTCTTTCTCTCTCTTTCTCTTTCTAGCTTGCACCAACCTGAACCCCGCAGATTGCACACCACGAACCTCCAAAACTCCATTCATACACTGCAACCTTTACCACATCCGTGTCTCTACCCTCATTTGCTGCTTTCAAAAATGCTGCCCTCATGTCCGACTATGCTGCCACACTCACTTTCTGTGCCCTAGGTGGCCGCTTAGTGTGCCTAATGCTCCCATCAGCCTTGCAAATGGCTCAAAGCAGTGAAAATATGACAATCAACTAAAATGATTGTATACAAATTGCATCTCATGAACAAATAATGTAATAATATCAAAATATGGTGTTATGAACAGCAAATCATTAGACCAAATTTGTCATAATATGAAAAATCCAAGAGTATGAATTACATATTTGAATAATGATGTCAACAACAAAGTCAAATTAAATATTGGTTTTAAAAGAGATTAATTTCTGGTTTCTTTTTTTCCAAATCCATATGCCAAAATTTGTTTTGACCACATAATACTGGTCTCCTTCTTGGGTAATTCACAAGGAAGAAAAAACATATAACATGAAATTATCTATTTTCATGAATACATTCATCTGTGGATGAGCAAAGAACATTTACCATTGTTATATGAGGCACTACATCACCAAGAACATGCTCACTGTCCCATCAATAAATTTGTTCCTTAGCATGAATAAATATAAAATAAAATCCAGTGAGCTAAGATGGATGATGTTGACATATGTAATCTGAGCGGAGAATTCGAGCGATCACGATCATGCTGTAGCAAATGTAAATTGAAGTTTGTTTCACAAAAAGCATTCTCACAAAGAACTACTTCATACAGCCCCTGAGGCAGCCCCTGGTGGGGCGAAACTCGGCCGGAGTCGGGCTTTTGTTAGAATATTTTATCTCCACTCAATAAAAGGTTACTTTTGGACTATACGGTGTCTAACCACTTTGTTGCCCCAATTCCTTGAGAATGCCTCACCTGGAGTAATGTGTTTCTTTCTGAAGATCTCATCTCAAAAAGAATAAGGACAGGATAGAAGCAGTCCAGAGAAATGTAACCACAAGGGTGTGGGATCTGTATGGAAAGCCATGTGAGATGAGACTGAAGGACCTTATGATGTATATCCTGGAAGAGAGAAGGGACATGGGAAATAGAATATAAATCTTCAAATACCTGAAAAGAATTAATGATGCACAAATACCAAATATTTTCAATTGGAAACAAAGCTATTTGTAAAAAGGTTTAGAAATAACTAAATAAATAATTTAAAAGTACATACTTATGGCCATAGGTTATTGGCTATGGAGCTGGAAAAAGGGGGCAAGAGGCTGCTAGGCAGGTAAATTAAAAAACAGCACTGGACTGCAATAGGAGGCCTGGTTCAGAGGGCAATTTCTGCTGCCGCTGAGGCCCTGGCTGCCAAAGCTGCCACAATGTTTGGGCCCACTCTTGTGCAGATGGCCACTAGAGAGAGAGAGGCAGTGTTGTGCCCCTGTCTGGTAGGCTGGCAATCGTGGAGTGAGAGCAGAAATTTTTTTTTTGAGTCGTACTGCCACCTTTGCTGAGCTTCCGACTGCTGCTACCACTGAGGAAGGCTTGAATTGAAGGAGTGCTGTCAAAGTGCCCTTCTATACTTGCCACCCACTTATGGGGATGACTGTTAGTTATGGGGCCGTGACTGCCGCCACCGCTTACTGTCGACAATTAAGGTTTGCCGCTGATGACAGAGAATCATCATGACTCTCAGGAGTGGACCAATGCTGCCACTATTGTGAATGATCTAAATAAGCAGGGTCAGGGAACCCCATGATGCTAAGAGAAGGGACCCTCAATGAGAGGTAGGAACTGGTTTCTGCTAGCGCAAAGTTTTTTTTTTTTTTTTAGCAGACCACCATTGCTGCTGTTATCACCGAGACTCCAGGTCTGGTGGGAGAAATCCGTGATTGACACAAGGTGGGAAGAGCCTGCAGAGGTAAAAAAAGGGCTTCAAGAGTGTAATGGTGCTACCACCCAAGAAGAGATCTAGGCGTCATAGTGGATAAACATTGAAATTGTCGGTTTCAGTGTCCTGCGGCAGTCAAAAAAGCAAACAGAATGTTGGGAATTATTAGAAAGGGAATGGTGAATAAACGGAAAATGTCATAATGCCTCTGTATCACTCATGGTGGAGACCGCACCTTGAATACTGTGTACAATTCTGGTCGCCACATCTCGAAAAAGATATAATTGCGATGGAGAAGGTACAGAGAAGGGTGACACCAAAATGATAAGGGGAATCGAACAGCTCCCCTATGAGGAAGACTATAAGAAGGTTAGGACTGTTCAGCTTGGAGAAGAGACGGCTGAGGAGGGATATGATAGAGGTTGTTTAAAATCTTGAGAGGTCTAGAACGGGGTAGATGTGAATTGGTTATTTACTCTTTCAGATAATAGAAAGACTAGGGGGCACTCCATGAAGTTAGCATGTGGCACATTTAAAGCTAATCAGAGAAGTTCTTTTTCACTCAACGCACAATTAAACTCTGGAATTTGTTGCCAGAGGATGTGGCTAGTGCAGTTAGTATAGCTGTGTTTAAAAATGGATTGGATAAGTTCTTGGAGAAGTCCATTACCTGCTATTAATTAAGTTGACTTATAAAATAGCCACTGTTATTACTAGCAACAGTAGCATGGAATAGACTTAGTTTTTGGGTACTTGCCAGGTTCTTATGGCCTGGATTGGCCACTGTTGGAAACAGGATGCTTGGTCTGACCCAGTATGGCATGTTCTTATGTTCTTAAGACCCAGCAAACCGGTAGTGGTCAGCTGTGCCGCTGCTGGTGGCTTACACTCCCCAGAAAATGAGCATCAGGGCCACTTAAAAAACAAAGAAAAAGAACAGACCTCCAGGAGAACAGAATATGGCTCTGACTAGGCCAGGATAGTTGAGCCAGCCTCGCTGATGTCATAAATGATGTTGCGTGTGTTTCTGTTTAACATGAATGTATGTATATGTGTGAAGGTATAAGTGTACATGTGTTTGTTTTTCATTTTTTATTTAGACTATTTGAGTGATGAGACCTTGCGTGGTGAGGCATTTATAAGAGACAATGGCAATATGGTATTCTTTGTTATGGGTATGTGTATGGTGGTGTTTTCATTAGGTATGATAGGGATAGTGGTCCCATGGAGACTGTTAGGTTGAGATGTATTTAAGATGTACCATGTTGGTTTGATTGTGATTGGATATCGTCAGAGTTGGGGCTCTACGGAGATCTGCTATAATTGGAGACTGTAGGATTGAGATGTATGCAATGTAGTACATTGTATTGTGTTGGCTTGATTCTGATTGGATATTGTCAGAGCCACATGTAGCATATGGCAGGGGGGCCGTATAAGTCATGTGTAATGATGGTTTGAAATTGATTGGAGGGGATGAATATAAGTAAGTATAATGTCTGGACTACCTTGTAGAAGTCAGTCCAGACATCTGTGCCATCATGGAAACATGGCTAAAACCCACAGACATAGTCATCACAAACAAACTTCCCACTAATCTTTTCGATATCTTTTCCATACCCAGACTTAAGAAAAGAGGTGGTGGTCTTCTATTAGCGGTGAAAAAAGGGTTAGGCCTCACCTTACAACTTTCTAACGCCACCAACAAAATAGAAGTGGCACTTTTCAAATCACCTCACCTCCAAATCTGTCTTATCTACGCTCCTCCAGGAATCCTTGAATCTAACCCCTCCCCCATCATCGAACTTATAACGAATCACATTAACGCAACCAAACCAGCTATCATTCTGGGAGATTTTAATTTACATGTAGATGCCTCCCCACAATCTAACAACTGCGAAACGCTACTCTCTTCACTCAGCTACCTTGGCTTCTCTCAAATAGTTACCTGCCCCACACACTCAGCAGGCCAGACCCTTGACCTTATATTCATCAATGATGGCAACTCTATCTCCTCCATGCCTGACAGCTCTACAGTCCCTTGGTCAGACCACCGAATCATCTCCACATCTATGAAGATCAAAGAGCACCCTCCCCAATCCTTCCCTAAAACTACCATACAATTCAGAAAACCCTGCTCCTCTGACCACCTCAACTACCATCTTTCAAAGGAACTAATTCCCCTTGACCTCTCAGACGCAGACGCAGACATCACTTCATGGACCAACATCACCACAAAAGTTGCAGATCAAGTTTGCCCTACCTCCAGCAAAGTCATATGCCCCTCCTCCCAGAACAGAAAACCATGGTACACCCCAGACCTAAAGGCCCTCAAACAAGACCTAAGGAGAAAAGAACACATTTGGCGTAAAAATCCATATACCTCTACACTGGCAGCCTACAAATCCCTTCTTAACGCTTACAGAATCGCCATCCTCAGAATGAAGAAAGACTTCTTTGCAAAGAAAATCCACCATTTCATCTTCGACACGAAAGCTCTCTTCGCATATGTCTCGGCACTCTCCAAGCCATCTCCCCCTACCATTCCCGATGACCTTGCACTCAACAAAGCCATGGAACTTGCACAATTCTTTGAGAAAAAAATCAACAACCTAACTGCGGCATTGCACACGCCCCCTGGAATACCTTCTCTCGCCCTCCCCTCTTTACCAAAACCAAACTCAATGATCGAAGTGTTCGAACCAACTTCATCACTGGAAGTAGAAAATATCCTCAAAAAAACTGAAACCAACCTCACATCCTTCGGACCCGATACCGCCTAACCTGCTCTTCAACATCCCAAACACATCTCAAAGCCAATCTCAGACATCATTAACCTCTCTTTATCCCAAGGATCAGTGCCAGACCCTCTTAAGCTCGCTATTCTCAAACCTATTCTAAAAAAGCCAAACTTACCTCCTACAGACCCGTCTAACTTCCGCCCAATAGCTAACCTTCCCATGATAGCAAAAATCATGGAAAAAATAGTCAACAAACAGCTATCAGATTATCTCGAGGAGCATAACATTCTCTCCCCCACGCAACATGGATTTCGAAAAACAAGTAGTACCGAAACCCTGCTCACATCCCTAGCAGACACTATCCTATTAAACATGGAAAAAGAACAAACCTATCTTCTCGTTCTCCTCGATCTGTCCGCCACCTTTGACACTGTGAACCATAACATCCTTCTTGAACAACTAACAAACATTGGCGTCAAAGGTCCTGCCCTTGATTGGTTCAGATCCTTCCTGTCCAACAGGTTCTACAAAGTCATGATCAACAATAAACAATCTCCCCCCTGTCCGCTCCAACCTGGGTGTCCCACAAGGATCTTCACTACTATCCAACATTCTTCAACATATACCTTCTACCACTCTGCCACCTACTCACAAGGCTAAAACTATCCCACTATCTCTATGCAGACGATGTCCAAATCCTCATCCCGATCAAAGACTCTCTTCAAAAATAATTTTAACCTCTGGACACCTGCCTCCAAGAAATTAACCAACTACTTTCCATGCTCAACCTGGTCCTAAACAGCGACAAAACTGAGATTTTATCATCTCAAAGGAAATCCTCACCAAACCTCCAACGCCAACACACCCCCCTCTCATTCGGTCAACTCAACGATTAAATCATCTCCTTTTGGCAGAGATCTAGGCGTGATCCTAGATAATGAGTTCAACCTAAAGAACTTTGTGAACACCACCACGAAAGATTGTTTCTTCAAATTACAAGTTCTCAGAAACTTAAAACCTCTCCTTCACCTCCAAGATTTCAGACTAGTACTGCAATCATCATCCTTTCAAAAACTGGACTATTGCAACTCCCTCTGCTTGGGCTCCAGCCAACACCATAAACTCTTCAAATGGTTCAAAACTCAGCAGCCAGGATCCTCACCAACACCAAAAAAAGGGATCATATCACACCCACTCTTCAGGCACCTCCACTGGCTACCTGTCAAGTTCAGGATCCTCTTCAAAGTCCTCACGATATCCATAAAGCCAAACACAACCTCACATCCATCGACACCACTATTCAATTCACACCCACATACCTATCCAGACCAATTAGAAGCGCCTATAAAGACACCCTGTTTTCCCCACAAGCAAAATCATCCCTAAAGAAAGAGGACCCTTTCGACAGCAGGACCTCATCAATGGAATGCATTACCACCGGACCTCAGGCAAGAGCATTGTCCATCTTCTTTCAAAAAATGACTTAAACATGGCTATTCAGCCTAGCCTTCCCTGACTCTTAATGCTATTCTTCCACATACTCCAGACTCTAGCCTTCACAAACTCCTAATTCTCGCAACCTCAGACTGTTAATTCCTCCCTCTCTCTCTACTGAAATTCGCTCCTACCATGTTCTTAGCCACCATTCCGCTAAGACGCCATTTTATGTTATAAAAAAAAATAAATCTCTGATCAAGTTATGTTGTCTCAGTCGTCTTATCTATTTACGAGATGTTAAGTTATACGATAGGATAAGTTACAGTTTACGATATGTTAATTCATTTCATATTTATATGCCTTCATTGTTCTATGTAATGCTCCTAAGCAAATTTTGTTGTTAAAATGTAAACCAGAGTGATTTGTATTTTTACAGGAACATCAGTATAGAAAAATTAAAAATAAATAAATAAATAAATAAATAAATAATGGATTGGGGCTTGCTGCAGTGCCGGAATATCTTGAATGGCGTCAGTTTTTGAAATGTCGATGGTGCTGTTTTTATGCGAATGATGAGCAACCTTTCATAGTGAGTGTAATATTGGACTGTTATTTGGTGAGTTTTTCTTGATGTTTGGGTTATTCGGAAGCTTATGTTACATCAGGAGGAGTATGATTACGTTGATGTATTTTCATATGTTTTTGCAGTTATGTGGAGACTTAAGAAATGGAAATTTAATGGGGCAAGTTCTGACGCCAATCATGAAATCTTATGTGACTGGAGTCATAAAAAGCTGATTTTGTTGATAAAACTGAGTCAATTATGAACAGGGGTGTTTAATGATTCATTTCATATCTGCTTTGGATTGAGGCTTGATTACTTTTTAATACATAAGCAATTAAACTATGACAAATCTATGTTATATTTGTTTCGTTGTTTTAGAGACATATGTTTCCCCTGACAAAGCCCAAGTGGGCAAAACAAGGGTCCCTCATAGGGAATGTGATCACGGGACACGAATAGGGAATGTGAACTTGGGAGCATGAATACTATCAGGTACTAGAACATGAGATTATGAATAAAACTCCGGAAATGTCGATAATATCAGGCATTCAAACAACATCGAGAACGTGAATATTGGAAGGTGATCACCATTGGTTATATGAATATGGACCGGGAGCGTTGACAACATTGGAAATGTGAACATTACCAGCCAGATGATAAAGAAAGGAAGAAAAGGAGTAGATATACATGAAAAGGACAGTGAGGTTCAGATAAACATGGGAAAGTAAATATTTTTCAATATGAACATTAATGGGTATGTGAATATCAGCATTTATTTGAAACAAGGACATCGATACATATGATTTAGGGGTGTGAATCGTGTGATCGATCGTCTTAATGATCGATTTTGGCTGAGGGGAGAGGGAAATCTTATCGTCGTGTTTTTTTTTTTTTTAAATCGTTAAAAATTGTAAATCGGGGGAGGGCGGGAAAACCAGCACACCAAAAAAACCCTAAAACCCACCCCGAACCTTTAAAACAAATCCCCCACCCTCCCGAACCCCCCCAAAATGTTTTAAATTACCTGGGGTCCAGTGGGGGGTCCCAGCGCGATCTCCCTCTCTCTGGCCACTGCTGCGTTGAGAGAAATGGCGCCGGTGGCCCTTTCCCTTATCATGTGACAGGGCAAAGGTAGCGCCGGCCCCATTTTGGTTCCTGGCTCCTGACGTCACGCGTGCAGGAGATCGCTCCCGGACCCCCGCTGGACCCCCAGGGACTTTTGGCCAGCTTGGGGGGGCCTCCTGACCCCCACAAGACTTGCCAAAAGTCCAGCGGGGGTCCAGGAGCGACCTCCTGCATGCGGGCCGTATTGCCAATCTTCAAAATGGCGCCGGCGCTACCTTTGCCCTCACTATGTCATACGGGCGACCGTATGACATTTTGGGGGGGTTTTGGGGAGGGTGGGGGATTTGTTTAAAGGTTCGGGGTGGGTTTTTAGGGTTTTTTGGTGTGCCGGTTTTCCCGCGCCCTATTTAACGATACAATACAAATGCCCCTGACGATAAATCGGGGACATTGTATTGTATCGTGCACTCTAATGATTTTTGGATGATTTTAAAATTATCTGATGATAATTTTAATCGTTCAAAAACGATTCACATCCCTAATATGAATAAAGTACTGATATATATCAATATCACTGTTTAGTTACATAAGAACATCACAACATTGTTGTTATTCATATTCTGTTTGTCATTTAGACATCTTTTGAAGTTATGATTAACATTTGTGGACTCATTTATATAAGATACTGGTTTGTGATGTATTGATTGGTATATTGCTATTTCTTGAAATCACTATTTTTATGGAATGAATGTGGAGTGAGTGAGATTGTTTTTTATGTTTTGTATTTTTCTATGAAGCAATAATAATAAATGAATGTATAAGTGGGTGTAATATATGGTGAGAATTATTTGTCTCTCATTCATTATGAAAGTCAATTTAGTACATCATACCTAATCTTGCATGCTCATATTCCATTTAAGGACTTATGAATTAAACGTGCCCTAAAATCAAAGAACCTTAATTTTAGTATGTAATTTTTGGTGTATGTGCTACCCAACATGATAACACATAAATTTACCAACTACAGGTTTATTTATCATTTGTGTTAAGGCCTTAAGCCACATGTTAATATCACTACATACATTAGTATGCAAATGTGAAATTTGCTATGCAAGTGGGAGGAGTTTGGGTGGAGTAATGGTAATGAGCGCTCCTAACATCAAATGCGATAGAGTAAAGCACAGCAATATAGGTTTTAATGCCAGAAATAACTACACCTTTTTTCTTTGTTTTACCGGTAAAAGGTTTTTTTATCGCACATGCCATTAGAGAGTAGAGATGTGATTCAGCCAAACCTTTTAGTTCAGCCTTCATTATCGGCCCACCTTGGAAATTTCATTTTCCTTCGGTTCGGGCTGATTTTTTTCGGCCACCCCAAATTTCGGTGTTAGCACCACGCTAACCTCGAAAAACTAATTTTCCCGAAATTTTGGAAAAATCTGCTTCATTTTTCAGGGTGGCCGAACCAGAACGAATGCACATAGAGAAAAAGAGAGAAAACATATGCCACTTTATTATTTATACCACTGTAAGAAAGGATACTTTTAACTCAGAGTGGTCTTTGGGGGGGTGGGATAAGTTTGGGGGGCTGTAGTTTTACATACAAAGTGGGGAGGTTTGAACAGCAATGTACAGATCACTGAAGATTTTCTGGCATTTCAATTGATGAAAGGTACAAGAGGAGTTGATTTATACAATGCATTCTCTACGTACCTTGTTGCATTGTACAAATCACCTCCTCTTGTACCTTTCATCAATTGAAGTGAAAGAAAATATTCAGTGATCTGTATATTGCAGTTCAAACCTCCTACTGTGTTTAAAAAAAATACCCTCATACCTAAGCCCATTCCAAGTTAAAAGTGTCCCCTCTTACAGTGGTATAAATAGTAGAATGACATAGTGTTCGCTTCAGAGACTTTCTCTCTCATTCATATGTGTTACGATTCTGCTCACGGCTAGGCCACGAGCAGCTTCTTACCTCCTTGATGCCTGCCTGCCTTGTCGCCACGCTCTCCACGTGGCAGGAGCCGCTGTGATTCCTCGTGGCCTGGAGCCACCACTATCATTCCTCCTTGTGGCCAAAAAGCCACCAATGCGGCTTCCATACGGCTGGATCCGCTGTTCCACTTTCCTTCGTTGGTAGGAGGCTGCCCTGATGTCCCAGGCTCACCTTGTGGACTAGCACCACCTCCAGCTTCTCTCCTTCATGGCATGGACGCTGCTGTCCCTGGTCCTGCCTCCTTGGGCCCGGGGCCTCCAGTCTATTTAAAGGCCCAGATGTGGGAGTAGACCCCTGGGCTCCTCCTAGTGATGTCCTCCTGGGTGTTTATTCTTCAGCCCTAGAAAAGGGCTCAGCCTTCAGTGCTTCTTTGACTTTGCAAGGAGTCAGGCATGGATCTGGACCTCTCCTGGATCCTCCGTTACAGCTCTTCAGTCCAGGAGACTCCAATGTCCACCTCCACTTCTTTAAGGCACTCTGTTATTTGTGGGAATTCCCTTGTCTTCATTGGTGGTTCTGATCCTTCGTCTTCAACTTCGTTCCATGTCCTGGTCTCTCGTCGGATCTCATGTTCCTGTCCACCAATGTCTTCATTTGATGTCTTCATCCATAGATGTCTCCGTCTTCAGATGACCTTGCCTCCTGATGTCCTGTCTCCCATGACATCTCTGTCTCAGATGCCCCTGTTCACAGATGTCTTCTTCTGAATTAGAAGAAATAGATGCCTGTAGTCTTAAAACAATCCTTTATTGCAGTGGAGACACAAGGGTAGCCCGACTCTGGCCGAGTTTCGCCGTTTCAAAACGGCTGCCTCAGGGGCTTACAATAATCTTCTTGAATTCATTAGTTATATATCGACTAAGAATATAATGTGATCATATAAAGAGCTGTATGATCTCTTATGTTGCGTCTTGAAGCATTCGCGATAGCAGAACTCCACTAGCAAAGGCAAACAATGTTTGCCTTTGCTAGTGGAGTTCTGCTATCGCGAATGCTTCAAGACGCAACATAAGAGATCATACAGCTCTTTATATGATCACATTATATTCTTAGTCGATATATAACTAATGAATTCAAGAAGATTATTGTAAGCCCCTGAGGCAGCCGTTTTGAAACGGCGAAACTCGGCCAGAGTCGGGCTACCCTTGTGTCTCCACTGCAATAAAGGATTGTTTTAAGACTACAGGCATCTATTTCTTTTCTTTCATCCTGACGGCTATTATAGATCGCCTTCCTTCGTGCTTTTTGGGTTCTTCTGAATTAGTCCTCGTCAGTAGACATCCAGTTGTCCTGTCCTTTGGTGCTTCCGTGATGCTCTTGATTGAGTGCCCAGCAGGTCCAAAGTCAGGAAGGCCTCCGTGATGCTTTTGATTGAGTACCTGGCAGGTACGAAGTCTGGAATACCTGGCGTTCAGATGATCTGTCTTTCAGTGCCTCCTTGTTGCTCTTGATTGAGTGCTTTGGGGGTCTGAAGTCCTGATCTGCCTTCAGATGTCTTGACTTTGATGTCTTCTATGTCATTGTCTTCAGATGACCTCGCCGTCTAGTCCTCAGATATTCTGCCTTCCGGCATCCACTATTTCGTGCTCTTCTCTTTGAAGCCTAGTCCTCCGATGTCTTGGGCTCCGGCTTCGCCTAGCCTCCAGTGGATAGTGCTGTCAGGGGATAGCCTGAGTACCATCCTGGCCACTGAAGCCTCCTCTCTGGCTGTGTGAGTTAGTGTGTTATTCGGATTCCACTCCATCCTGAGTTTTATCTTACTGTTATCTTTCCAATCATCAAGAATCCTCGTCTTGCCTTAACAGTGCGTTAACCTTGGGGTGACCATGCCTGAAACTTGATTAAACCATGCCTGAACCGTGATGTAACCATGCCTGAACCATGATGTAACCATGCCCCAGCCTTCCCTTCTTGCCTCATGTTTCACGCGACCATGTTTCCAAGTACTTTTGTCCGACCGTGTCTTCAAGTATCATCTTATCGTGTCTTCAAGCATCCTCATCTGACCTTGTTCTCATCTGACTATGTCTTGAGTCTTTATCTTGTTCCAATTCCATCACCTGTCCTCAACCTCTGTCCATCCTGATGCATTTGCCACTCCCATACGACAAGTCCGGAAGGACTATCGAGTGGCCGGAGGGCTACCCTAGAGACTAGCATTGTGTTGTTGGGTCTCTTCTGATACGTCAGGTTCGGCAGAGGTCAGAGTCCTTGGCCTTCAGCCTGCCGTCTGTACTTGGATACATCTCACTTGCCCCAGTGCTTCTACGGAACTCTCTGCAGGTTGCACTGTGGTCCAAGGGCACACAACCTCTCCCTGGAATCAGGATCACTCCCTAGCACTTATTTTTGGTTCCCACAAATTATTTGGCTAATAGTTAAATGACTGGTTAGCTGGAGAAAACCCTCACATAGTCTCAATGCCTCTCCCAACATTCCTCTTCCCCAACACTCACAAATACACATACACACATTATCCTGCTAACTTCCCTTACACCTTCTTATTCCTCCCAGGGGACAAGTGATGACCTCCTAGTGAATCCCCATTTCTTTTCAGATCCCAACTGAGACAAATAGCAATCCCTTGGAAACCATCCTTCTCTTCAGATCCTCCCAGCAATCCAGATAGCCCCACTGGCCCCCATAAACTTCCCCCACCCCCTCTGTGGTCCTCATGGTCTAGCTAGAAGAAAGCATGCCTCTTCTACAGTTTTGGCCACAGCAGCACACTTTGAGCTGCACATGAGAGTGAGGGTTGCACACGCAGGTCACAGGAGTTTCTTTTGGTGGAAGGCCAGGGATACTGTCCTCCCTCTCCCCTTTATGTAAACTGGGTAATATGCTGACCCGCCCTGGAGATCTGGCATGATAACAATGTACTACAGCCTTAGTCCAGGAGCTAAATTCATGTACTAGAAGTGTACATAAATTAAGGTTCTAGTCCAACAGCCTTAGAAAATAGCATGTTAATCATTATTTATATCTTAAGCATACTATTTAATGGTTTATATGTATAGGTACATTTTTAAAGGAAGTGCAAATAGGCAGAGTCTGTGAATTCTTTTACATGTGGAATTTGCACCAATTTGCAAGGGAAAATATGAGCATACTTGGAAACTGCCCAAGGAAAAGAAGTATCCACAGAAGGGATGTATCAGATTTTTTTTGTATTTTTTCTAATAAAACACTTATAATTTTGAAAAGTTAAAACTATGTGTAACACCTATTCCACTCAGGGTTGCCTTACATCCTTGGTGAGGGAAAAAAATCTCAGGGGGCTATGGGCTGGAGACAGGATAAACTTCAGGGCCAGTGCTGGGCCAGGGACAACTCAGAAGAAATAAACCATTGTCCATTCAGTAAATGTGCTAAAAAATAAAAATAGTGTTACTGTTGTAGCTTCAGAATAAAACATAATGAAACAGCACAGGAAGTAGCAACAACAAAACAAAAATATTAGTTCTTAATCAAAATCTTCTCTTCTTTGAGTAACAGCTATGCTTTTCTCTTTATACAGTGTCATCTTTGGGTTTCCCTGGCACCATTTTCCTTTCCATTATCAAATTAGTTACTCACAATGTCCTGATCAGACCAAGGAAACCACCAAGCCCTGCAGACAGTCTTTGCTGCTACAGATTGACTCCTATCCAAGCAAGTTCCCATCACAGTTAAGTATAGATTTCTTTAAATCTTAAAAAAAGTATTGCAAAACCTTAGTTTCCTTTCCTTCAGGCTTCCTGAGATACTGTTTAAAGAATATCTGCCTTAACTCTTGCTTCTCCCTTGTTTGTAACCCTGGGAGAGGGTCATAACTACATCCTCAGTTTACAATCTGCATCCCTGGAGAAGCTCCAGACCAAGTATAATCAGAGTTTTTATAACCTTTTCCTAAAACCAAACCCTCAAACTGCTAGGGATGAGCTTTTGGGTGTTGAGGCCGGCAGAACTTATATGGCGGTCTCTGCTGATGGCAGGAGAGATGGTCCATGGTAAGCTGTAGGGATGTGAATCGTTTTAGGACGATTAAAATTATCGTCCGATAATTTTAATATCGTCTTAAACCGTTATGGAACACAATACAATACAGATTCTAACGATTTATCGTTATAAATCGTTAGAATCGTGAGCCGGCACACATAAAAACCCCCTAAAACCCACCCCCGACCCTTTAAATTAAATCCCCCACCCCTCCCGAACCCCCCCCCCCAATAACTTAAATAACCTGCGGGTCCAGCGGCGGTCCGGAACGGCAGCGGTCCGGAACGGGCTCCTGCTCCTTAATCTTGTCGTCTTCAAGCCGGCGCCATTTTCCAAATGGCGCCAAAAAATGGCGGCGGCCATAGACGAAAAAGATTGGACGGCAGGAGGTCCTTCCGGACCCCCGCTGGACTTTTGGCAAGTCTCGTGGGGGTCAGGAGGCCCCCCACAAGCTGGCCAAAGTTCCTGGAGGTCCAGCGGGGGTCAGGGAGGCGATTTCCCGCCGCAAATCATTTTTCGTACGGAAAATGGCGCCGGCAGGAGATCGACTGCAGGAGTCGTTCAGCGAGGGTTCCGGCGCCTCGCTGAACGACCTCCTGCAGTCGATCTCCTGCCGGCGCCATTTTCCGTACGAAAACGATTCGCGGCGGGAAATCGCTCCCTGACCCCCGCTGGACCTCCAGGAACTTTTGGCCAGCTTGTGGGGGGCCTCCTGACCCCCACGAGACTTGCCAAAAGTCCAGCGGGGGTCCGGAAGGACCTCCTGCCGTCCAATCTTTTTCGTCTATGGCCGCCGCCATTTTTCGGCGCCATTTTGGAAAATGGCGCCGGCTGAAGACGACAAGATTCAGGAGCAGGAGCCCGTTCCGGACCGCTGCCGTTCCGGACCGCCGCTGGACCCGCAGGTTATTTAAGTTATTTGGGGGGGGGTTCGGGAGGGTGGGGGATTTAATTTAAAGGGTCGGGGGTGGGTTTTAGGGGGTTTTAATGTGCCGGTTTTTCGATTTTTTCGATTTTTAACGATTTTTAACGATTTTTCACGATATTTTACCCCCCCAAACGGCAACAATACGATTCCCTCCCCCTCCCAGCCGAAATCGATCGTTAAGACGATCGAGGACACGATTCACATCCCTAGTAAGCTGGGTCATAGCAGACATCATGTAGGTGTATCAGGGGTCCAGGCAATGGTCAGAGGCAGGTAGCCATCAGTTTTATCCAAGGTCCAAGCAATGGTCAGAGGCAGGCAGTAGTCAGGTGCATCAGAGGTCCAGGCAAAGGTCAAACCAGGTATACATCTAAGGGAGGAGAAGAGATATGGATAGGCAGGGCAGGTACGCAAGGAGAAGAAGAGGCAGACAATGTAGATGGCGCAGGTGGGGGTAAAGACAGAAGACAAACTGAAGACAGCTAGATGAGGACTGAAGACAAGCTAGATGAAGGATGAAGACACGCTGTACAAGGTCTGAAGATTAGCTGGATGAAGGTTAGAACTGTGGAAGCAACATGCACTCCTAGGAAATAATTGGACCTGTTGCTGAGCTGGTGAGAGAGAGACAGGGAGGCCTGAGCATGTGATGTCATCCGGTGGCACTGCGGTACATTTACAGCCATGGGCCCTTTAAATGAAGTGCTGTTGGGCACATGCATGCCTAAGGAGGACCGCGACCTGTCAAAGTCAGCAGCATCCTTCCATGTGGAGCACTAGTATCACCTCGCCGCATCAGAGTTCAGCGTCTCACCACAAGGAGGACCAGAGATGTTTGGCTATGTTGGGAGCCAGTGGAGATGGCCCAGACAGGAGGGTGAGTATAGCAGTTCATGGGAGCAGCCCACAGAACACCAAGCATAACAGTTATTACCACAGATTTAAGCAACACATTTCCACCACCAATGTGTATTACTACAGCTTGCATCTAACTCACTGCCATCTTTAAATATTTCAGTATTTCTTATAAATAAATGAGCTGTCACCTAAACAGGTATAAGGAAATATGGTCTCCCCATATGCATTGATATAATCGCTTAGGCTTTCCTCATCCAGATGTAATCTAACATGCACCGTATGTTAATTATGCTGCAAGCAATAATCAAACATACTGAGCACTGCTGGTCTAAATGAAATGTTCTGAATAACAAACATTCATTTCATGACAGCTAGGAATGCAATGGCATATGTTGTAGTACCATGATTACCCTTTGTCCTTGTGCCTTACTGCATACTTGAGGAGTGTAATTTTAGTGTAGTAGACCTTTACATATTTTGTTGTTTCTTAAGGTAAGTACAAACAACAGATGTCTGTCCACACAGAGGTGTGTACATCTTTACTTGATCTCGTTGTTGTTATTAGTCTGTTTTTTCTCCTGTGTTTATTGATGTGAGTTGATATGAATATGTGGCTGGCTACTACTTGGTCATATAAGTCCCTTATTCGGCTAAACATTACATGCACAAAAAGTAGGCGTGTACTGGGAGGATCACGGGTGGAGCAAGTTAGCCGTATAACTAAATATGGCTAACTACTGATATTCGGTGTTAGCCGCATAAGTATCAGTGTAAGTTTAGATGCACCATAGAGCAGGTCTGAATTTAGCTGGGCAGACTTATCTGATTGAGTGCATATATATAAGCATATATTCAGTAGCTTTACTGTGCTGCTGAATATACATTGTAACTTAGCTGGAAAGTTCTAAACTGATTTAGGCCTGGATTCTCTAAGCTCTCTCTTCTCCAAACTGTCCAATCAAGATTAAAAAAATAAATAAATAAATAAACATCACATAGCAAATGCTGTTCAAAGAAAATTAAGTTCTTGCAGGAACCAAAATCCATATCCTAGTACACTTAGACTCAGTACACCAAACAGAACATAACAATATAAATTCTAGAAGTAAAAAAATAAACTCCGTCTCTAACATAGTAAATTATTTTCCTATGGGCAGGAAAGCTCTCTGGGTAAGGCACTCCTTCTTCTGGGCACTTCCCTCCTTTCTCTGGACCTACTTCTCTCTTTAATTCAATAGCAAACTGAAATGTCCTCTGAATGAATCGGAACACTCTGGAGCTTATGCTTTCCTTTACAGGGCAACACTGAAACAGGCCTCCAAGCCTGACAATTTTCACTGGTCTCAAACTTGAAAACTCCACTCTTTTCTCACCTTGGAAACACTCTGGGCAGATGAGGAGTAAGAACGTAGACCTCTCTTCCTTGAGATTACCTCTGTGTCTTATCTTTACAAAAAAAAAAAAATCAGGAATTTTGCATTCTTTCCATCTGAAGAAATCCCCCTTGCACAGATCTTCAAGACACTTTGGAATCCTCTTTTGGTACACTGAGCAGAAAACTCCCTAGACCTAGAGTTCTGGGCACCTTGACTTTGGGTTCTAGCCACCTTCCCTGGATAGGCAGCAAGCAGTCCTCCTCCATTGAAAGGAGGAACCTCAACACCAACTGCTCTATGTGAAAACAGGCAGCCACAAAAAATGAGCTCTCTCATTGGAGGGAGGGACTCGAAAAACCCTGTACTCACACAGGCACATGAGTTTAGTTAAACTGCTGACACATTCCACTGGGAAATGTCAACTACCTACGACTCATATTCGTACATCCCTCTCTCCATGAAGCATCTGCTGAGACCGTGATACTCTCTAATAGGGGGCAATTTAGGACCTCATTATACCTGTCTGCAACATGGCTTATTCTATCCCCTGTATGTGGGCACTTCTGCGCTATTGCTTCACTTTGCAGTTGGATGGAAACACGCAATATCCCATTAAAACATTCTTTATCTCTTCAAAAAAGCATGAAAAGGTATGCTGTCAAAATGCTGAGTACAGCACCAGCACAGGTTCTGACCCTTTCAAGAAGCAACATGCTACACTATATGTTATAAAAGTTCAACTCAAGTTCAATTTGATTACAACAACTTTCCAGAAGCTCAAAGCACTGTACGGCTTAATATGGTCAATATCAATGCAATAAATAAGTAGTGACAGATTAAAACGGATATAGCAACACTAAATCCAGATTTAAAACAAATCTACTACTACATGACTGTCAGAATTTGTTTTGCTTTTCAATCCTAATTAAAATAAACAAAATTTTCATACTTGTTTATATCTGTTAAATGACATAGCATTTTCATATATAGAAAGAGGTGGGGAGGGCATATGTCTATAAAGAGAGAAAACCCTATGGCTAATTGTTGTCTGTATAACCTTCAGTACCACCATTAAATTCTGCTAATCAGATTTCAAGGATGTATTTGAAAAATAATAAGGTTAATTGAAATGAGATAGTGTAAGGCCCTTCAAGACTTTCTAAGTCATCAATTTAAAATTGATTATAGACCAATATCTGGTGCTGTGCTCCCTCTAACAAAGGGTGCCATTCTTCGAAGACAATTTTGAGGGCAAGGAGCTCTATGTCGCCAATGGCATAGTTACGTTCCGCAGTAGAGAATTGGTGGGAGAGAAAGGAGCAGGGATGTAGCATAAGATCGGCAGAGTGCTGGCTGAGAACGGCTCCAACCCCTTCGGATAAGGCATCCATTTCAATGATAAACGGGCACCGTGGATCAGGATGATGTAGGCAGGGCTCGAGGAGAAATGCTTCCTTGAGGTGAAGTAAGGTGGATATCGCCTCAGGCGTCCAATGTTTTGGGTCAACACCTTTATGGGTCAGAGCTGTCAGTGGTGTCACAAAGGAGGCATAGTTGGAGATAAAGAAGCGGTAGTAGTTAGAGAACCCTAGAAAACACTGTAAGGGTTTCAGTCCGTACGGTTGGGGCCAGTCTTGAATGGCCTTCAGTTTCTGTGGATCCATGGAGAAACCCTTGACTGGAGATAGCTCAGAAATGGGAGAGCTTCTCTTTCAAAGAGGCATTTTTCAAGTTTGGCATAGAGTTTATTTTATCTGAGATGCTGTAGTACCTGGGAGACGTCTTGGCGATGAGCAGAGAGAGACTTGGAGAAGACTAAGATATTGTCAAGGTAGATAACAACACACTGGTATAATAAATTCTGGAAGATTTCATTCATTAAGTTTTGGCTGGGGCGTTACAAAGGCCGAATGGCATAACTAGGTATTCATAGTGCCCATCCCTGGTGTTAAATGCCGTCTTCCATTCATCACTCTCCTTGATGCAAATTAAGTTGTAGGCTCCCCTAAGGTCCAATTTGGTGAAGACTCGCGCACCTTGGAGCCAGTCAAAGATCTCCGAAATTAAAGGAAGCGGATAGCGATCCTTCAGGGTAATGGCGTTCAACCCCCAACAGTTAATACAGGGGCAGAGTGTCCCATCCTTTTTGCCCATGAAGAAGAACCCAGCGCCTGCTGGGTGAAGTTGATTTGCAGATGAATCCTCGGTCCAGGTTTTCCTGGATATAAAGTGACATGGCCTGGATCTCGGAAGAGGAGAGGGCATAGGTGCATCCCCGGGGAGGCTCGGTACCCATTGCAGATTAATTGCGCAGTCAAAAGGGCCGATGAGGTGGTAGCGTCTCAGCTTTTCGTTTGGAAAAAAATCTGCGTAAGAAGAAAATGGTGATGGTAGGCCCTGGGGCAGGGCGGGTCACAGTCATGCAGCGTATGGGAGATACCATATCAAGACAAGAGTGTTGACAAGCTGGTCCCCAATGGATCAATTGTAGAGCCATCCAGTTGAACTGGGGGAAATGCGCTTTGAGCCGGGGAGCCCCCAACACGATGGGGTGTATAGATCGGTCAAGGACATGGAAGGAGAGATCTTTCATATGAAGCAATCCAGTGTGAACCTGGACGGGAGCGGAGACGTGGGTGACCCGGCCTGGGAGGGGTTTCACCATGAATGGATGAGAGGACCAATGGAACCTGGGCACAGATGAGTGGAATCTACTAAACTCTTCATGATAAAATTACCCCCGGCTCCCAAGTCCACAAGGGCAAGGGTGTGGAATTTGTTTTCTGCTATAGTCGGCTTGACCAGCAGAGTCAATGGAGGTACGGGTGGTGCCAGGCCTAGGAAGAGTCCTCCTTCAGATCCTAGGCCCATGAGTTTTCCGGACGTACCGGGCATGATGACAAGATGTGCCTGGCAGCACCACAGTAAAGACATAGGCCATCTTGCCGGCATCTACAGCATTCCTGAGAGGAGAGTTTGCCCTGGCCCAGTTGCATGGGTTCCTCAACTGAAGCCCCAGGAGGACCTGGTTCGACCTTAGGAGACGGTGAACGTTGAGAGTGCCTGAAAGTACTGGAAGCTTTCTTGGAGAGCTGAACCTCTTGGGAACATTCTTGGAGGTGTCTGTCATTGCGCCCAGTCAGATCAATGAGGGAGTTCAAGGACCCTGGTAAGTTGCGGGCTGCGAGTTCATCCTTAATTCTTGGGTTGAGTCGTTCCAGGAAGATGGTCCTCAAGCAGGCGGTATCCCAATGAAGTTCCGAGGATAATGTTTGGAACTTGATTACATATTCGACGAGAATCCGGGAACCCTGGCGCAGATGTAGAAGATTTGCCACGGAAGACAGCTGGTGAGTGGGGTCATCAAAGACAATATGGAAGAGATCCAGGAACTCTCTCAAGTTGCGTAAGACAGGGTTGTCATGCTCGCACAAGGAAGATGCTCAGGCTAGGGCCTTCCCATCGAGGAGAGACAAGATGTAAGTTGTCTTTGTAGCATCATCAATCAAGAAGGTTGGTTGTAAACAGAAATGCATGTTACACTGGTTAATGAAGCCCTGACAGGAGCGGGGTTCTCCAGAGAAGCGTGGAAAAGTGGGTAGAGGAATCACCGGATGGATATCAGATGTTGATGGTGCAGCAACAGGTACTGGAGGCAAGACAGGATTCATCGGGCTGACGAAGTCTAGACATTGGTTCAGGCCTTCTACTGCTAAGGCAAGGGATTCCAGGGCCTTCCTTTGCTCCATAATCTTTTGTGACATACCCAGAATGGCTTAAGGGGCCGAAGCCTTAGCCGGGTCCATGGACTTGTCATTTTGTTGTGTTTGATAAGGGAGAAGTGGACCCCTTGCCCGAGGGGGAGTTGGCACTACCTGAGGGAGTGAACTTCCACAGGTCCCCACCGTCGGGCGGCGAGGCCGAACTGAGGCAAGGGCCAGCTGGACTTAGGTGGGCCCTTGGGAAGATGAAGGAATCGCCGATGTTCGATCCGAGGTCAGAAGCCAGAGAATCACCAGGAGCCAGGACATCCATCCAGGAGCTGAAGGACAGGTGGCAGGAACAGGGCTCGGAAAGGCAGAAACAGGACTCGGGAAGGTAGAAACAGGACTTGGGAAGGCAGGAAGCATAAACAAGAGCACTAAGAAGCACAGACAAACTTACTGAAGCAAGCAGACTTGCTGCCAAGTCATGGAATACAAGGAGGTGGCTCCCTTATGTAGTCTCAGGATCCTGACAACATCATAAGAGGCTGTCCATTTAATTGGTGCTGTCCCCTTTAAATCTTTGTAGGAGGCATGACTGTGTGCCTAGGGAGGGCCTGGCCTGACCAGGGCAGTCAGGAGCATCGGTCTGCAGCCTTGAGACATTCCTCCTGCCGCAGAGCGTGGCACAAGTTGGCGGGTGGTGCCGCCAAAGAAGGAGAGGACAGAGGCCTGCGCCGGGGATGCCTGCCTGCCGGCGTGCAGTCCAGGAGCCAGGAAAAGCGTGGTAGGAGGGGCCAGCCACGGGTGGCCAGGGCTGAAAATTCTAACACTATGCTGCTAATACTCAGGAAAAAAATAGTACGGATGTGCGAAGCTCGAACCTATTGGCTCGGACTTTGTTTTCAGCCCACAGCGGGAAATTTCGTATTTCCCGTGGTTTGGGCCTTTAAAATTTGGGAGACCCAAATTTCATTTTAGTGTGCACTAACAGGGTTAGTGCACATTAACTCCCTGTTAATGCACACTAAACCCAAAAATGAATTTTTCCTGAAATTACGGGAAACATTCCTTTGGGTTTCGGACTCTCCGAACCACGACAAATTAGGCTATTTCATTGAAATTGCCTAATTTGCCCTGTACAAATGAACATTCCTAAAAAATAGTGACTTTCCCCATGACTACTTGATTAATAACCCTTTAAGGATTTCTCCTCCAGGAACTTGTCTAAACCTTTTTTAAACCCAGCTACACTGACTGTCTTTAGCACATCCAATGGCAATTATGAGTGACAGCTTGCTAGCTGCTGCACTCATCTCCTGATGTCACTCAGCCTCTACACACCAGGAAGCCACCAGAGCCCTTCTACCGTTCCACTATACCAACATCCTTGATGTCCATCCTCAGCACATTTGGAACACCACTGGCTCCAACCTCCACGACTTCCATGCTGCTGTAAACAGTATGAGGGGTTCTGTGATACTGTACACCTCATATCCCCTAGGGATGTGCAGAGCAAAATTTTATGTTCATATTTTTTATGTCCGAAAGGGGGTCCCACTTGCGGCCAATATGGACATAAAAAAAATCCAATGAGTTGGGTATATGTACATATGTGCAAAAAAAAAAATTAAACCCCCTCACCCTCCTTAATCCCCCCCCCAGACTTACCACAACTCCCTGGTGATCGAGCGAGGAGTGAGGACGTCATTTCTGCAATCCTTGGCGAGAAGCATGTGATGTCGGTGGCACGTCGAGTGACACGGCGTCACGTGATTCCCGGCTCGTTCGCGCCTGACGGCTCGTTCGGCCCAAAAAGAACTTTTGGCCAGCTTGGGGGGGCCTCCTGACCCCCTCAAGCTGGCCAAAAGTTCTTTTTGGGCCGAACGAGCCGTCCGGCGGCGAACAAGCCGGGAATCACGTGGCGCCGCGTCACTCAGACGCGACGTCACGTGATTCCCGGCAAGTTCGCGCCGGACGGCTCGTTCGGCCCAAAAAGAACTTTTGGCCAGCTTGGGGGGGCCTCCTGACCCCCTCAAGCTGGCCAAAAGTTCTTTTTGGGCCGAACGAGCCGTCCGGCGCGAACTTGCTGGGAATCACGTGACGTCGGCGTCACGTGATTCCCGGCTTGTTCGCGCCGAACGAGCCGTCCGGCGCGAACTTGCCGGGAATCACGTGACGTCGCGTCTGAGTGACGCGGCGCCACGTGATTCCTGGCTCGTTCGCGCCGGACGGCTCGTTCGGCCCAAAAAGAACTTTTGGCCAGCTTGAGGGGGTCAGGAGGCCCCCCCAAGCTGGCCAAAAGTTCTTTTTGGGCCGAACGAGCTGTCCGGCGCGAACGAGCCGGGAATCACGTGACGCCGGCGTCACTCGACGTGCCGCCGACGTCACATGCTTCTCGCCAAGGATTGCAGAAATGGCGTCCTCACTCCTCGCTCCATCACCAGGGAGTTGTGGTAAGTCGGGGGGGGGGGGATTAAGGAGGGTGAGGGGGTTTATATTTTTATTTTGGCTCAACAATCGCGATTTCCCACATATCGAACATATCTATGTTCGATATGTGGGAAATCCGATCGTTTATGTCGAATCAATTTTTTAAGTAAAAAAAAAATATGAGTTGCGTTTACTAATGCGGTCAATCCGAATGCACACCCCTAATATCCCCCTCCACCATACCTACCCGCGGCATCAGTGCTACACACAACTATCTCTACACCTATACAATCTGAATAGTTCAGAAAAGACCATATAATTTATCCACAGAATCAGACTTTTGTCAGACTTTGTGGGGTTACATTTAGAAGAAAATAAATGGTACATATCTCTAAAGTCCTTGCTACTTACACCGGTTTGTATTAAATAAAACCCTGCATGATTAGTGAATCATAACATGCCATGTTGGAGAATTAGTAATGGTAACTACCTGGCAAGAAACACCCCCCCCCCCCCCCCCCCCAACTTTAGGAGACTACCTTCTGTTCCATTCTGGAGTAATCGCTGCCTGGAGGACTCAGAGACAGTCTCTGGTGAAGAAAGTGTACATTCTAGGTACCTGTTACAGACTGGGCTGAAAAGGCATGTTTCAGCCCAGAAGAGAATCCAATTTCAGCACTGGCAGCCATGTTACACCAGGAATCTCTTACTTGAAAATGTCTCATCTCTGAACTAGGAGCTCTCCATTCACAGCTGGGAGTGGCAAGGGTGATACCTTGGGCATCATCTTCAGGTACAAATGTTTTTTTTCTTTTGGTCACCCCTCTCTTTAGCCATCTCTTTGCCACTTATTACAGGCCAGGTATGCATTATGTAAACAGCTCATGCATAGTCAAGCGATGGGATGGATGGGGTCATTTCTTCACTTCAGAGTGCTGACCCCACTTTCTCCATTGGTGGGTCACTATTCCTGCTGCATGGTGACTCTGAACAGAGTTAGGTCACTTCTTGACCAGCGCTGCTTTGCAAAGTCAGTGATTCTCTTCATTTCAGATTGCTAACCCCTCTGTCACAATGGAGGGGGCAGAGTCACTGTTCCTGTCTGATGAACTATCCTTGGATAGGCTTTTTTTCTGCTCTAGGCAGACTTGTTTGTTTCTTGGGACAGCTTACTTTATGAATTGGAAAGTAGGGATGTGAATCAGGCTTCGGAAGATTGAAAATATCGGACGATATTTTCAAAATCGTCAGAAATTGGGGGCTCCCCTAAAACGATAGGAAAACCCCACGATCAATATCGTGGGGGTTCTCTTATCGTTTTGGGGGAGGGTGTGAAAAATGGCACGCAAAAATAATAGGGATGTGAATCGTTTTTTAACGATTTAAAAAAATCGTCAAAAATCAGAGTCGTGATACAATAGAAATTCCCCTGATTTATCGTGAAAAATCGTAAATCAGGGGAGGGGGAGGGCGGGAAAACCGGCACACCAAAACAACCCCTAAACCCACCTCGACCCTTTAAAACAAATCCCCCACCCTCCCGACCCCCCCCCCCCCAAATGTTTTAAATTACCTAGTGGTCCACTGGGGGGTCCCGGTGCGATCTTCTGCTCTCGGGCCATCGGCGCCATTTTGGCTGCCACTAATATAAATGGCGCCGATGGCCCGATAAAAAAAACCCCACCCGACCCTTTAAAATGACTCCTTTAGCCTCCCCCCCCCAAAAAACCTTTTAAAATTATTTGGTGGTCCAGCAGGGGTGCGGGGAGCGATCTCCCGCTCTCAGGCCATCGGCTGCCACTAATAAAAATGGCGCCGATGGCCCTTTGCCCTTACCATGTGACAGGGTATCCATGCCATTGGCCGGCCCCTGTCACATGGTAGGAGCACTGGATGGCCGGCGCTGGACCCCCAGGGACTTTTGGCCAGCTTGGGGGGCCTCCTGACCCCCACAAGACTTGCCAAAAGTCCAGCAGGGGTCTGGGAGCCGGCGCTGGACCCCCAGAGACTTTTGGCCAGCTTGGGGGGCCTCCTGACCCCACAAGACTTGCCAAAAGTCCAGCAGGGGTCGAGGAGCAACCTCCTGCCCTCGGGCCGTATTGCCAGTATTCAAAAATGGCGCCCACGCTACCTTTGCCCTCACAATGTCACAGGGGCCGACGGCCGGCCCCTGTGAATAGTGAGGGCAAAGGCTAGCGGCTGCAAGTACTGAAACATGGCGCTGGCACTAGCCTTTTCCCTCACTATGTCACAGGGGCTGACCGTCGGCCTCTATGACATAGTGAGGGCAAAGGTTGCGCCAGCGCCATTTTGAATACTGGCAATATGGCCCGAGTGCAAGAGGTCACTCCCGGACCCCGCTGGACTGTTGGCAAGTCTTGTGGGGGTCAGGAGGCCCCCCCCAAGCTGGCCAAAAGTCCCTGGGTGTCCAGCGGGGGTCCGGGAGCGATCTCCTGCACCCAGGCCATTTTGCCAGTATTCAAAATGGCGCCGGCGCTACCTTTGCCCTGTCACATGGTAAGGGCAAAGGGCCATCGGCGCCATTTTTATTAATGCAGCCGATGGCCTGAGAGCGAGAGATCGCTCCCCGCACTCCCGCTGGACCACCAGGTAACTTTAAAAACCTTTTTTGGGGGTTTGGGAGGGTGGGGTGGGTTTTTTGATTATCGGATCAGCGCAGCGATAATCAAAACTCAAATCGGGCTGGCGATAAAAATTTTAAGATTTGGATCGGAACCGATCAGATTCCAGTTCCGATTCACATCTCTAATATTTGTAATCATTAACAGATTTTTCAAGGATGGTGAAATGGGACTGAGAACTGTGTATTTAAAGCATTGTTTTCTGTCGAGGTCACTTATTTAGAACCTTATTGGGTAAGCTAAAATAGAAAATGATAATAAGAACCTGAGCATAATTGGTTTGTTTGTAATTTATTAGTTTAAGTTGTTTTTGTTCCATTCCATAGAGCATGAAAACAATATTTTGATTCAAAGATTGATTGTCAATGTGAAACCAGGAGGTAAATGTCCTGTATGGCTGTTTTTCAAATTTTTTGTGAAACTATTTTTTTTATTATTAATGTTTGCTATTTTTCAAGTTTTTGTGAAACCAATCTTTATTATTATTATTATTATTATTATTTTGGGTTTTTCATTATTATCTCTTGATTTTGTTTTTAATTTTCTCTTCTCCAATTATAGCGGAATTCTAGTATTGCATTTTGATTAACCTATACTTTACTCTGAGAGACTATCTGCAAACTGTTTCCAAAAAGAATTTACCTGCAACATCAACTCATTGTTAAATGAACTACTGTTTGATACAATTTTTGACACTGTTTTTACTGACCAACAAATCTCCCTATAGAAGCAACAGTGGCCTCTGTTGCGGTACATCTTAGAAAAGGATTGTATACGCCAGTTGATATATTTAAAACTAATTTGACACAAATTGAAAATCATCATGTATGATTGGGTTCTCTTTTGTATGAGACATTGCCCTTAAAAGGTCTTATTTTTTGGAATGAATGTGGTAAAGAGTACTGTAAGTTTGGGTTTGATGTGTGGTATGTCCGATTTTTAATTTAAATTTCATAGGGGTTGGAAGGTTGAGAGTTGTTGAAATATTTATATTGATTGATATGTAAAATTTTTGTGCGTACATTTTTTGTCACAAGGGGGATAAAAAGCTTAAGTTGAAACATATATAAAAATGTTTTTATTGCTTAGATAAATTGATTCCCTTTAATTGTTTTGGTTTGCTTCACAGATGTTAGGTAATTGCATTCACTATTACTAATACCTTCATTCTTGGATTACAATGATGCATACAGTAGTAGAACTACTGGTATCTCTCTTATCCTGTCAAGGCTCAGCTTCCCCATAGGTGCACACATAGTATGTGCTCAGTGTCAGGAAACCAGGATTGGCGCTCTCTGATGACATCATCCCCTCGGACCTATATAAACTTTACTCTTGCAGCACTTCACTGCCTCAGCAACAGGTTTCAAGTACCATTGGTGTAGTGTGTGTTGCCAATTCCTGTTCCTGCTGTCTTGTCTCATCATTCCAGCCCAGTCTTGCCTCATCTCTCCCATAAAACCTTGACTAATCTCTCAACCCACCCTTGTACTGTCTCTCCAACAAAGCCTTGCCTAGTCACTCCAGACAAGCCTTGTCTTTTTTGCCCAGCCTTGTCTTATTCAATATCTTCTGCATCCTGCCCTTCCCTGCCTTATCAGTACACTTGATTTTATAGATCTCTAGTATATCCCTTCTCAGCCATCTCTTTTTCTAGATAAATAGCCCTAACCTCTTTAACCTTTCCTCGTAGGGGAACCATTTCTTCCTCTATACCATTTTGATTCTAACTTTTCCAGTTCAACATCTTTTTTGAGATGCAGCAAACAGAATTGCACAGAGAAGTAAAATTTAAGACGTGCACATTCTGATGTGCCAATTTTATAACATAGGCACATATAGGCGTGTATATGTGTGCATGTTCTAAAATCAGGTATCTATGAGTACATGTGCACAATTTTATATTGACGTGCGCATGTGCATGCAAATACCATCTTAGCACGTACGTGGGGATAATTTTGTAGATAGGCGGTGAGGCAATAGGTCTTTTTCCCAGTTAGCTCCAGTAAAGGAGAGGACTTCCTAAACTATCTACCTGACTTGCCTCCCTTTAACCCTATTAATTCTGAGCCTTAAAGTCCTGCTGACTAACCTCATTTTTCTTGTTATATGTATTAGGGATGTGAATCGTTTTAGGACAATTAAAATTATCGTCCGATAATTTTAATATCGTCTTAAACCGTTATGGAACACAATACAATAGAGATTCTAACGATTTATCGTTATAAATCGTTAGAATCGTGAGCCGGCACACTAAAACCCCCTAAAACCCACCCCCCGCCCCTTTAATTAAATCCCCCACCCCCCCGAACCCCCCCCAAATGAGTTAAATAACCTGCGGGTCCAGCGGCGGTCCGGAACGGCAGCGGTCCGGAACGGGCTCCTGCTCCTGAATCTTGTTGTCTTCAGCCGGCGCCATTTTCCAAATGGCGCCGGAAAATGGCGGCGGCCATAGACGAACACGATTGGACGGCAGGAGGTCCTTCCGGACCCCCGCTGGACTTTTGGCAAGTCTCGTGGGGGTCAGGAGGCCCCCCACAAGCTGGCCAAAAGTTCCTGGAGGTCCAGCGGGGGTCAGGGAGCGATTTCCCGCCGCGAATCGTTTTCCGTATGGAAATGGCGCCGGCAGGAGATCGACTGCAGGAGGTCGTTCAGCAAGGCGCCGGAACCCTCGCTGAACGACCTCCTGCAGTCGATCTCCTGCCGGCGCCATTTTCCGTACGAAAACGATTCGCGGCGGGAAATCGCTCCCTGACCCCCGCTGGACCTCCAGGAACTTTTGGCCAGCTTGTGGGGGGCCTCCTGACCCCCACGAGACTTGCCAAAAGTCCAGCGGGGGTCCGGAAGGACCTCCTGCCGTCCAATCGTGTTCGTCTATGGTCTATGGTCTATGGCCGCCGCCATTTTTCGCCGACCCGAACACTGCCATTCGTTCCTGGAACAATATAACAGAAAATATAGCTAACAAGCTCTGCCCTTCAACTATAAAAAAATCTCACACCAATGCCTCCAACAGACAACCTTGGTTCACCAATGAACTCAGAAAACTAAAACAAAGCTTAAGAAAGAAAGAAGCGACTTGGCGTAAAACTCCTAGTGACATCACCATCTCATCATACAAATCTACACTATACCAGTACAAAGCCCTCACCTCAAAATCAAAAAAAGATTATTTTGCATCTAAGATTCACAACCTGGTCTTTGATGCTAAAGCCCTCTTCGCTTATGTATCCAGCCTCACGCAAACCATACCGCGAGAAATCCCCAGCGACATGGCACAATCCAAAGCTGAAGAACTGGCCCAATTTTTCCAAATAAAATCGACAATCTTTTAACCCAACTGCCTTCCAATACAGTAGACGCCCTCCCAACATACCAACACCCGACCTTCTTAAACTCCAGCCTTAACACTTTTGAGCCCGTCTCTTCCACTGAGATACAAACCATCCTGAGAAGAATGAAACCTTCATCTCATCCTGCAGACCACATCCCCACTAAACTACTTCTATCCATTCCAGACACAATAGCTACATCATTGACAAACATCATCAACTGCTCTCTAGCCCAAGGATCCTTCCCAGACGATCTCAAAATGGCCTCAATCTCACCTCTCCTAAAGAAACCCAACCTTGACCCAAAGGACCCCATCAACTTCCGCCCCATAGCTAACCTCCCATTCATCGCCAAGATCATGGAAAAACTTGTTAACACTCAACTCTCAAACTACATAGAAGACAACAATCTCCTCTTCGCCCCACAACACGGATTTCGAAAAAATCGAGGCACAGAATCTCTCCTCATCTCTTTGTCAGACCATATACTATTGGGCCTTGACAAAGGAAACTCGTTCCTACTAATCTTGCTAGACCTATCCGCAGCGTTTGATACGGTCAACCATGCCATCCTCCTAAACCTATTGTCATCCATAGGAATCAGCGGCACCGTCTTCTCCTGGTTTAAAACCTTTCTCAACAATAGAGGTTACAAAGTTAAACTCCAAAACAAGGAATCCTCAAGATTTGACTCTGCTATAGGAGTCCCACAAGGTTCTTCACTATCCCCGACTCTATTCAATATTTACCTTCTTCCTCTATGCCAACTTCTCACTGACCTCAATCTAAAGTTTTTCCTATACGCAGATGATATTCAAATCATCATCCCTATTAAAGACACTTACTCTAATGCTCTTGACTACTGGGAATCATGCCACCAAAAAATCAAACAACTACTCAACAGCCTACACCTCATCTTAAATTCCTCCAAGACTGAGATCCTACTCATCTCGCCTGAAAACACAAACAACAGTACTCTTCCTTCCAATCTTCTTACCACACAAACCAGAGACCTAGGAGTGATAATAATAACCGGCTAAACTTCAAGGCACACATCAATAAAACAACTAAAGACTGCTTCTATAAACTCCAGGTCCTAAAAAGGATAAGACCTCTTTTCCACGCTCACGATTTCAGAACGATCATCCAAGCAGTCATTTTCTCGAAACTGGACTACTGCAATTCCCTATTGCTAGGTCTACCTTCATCCTACTCCAAACCACTCCAGATGGTGCAAAATTCAGCAGCCCGTATTCTGACAGGCACAAGGAAAAGAGACCACATCTCCCCCGTCTTGAAAGAGCTACATTGGTTACCCATATACTTCCGCATCATGTATAAGGCCTTAACCATCATCTATAAAACTATACATCAACTCACCACTCTCGATCTCCAATACCCTCTCCAATTACATAATTCTACTAGACCTACCAGAGATGCTTATAGAGGCTCCCTACTAGTTCCCCCAGCGAAAACGACCAAACACATCACCCTAAGAGATCGCGCCACCTCCACAGCTGGCCCTCTACTGTGGAATTCCATTCCTACAGACCTCAGACAGGAGCCATGCCTCCCAACATTTAGGAAAAAACTTAAGACTTGGTTATTCAAGCAAGCTTTTCCGGACACAACCTAATGACACAATCCAATGACTCATAAAACACCTTGCCGTTTGTATTTAATATTTATTCTATACTACATTTATATTGTATTTTGTTAACTAGTCTCTCCTCTCTTCTTCCTTCCAAGTTCGGCTTCCCTTGTTAAATGTAACTGTACCTTCTGTCACCACAGTTCTAGTTCCATGTATTTATTATCATTTTTTGTATTTATTGCACCCCCGTTCTATGTAAACCAGCAAGATATGTTTTCATGATTGCCGGTATATAAAAACTCTAAATAAATAAATAAATTAAATAAATTTTGGAAAATGGCGCCGGCTGAAGACAACAAGATTCAGGAGCAGGAGCCCGTTCCGGACCGCTGCCGTTCCGGACCGCCGCTGGACCCGCAGGTTATTTAACTCATTTGGGGGGGGTTCGGGAGGGTGGGGGATTTAATTTAAAGGGTCGGGGGTGGGTTTTAGGGGGTTTTAATGTGCCGGTTTTGCGATTTTTAGATTTTTAGATTTTTCACGATTTTTCACGATTTTTCACGATATTTTACCCCCCCAAACGGCAAACAATACGATTCCCTCCCCCTCCCAGCCGAAATCGATCGTTAAGACGATCGAGGACACGATTCACATCCCTAATATGTATTACATATTATCCGTTAGGGGTGTGCATTCGTTTTTGCCGTATCGGCAATCCATAACGTATATATCTCTATTCATTATATTCATGGGGAGGCGAAACATATTGCGCCTCCCCATGAATATAACTTATCATCCATTGCATTTGGTGGCCGCCATTTTGAAGGGGCCAATTTTAATTTTAATTCCTATAAAATCCGGGGTCAGTGTGTGCAAGGGGGCTTTCCCCGTTCCCTTCGAAGGGAACCTTTCTTTTGCCCCCCCCCCACCTTCCTCTCCCTTCCCCTATCTATCCCACCCCCCAGCCTAACAAAATTGTCCCCTCCCCTCTACCTTTGTTGTAGGCCCTGACACAGGCCGTTGTGTTGGGGCACTCAGCCACGCCCCCGGACCATCTCCAGACCGTGACCCCGCTCCAGGACCACCAATTTTTGCAAGCCCCGGTACATACGCATGTCCCGGGGCTACCGCCCCCGGACTGTGGCCCTGCCCATGGCTCCACCCCCGGACCACCAAATTTTTGCAAGCGCTGGGACATACGCAAGTGCCGGGGCTACCACACCCGGACCATGGCCCCGCCAATGGCCCTGCCCCCGGACCACCAATTTTTGCAAGCCCTGGGACATACGCATGTCCCGGGGCTACCGCCCCCGGACCGCGGCCCCTCTCATGGCCCCGCCCCTGAACAGCCAATTTTTGGAAGCCGGGGACAAACGCGCATCCCGGGGCTTGCGCATGCTGCCGAGCCTATGCAAAATAGGCTCGGCGCGGTGTGGGGGGGTTAAGGGTTAGGTGCGTAACCTACGCGCGTAACCGTTTAAAAATCCGCCCCAAAGGATGCCATTTTGCAGTATCCACAGCCAAAATCCAGCCCTTTCCTGTGAGTCATCAGTGACTCACAGGAAAGGGTTGGACAGGTTGGCATGAATACCGGAATGCAGCATATCAGCACTTACATTCTGTGAAATGCACTGAATGCAGCCAATCACGCTGTCATTCAGTGCTCAGTGAACATTTTACTGATGATCCAGCACTATTTATTCTTCAGAACAAGGCATGCCACATACTTTCTTTGCAGGGGTGGTGTGGAAGATGGGTTTTGTGGAAGGATGCTGCACTGAGATAGGCTAGTTAGTAAAGTTATTTATTCTTTATTTTGCTGCAATGCCAGCTAGCCCTCTTTGTCTTTTAAGCAGTTTATTATTTAGGTGATCTGAGACACTCTGTGTGTGCCAGGGAGAGAAGCTGCTAGCAGTGGCATTTTTTTTTTTCATTCACTCTCTGGGCTAGGCTGCAAGCAAGCACGATTTGGGTGTTGTGGCTGGGAGAGATATATTCAATTTTGCTAGAATTTGCATTGGAAAATATATTTCGATTTTCGTGCTGTGCCAACAATTCCAGCTTTTTTAAACTGAGTTTGTTTAATTCAACTCACTCAGTCTCTCTGTGCACTGGGCTTCAGTAGGCAGTGGGTAGTTAAACAGACTGAACTTAATTATTGGGACGGTCTATGCAGTCAAATCCCCAGTCTGCCTCTTTTGTGCTTACAAGCAAGCTGTGTGTGTGGGCACACCACACGCATTAGATTAGTGCACAGCAAGGCAACGTGACAGTGGGTAGTGGGTAGGCACTAGGAAGTGACATTAAATCCATAATGTCAGGGAAAGTTAGATGCAGTCGAGTGATTGGGACTGGCAGAGGAGGCACTTCAAAAGACACTAGTGACACTCTCCCATTAAAGTTAAAAAGACACCTGTCACAATCTAAACTCTTTGTAGGGTCAGGCAGTTCCATCCAGAAAAAAATGAAATCAGACCATGATGCATTGCCATCACCAACACCTGTTTCTTGCCCTGTAGTTTTGGAGGTGAGGGAAGGGGAGGCTGAGTCATGCCAGACAAAATGTTGCCACCCAAAAGCAGCAGGGGGACAGAAGTCTCGGCTAACACTTAGCGTTGACAATGTAGCACAGTCATTTGCTTCTGATTCATATGAAGAATTATCTTGTGTGGGATTCTCATCTGAAACGGAAGAAGTAATAGGTGACAAATCTTTGGGAGGATCAGTTAGTCCGGTCTTAGCCTCTCCTTCAGTGCAGCAGGGGAGAGATGAAACTGATGATGATGAGGAGGAGGAGGAAGAGCAGTCAGCACAGGCACAGAGGGTGACTGAGGCACCTGGCATTGCTTCTCAGGGTGCACCCACTACTTCAGCTCCAGTGCCAACATCCACCCCCAAGGCTTTAGAGAAGGGAGGATCACGAAAGACATCTGCGATCTGGAGCCACTTTAAAGTGACGGATGACCCGCGTTTTGCTCGGTGTAATTACTGTGCCAGGGATATTAGCAGAGGCAAGCAAATGGGACATCTATCTAATTTTGGCATGAAGCATCATATGAAGAGGCAACACCCAACAAGATTACTACCATCTGGGGATGGTGGCAGTACCAGTCAGGGGACCGCTTCCAAGCATCATAAATTGGTACAAAAGCAACAGAGTCAGCCCACACCCTCATCCCCTTCTAGCAGACAGGTGGCAGGCCAGCAACCCCCTGACATGTGGCAGAAGCGACAACCCACCATGAGGGAAATGGGGTGGAGTGTGGTAATGCTATCCCGGGGTAGGAGGCAGGCAGCCTCAAAAGTTGTAACCAGAAACATGGGGGAAATGATTGCCTTGATGACCAGCCCTTGCAGTTAGTGGAGAATGTGGGTTTAAAGCGTTTTCTGAAGGTCGTAGTTCCAAATGACAAAGTCCCCTCCAGAACCACATTCAGCATAAAGGTCATCCCCAGCCTGTACAAGCAGTGTCACAGTCGCATGCAAGTGCAGCTAGCTAAGGCAGAGGGCATTTCACTTGTGATATCTGTACCACCATGAATGCTGCACACTCTTACCTCTCCCTGACAGCACACTGGTGGGACCTGGCTGAGGCTGAGGCAGACAGCAGCTCTATTACTACACAAGTATCAGGGTGGATGTTGGCTTTACTGCACACCCACATGACGGACCAGGCCAATACTGCAGCCAATATTCTAGCATGCATCAAACAGATGCTGGAGGGCTGGCAACTACACCAGTGAGACAGGAATACTCAGGCAGGGTTCTTTGTCACAGACAATGGTGCAAACATGGTTAAGGCAATAAACGATGGGTGCTTTAAGAACATCTGATGTTTGGCATAAACTCTGCACCTGGTAGTGAAGTCAGCTCTGGGGTTTGATTCCAATGACATAGGGAATTAATACTTCCATAGGTTAATACAGAAGTGCAGGAACATAGCAGTGCAGGTTCTCTGACAAAAGCAGACTGATTTGGAGATGCCTCACAAGCGTCTCATTCAAGACATTGCCACCCAGTGGAATTCCACCTTTATGATGCTGGAGAGGTTAGTGGAGCTGCAGACACCCCTTCATCAACTTTTTGTACAATAGACATAGGTGTGCAGAATCCCCTAGGGCATCATGATTGCTAGTAATGAGTCAGCTGGAAAAAATCCTGCAGCCCTTCAAGGATGTCATGGAGGAGCTGAGTTCCAGAAGTGCCACCTTGGCTGACATCATCCCTATAGTTCATCTCCTGGATGAACATTTGGAGGCCTTTAAACAGGAAGAGGGAATGACAGTTGAGGTGCTGCATTGTCTGGACGTTTTTCAGCAGCAGCTGAAAGAGAGATTAAGGCCTTTAACAGAAGACCACACATACATGCTCACCACAGTCTGTGATGCCCGTGTGAAAGGGAAACTCGCCCTACAGTATGATTGTCTCTTATTGGTGAAAGACCTGCTGTTAGCAAAAGTTCATGAACAGGAGCACCATAGGCAGAGACAGATTAGGAGTGAAGCAGAGATGGAAACAACGGGCACTTCAGAGAGTTGTGCTGTTAGCCCAAGCAGGAGAAGCACTGTGTCAGCGACAGATAGTACCTCCTCCTCCACTTCAGAACGCCAAAGGCATGTTGCCCATAAAGATTCATCTGTTGTGCGATGGGTGAGAGAGAAAGCAGCTGGCATGAGTGACTCTCAGCCCGCCCAAGCAAAGATGACACCAGTACAGCTGTCAGTGACACGGTATCTCTCAGAGCCAACAGAGAACATGCAGACAGATCCACTTGCATATTGGGCACACAAGTCCACTGTCTGGCAACACCTAGCCAAAGTGGCTCAGCGATATCTGTCATGTCCACCAACCAGTGTGCCCAGTGAACATGTCTTTTCAATGACAGGGGATATCATAAGCCCTCACCGCTCAAGGCTGGCAACAGAGTTGATGGAAATGCTAGTGTTTTTGAAAGTAAACCTGCCTTTGCTTGGGTTTCCAAATTTTCCCTGTGAATGGCAAGATGAACAAAAAGGAACTGAAAGCCTTGCAGCAGCTCAACTTCCTCATATGCTCCAGATAATATAAGCACTGTAGCACATGTACCTGACCTCAAACACTGTGCCTGTCCATCCACTGTCCAGGCCGTACGTCCCTACAAGGGCCTGACCTCTAACGCTGTGCCTGTCCATCCACATTTGGAATGTAAGAACATAAAAAGCTGACTTAAGATGTTTGGACCTTGCATATTTCATATGCTCAATATTTTTCATGACCTTGCCAACAGTAATGTTTCAAGTACTATTGAAAACTGGTGGTAGTTGCACTCTAGTTCATCCTCCTTGTTTCCATTGTTTACAGAGGCACTGTGTAAACCACAAAGTCAACATAGGTTGATATTGTAGATTTTGACTTGAGTAGCGGTTTTCTTATTTCTGAGATCTCTTCATGTTCCTTTGTCATCAGCTGAAGTGCATATTTAAGTACAGTTCATAGCTTCTGGGTATTCAAAAATAAACTCCAGCTCAGTTCTTGCTTCACAAATGGCAGTCTCTATTGCTCTAAAAGCATCTTCTGTTGAATTATCTTTCAGAAATGAAAAAGATGACATTTTCTTCTGGCATTGAACCAGTTCAGGAAGAAGTGACAGGTCAAACCACAACATACCTGCACAAAGGAAATCCTCTACTGCTGTGCCTGTTTGTCCAGGCCTTATGTCCCTAGGTGAGATACACCTCTGTCCTCGACTGCTGTGCCTGTTTATCCAGGCCTTTTGCCCCTAGGTGGGATTCACCTCTGTCCACGAATGCTGTACCTATCCGTCCAGTCCTTATGTCCCTACAAAGGTTTGACCTTGATTGCTGTGCCTGTCCATCCAGGCTTATATCCCTACAAAGGTTTGACCTCGATTGCTGTGCCTGTCTGTCCAGGCCTTATGTTCCTACAAGGGTTTGACCTCAATTGCTGTGCCTGTCCATCCAGGATTTATGTCCCTACATGGGATTGATTCTGTCCTCGACTGCTGTGCCTGTCCGCCCAGGCCTTATGTCCCTAGGTGGGATTCACCTCTGTCCTCAAATGCTGTGCCTGTCCGTCCAGGCCTTATGTCCCTACAAGGGTTTGACCGTGATTGCTGTGCCTGTCCGTCCAGGATTTATGTCCCTACATGGGATTGACTCTGTCCTCGACTGCTGTGCCTGTCCGTACAGGCCTTATGTCCCTACGTGGGATTCACCTCTGTCCTCGATTGCTGTGCCTGCCGTCCAGGCCTTATGTTTCTACAAGTGTTTTACCTCGATTGCTGTGAATGTCCGTCCATGCCTTATGTCCCTACGTGGGATTCACCTCTCTCCTCGATTGCTATGCCTGTCCGTCCAGGCCTTATGTTCCTACAAGTGTTTGACCTTGATTGCTGTGCCTGTCCATCCAGCCTTATGTCCCTATGTGGGATTGACTCTGTCCTCGACTGCTGTGCCTGTCCATCCAGGCCTTATGTCACTATGTGGGATTCACCTCTGTCCTTGATTGCTGTGCCTGTCCGTCCAGACCTTATGTCCCTACGTGGGATTCACCTCTGTCCTTGATTGCTGTGCCTGTCCGTTGAGGCCTTATGTCCCCACGTGGGATTCACCTCTGTCCTCGATTGCTGTGCCTGTCCATCCAGGCCTTATGTCCCTATGTGGGATTCACCTCTGTCCTCGATTGCTGTGCCTGCCGTCCAGGCCTTATGTTTCTACAAGTGTTTTACCTCGATTGCTGTGAATGTCCGTCCAGGCCTTATGTCCCTAGGTGGGATTCACCTCTGTCCTCAAATGCTGTGCCTGTCCATCCAGGCCTTATGTTCCTACAAGTGTTTGACCTCAATTGCTGTGCCTGTCCATCCAGGCCTTATGTCCCTAGGTGGGATTGACTCTGTCCTTGACTGCTGTACCTATCCGTCCAAGCCTTATGTCCTACATGGGATTCACCTCTGTACTCAATTTCTATGCCTGTCAGTCCAGGCCTTATGTCCCTATGTGGGCTTGACTCTGTCCTGTATTGCTGTGCCTGTCCATCCAGGCCTTATGTCCCTACATGGGATTGACCTCGACTGCTTTGCCTGTCCTTCCAGGCCTTATGTCCCTAGGTGGGATTGACTCTGTCCTGTATTGCTGTGCCTGTTCGTCCAGGCCTTATATCCCTACAAGTGTTTGACCTTGATTGCTGTGCCTGTCCATCCAGGCCTTATGTCCCTACGTGGGATTCACCTCTGTCCTTGATTGCTGTGCTTGTCCATCCAGGCCTTATGTCCCTACAAGTGTTTGACCTCGATTGCTGTGCCTGTCCATCCAGGCCTTATGTCCCTACACGGGATTGACTCTGTCCTCGACTGCTGTGCCTGTCCTTCCAGGCCTTATGTCCCTACGTGGGATTGACACTGCCTCGATTGCTGTGCCCTTGATGACCAGACCTTGCAGTTAGTGGAGAATGTGGGTGTCAAGCGTTTTCTGAAGGTCGTAGTTCCAAATTACAAAGTCCCCTCCAGAACCACATTTAGCAGAAAGGTCATCCGCAGCCTGTACAAGCAGTGTCACAGTCACATGTAAGTGCTGCTAGCTAAGGCAGAGGGGAGAGTGCATTTCACCTGCGATATCTGGACCACCATGAATGCTGCACACTCTTACCTCTCCCTGACAGCACACTGGTGGGACCTGGCTGAGGCAGGGGCATCCAGCAGCTCTGTTACTGAACATGTATCAGTGTGGAGGTGGGCTTTACTGCACACCCATCTGACGGACCAGGCCCATACCGCAGCCAATAGTCTAGCTTGCATCAGACAGATGCTGGAGGGCTGGCAATTACTTATGTCCCTATGTGGGATTTACTCTGTCCTCGATTGCTGTGCCTGTCCATCTAGGCATTATGTCCCTAGGTGGGATTTGCCTCAGTTGCATGACTATGACATGCTCCCTGGAAAAGGGGAGTTATGGCTTGCCAGATCTTCGCTTGTATAATGCTGTGTGCCAATTGCACTTTTTGGGAGAATGGCTTACAGGAGATTACAAATATTGTGAAGTGGGATTACTGTGTGGGATGGTTGCTCCCTGGACACCCCTAAGCCTTATCCAATCGAGTGCAATTGCGCGTCGCAAGCTTGACTACCCCAGAGTACTGTTGTCCCCTTGTATTTCTGCCTGGTGGTGGTTATGTAGGCAGGGGTGTGTGTAGGGGGTGATCTCGTTGCTGGTATCTCTGACGGGGAATGTGGGATTTTTGCCAGGCCGCGATTGTGGGGCTTTGTTTCATAAGTGGGCACATAATGGAGCTATGTTTGCTTTTCATTTTTATGATCATGATACTTATGCATTGTTGGACTTTGCTACTCTGGCCAAAAATTACCGACTGCCGGCTCACCATTTTTTCGCATACCTACAAACCCGCCACTACCTGACTTCATTTAAATGGATGCCTGAAGTATTCGACACAGCTAATCTTGGTAACACCGTGACGGGATGGGCCAAACTTAGTAGAACAATGCAGACGGACAGTCGTTTGGATTTCTTGGCGCCTAAATGGACTGCTATTCTGTGCCATATTTAACACACTATTTTGAAGTGGTGCATTGCCAGATTCCTGACATTGGTCTCCGAGAAGTGCAATTCCAAATTCTACACAATGTATACTGTGATGATGTGCAGAGATTCAAGAAGGGTAGTACAGACTCTCCTCTTTGCATTAAGTGTGCCCGGGAGGATGGCACGCTGGTACATCGGCTGTATCACTGTCCCACTCTATAACCTTTTTGTTCCACCATGTTTGGAATTATTTCTCAATGCACTGGAGCACCGTCACCCCTATCTGGGAAATTTATTTTGTCTAGTCCGTAGGCCTGTACTATGGATGCCAGTAGATCTAAATACAAATTTAGTAGAATAGTGACTTTGCTGGCCTGTCGTACCATATTGTCAGTATGGGCAGAGCCACTCACGGCTCCATCTATAGCGGCGTGGTTCCAGCGTATGGCCTCAGTTTTGCAGATGGAGTGCCTGGACTTTTTGAAAGGACACCGGAGGTCTGATAAACTGTATGGGGCTTGTTGGACTCAGTATGTGCCTCTATTGCCAGCGAGTGTTCAAGCTGGATTACAGGAGAGTGGTTATACTACTGATTGGATACAATCCATGGTCTTTGAGGGAAGGGGGGGGAGGGAGGGGACAAGGGGGTGGTAGCAGGGATGGTGTGAGTGTGGTGTGAGTGTGAGTGTGGTTGTCTGGTTATGGGCTGGGGAGGGTGGGGCTTGGGTTGGGGATAGCAATTCAGGGATAAAATGTGATGGGAAGGAAATGCACCCGCTGGTTTCTAGTTAGCTACTACTGCCTTGGATTGGTATTACAATGTAATGTTGCTGTTTTCTGCTGTTATGGGCTTGCTTCTATTCTGTATGAGCTCTGGATGGCCTGAAAACACATTTCTTGCCAATAAAAATTATTTTGAAAAAAAAAAAAAAAGAAAGTGGTCAGCCGTGATAACATAGCACTTTTCAAAAAGTGTTAAATGTGATGTGGGAGTCCTGGAACCCTAATGAACATCCCGAAGCTCCCGTGTTGCATTTAAAGTGCCTGGAAATAGAAAAAACAAAGTCATTACTAAAGAAAAGGTTGAGAGAGGGTCTGAGCTGATCCCTGGCTGAACCCATGGCCACCACTACAGACAATCCTGGCTCCTCCATGAAAACAAAATATGTAAAAACATGCAGCCACTGCTCCCCCACACCCACTCCTCCTCTAAAGTTTAAATAAAGGTAATTGGGAGATCAGGGGTCCCCATCACAATAGATCTCAACTTGTTGGGGTATAATTAACCCCACTGGTATCCCCCCCAAAGGTGTGAAGTGACAAAAATGTGGTTCAGGGAATCCCTCATCCTCCTACTTCAATACCACTGGAACTCCCCAATGCTCAACCCCCTTCCTGCACCTTCCTGAATCTTAAAATTAAGAGTCCAGAAATGGGGCTGAGATGCCCTCTAGCACCCCACCTGGTTGATACCGTTTTTCAAAATGGTGCCAAATTGACCTTGTCCTTATCATGTGATTGGGGCAAGGTCTGGGGATTGAAACTTGTAGCAGCCCTTTAAAGCAGTGGTGGTCCTTTGAGGTTGGGGCTACCATCTCATGAGACAAAAGCATGTGCCACAGAGCTGTGATCTTTTTGGGGGGAGGGGCTCCACTTTCCAGGAGGATGGTAGTATACCCTTGCTGCTAAATTTTTCCCTGTCATACATGTAATTTGGTTAGGCCTGGATTCAGCAAAATGTATAGTGCAAGCTGAGATGACAGTTGGCTCCTCTCCAGCACTGTCTAAAATCCTCTAGAGTAGAGCTTCTTAGGTCTTCATGGCTTTTCCAGATGGATCCCTGCTACTACCAACCCACTATACCAGTCCAGCTAATTCAAATTACACGGGAGGAATTGTTTCATCTGTTTCAGGGGTGTTTCATAGGACCTGATTCATGAACCCAATCTGGCCAGACCTTACCTTGGGCTCTGGGGATAGCTAAATCAAATCTCAAAATTTCTTTCTGTGTAAGCAATGGTGAGTTCTGATATGTTGTCTTTGATGGCTTTCACTAGTTTCCTTAAATTACAAATGTTAGTGACAAATATTCAGGTGGCGCTACACTATCATAATCTGTAGCATGTGTTGCTATGGTGACCATGCAAGTGCAGAATCAGCATGAACACATCCTTTGCCAGTGAGTCAGCTAATATGTTTCCTTTTGCCAAGGTTCTGTTCTTTCCATGTGCTTTGACTTTTAATTGTCATTTCTTTGAAACTTTGCACTTAATTCTTATGCCATATTTAGAAGTGATAAAGTTTTCACAGTAGAACCATGTTTGCTTTTGGAATTATTAGCTAAAGACCAAGGCAGCAAAATAATTACACTTCTGAAAACATAAATAGAATCTAAAATATTTCAGCATGTAACTCTTGGAACTGATATAAACAGACCACAAAGGCAGCCACTGCACGGATTCACTGTCCCAGAATAATCACTTGCTCATTTTGGATCAAGATGCAAAATTGCAAAACCTGCCAGGCAACTGCACCTCTCACATTCATTACTCAATTTATACTGTGAATTTAGGTGGATATAGTGGCGCCGGAACCCTCGCTGAACGACCTCCTGCAGTCGATCTCCTGCCGGCGCCATTTTCCGTACGAAAACGGGCTGTGTAGGGCTCGCTGCAGTGCAGTACTCAACCTGTACTAATGCCTGAATCCTGAATCCTCGCCTGAGTCTTCCAAGTATCCTGGATCCTAGTCCGAGTCTTCCAACTTCCATGTATCCTCACCTGAGTCTTCCATCTTCCACGTATCCTCATCTGAGTCTTCCAAGTTCCACATAACTTCTTCTGAGTCTTCCAAGTTCCTTCAGTCCTTGTACGAGTCTTTCAAGTATCCTGAGTTTTCGTCTGAGTCTTTCAAGTTCTTTGAGTCTTCATCTGAGTCTTCCAATTTCCTGAGTTCCATGTCTTGTCTTGTTCCTGTCCTCAATCTCTGTCTGGCCTCACGCACTCGTCATTTCCAAGCGGAGGGTCCGGAAGGGTTACCGAGTGGCTGGAGGGCTACTCTTGAGACCAGGATTGCATTGCTGGGTCTCATCAGTGTGTGCAAGTCCAGTGCAGGGATGAGCCTGCCTTGTTCCAGTTCATGATGTTCCAAGTCTTGATCCTGGTCCAGCCTTGTTCCAGCTCCAGCCCATGCCTGAACACTCTCACCTCCCATGGTGTGTGTCTTGGGGCTCCTCCCTGACCCACACTGTGGTCCAAGGGCTCACAACCTCTCTAAGCAAGCGACTGCACCTTCACGCTTGCAACAAGTTCAGAATATTATCTGGTGGCCCTGGAGGGCATGAGTTCCCTTCTTAGATACACATCAGGGAAGAGGTTTGTGATACTATGCTCTTGTTCAAATTATTTAAGTTTTTAAATTTTACTACAGTGATATTCATTATCACAAAAACAAAACAAAACAACTGATTTGCATCATATGTAAACCTGAGTATTTCAATTAAATCTAAGCTCTATATTATTTCCTATGTTAATCCTTGAGCATAAGAAATGTCTTGCTGAGTCAGACCAATGTTCGTCGAGCCCAGCATCCTCTCACTGACAGTGACCAATCCAGGTCACAAGTAACTGGAAGATCAAAAAATGGAGATCTACTTGACTGTTACTCACTTCCAAGGATAGCAATAGATTCTTTAGTCTACTTGATTTATAATGTGTTATGGACTTTTCATCCAAGTACTTGTCCAAACCACTTTTGAATACTGCTATGCTAGTGTTGCACTGGGAATGGACCCTTGGCTTGGTGCAGGATTGGTACGGCCCTCCGGTTGGACCCAGAGAGCACCTGCTATCAGGAGGCGGACCACAGAAGAAGACAGAGGTTAGCTGGAGCTTCACCAATAGCAACCCGGGGTTCCCTCAGGTTGAGCCCTTGGTTACCTGGGCTGCCGAGTCTTAGGTGGGCCTTGCAGGGTCTCCGAGAGAGAAAGTTCAAAGGAGTTCCCACCATGAACAAGGGTGTGTGGTCGGTGTTCAGTCAGGGAAGTCCAGAGGTCGTAGGAGGCTGGAAGAGAGTGTACGAGTGTATAGCGAGAATCAAGCCCAGATTATAAGTCCAGAATGGTCAGCCAGGCAGGGTCGGTAACAGAGGTCAATCCTGGCATGGTGAGTTCAAGGAGAAGGTCAAGTTCCATGTGACAGTCAAGAGTAGTCGGAGTTCCAGGCAGAGGTCAAGTCAGGCAGCAATCAGAGAGTAGTCGGAGTTCCAGGCAGATGCCAGGGCAGGCAGCGATCAGAGAGTAGTCAGAGTTCCAGGCAGAGGTCAGGTCAGGCAGCAATCTAAGAGTAGTCAGAGAACAGGCAAAGGTCAGTACCGTGAGATCACTGAAGGGTACTACCAGGAATGGAGAGACGAAGGAGCAGGAGATGCTGGAACAGGAGACACAGGAGACGCTGGGAGAGGAGACACTGGAGATGCTGGAACAGGAGACACTGGAGACACTGGCATGGGAGATGCTGGAACAGAGAGACTGGAACAGGAGACACAGGAGCAAGACACTGGAATGGAGGAAAGCAAACTAGAGACACCGGAGTGTATAACCTGATTGCCAAGGCACTGTTCAGGGGAATGGGCCTGGCCTTATATACAGGGAAGCTGTGATGTCATTGGAGGGCGAAGGGTTAGAGTTTCCCGCGCTGGAGTCTTTAAATACAGTGATGTCGGCCGCGTGCATGCCTAGGGGCAGGGCCAAGGAGCAGGATGACAGAGAGCCCTTACGGGAGCTCCGCTGTGAGGCTGGCATCGGAGACGGTGAGCGGGGGAGCCAGGGATGCCACGAACATGCCGCAGCAGCAGTGAGCCTGGAGCTGGTAGAGGGTCCTGTCAGGTAAGCAGGCCCAGCCACGGAGCCAACGCGGCCGGGAAGCGCAACAGCTAGTCATCTTGACCATGTCCTTTGGAAATGGATTCCACAGGTTCATTGTGCACTGAGTGAACAAGTATGTTGTCTATTTTAAATCTGCTGATTGCAAGGTTCATGAAGTGTCCTTTTGTTTTAGTATTTTTGAAAGTTTAATAATAGGGATGTGCAGCAGGGAAGGATTTGTCCCATTTGGGATTTGGATTCGTAGGGGCCCAAATCCATTGCATCCATTCTCGGGGGCACCCGATCCATTCATATGTCAAAAATACATTCATTCGCCCCAAAAAACCCCATCCCAACCCTTTAAAGTTATTTATCTACAACCCCCACCCTTCTGACCCCCCCCCCCCCAAGACTTGCCAAAAGTATCTAGTGGTCCAGTGGGGTTCCTGGAGCGATCTCCTGCACTCAGGCTGTCGGCTGCCGGTATTCAAAATGGCGCCGATAGCCCCTGTGACATAGTAAGGGCAAAAGGGGTCCTGGAGCGATCTCCTGCACTCGGGTTGTCGGCTGTCAGTATTCAAAATGGCGCCAATAGCCTTTGCCCTTACTAAGTCACAGGAGCTATCGGCGCCATTTTGAATACTGGAAGCCAACAGCCCGAGTGCAGGAGATTGCTCCAGGAACCCCGCTGGACCATCAGGTACTTTTGGCAAGTCTTGGGGGGGTCAGGAGGGAGGGGGGCCTATTCGTTGGTGATCCGTTGTATTCGTGGGGTTTCACCATACATTTCGGAACCCCCACGAATACAACGAATATGGCATATACGTTGCAGATTCACAGTATGTCGAAAACAAATGCACACCCCTAGTAAATAACCTTCCTTTATATACCCATGCCATCCCATTTATGATTTTATAAATTTATATCATGCCCCCTCTCAGCTGACTCTTTTCCAAGCTGAAGAGATCCAGCCTGCAAAGACTCCCATCATAGGAGATCAATTTAATCCCTTTTATCATTTTTATCACTCTCTTCTGTACCTTTTATAGTTATGCTATGTTTTTCTGATATTGGGGAACCAGACTGTGTATACAATACTCAAGGTGTGTACTATGGCTCAGCATAGAGGCAATATAATATTTTCTGTTTTATATTCAATTCCTTTTTGGATCATTCTTAATGTTTAGTTTACTTTTTTAACTGCTGTCACACACAGAGGTGAGAATTTTAACATATTGTCCATATAGCTCCTTTTCCTGAATGGTGACTCCCAATACAGAATCCAGTATTGTGTATCTGTAGTTGGGATTATTTTTCCATAAGAATGTAAACTACTACCTCTGGGGGAGAGACCACTGTTGTAACTGAGATGTTTGATGTTAATATATAGTCATACATGAAACTGAGGAAAGACTAAAGAGGTTAGGACTTTTCAGCTTGGAGAAGAGACGACTGAGGGGGGATATGATAGAGGTGTTTAAAATAATGAGAGGTCTAGAACGGGTAGATGTGAATCGGTTATTTACTCTTTCGGATAGTAGAAAGACTAGGGGGCACTCCATGAAGTTAGCATGTGGCACTTTTAAAACTAATCGGAGAAAGTTCTTTTTTACTCAACGCACAATTAAACTCTGGAATTTGTTGCCAGAGAATGTGGTTAGTGCAGTTAGTATAGCTGTGTTTAAAAAAGGATTGGATAAGTTCTTAGAGGAGAAGTCCATTACCTGCTATTAAGTTCACTTAGAGAATAGCCACTGCCATTAGCAATGGTTACATGGAATAGACTTAGTTTTTGGGTACTTGCCAGGTTCTTATGGCCTGGATTGGCCACTGTTGGAAACAGGATGCTGGGCTTGATGGACCCTTGGTCTGACCCAGTATGGCATTTTCTTATGTTCTTATGTTCTTAACCTTGACAGCAGGTTCTTCAGTGATGTCGCACTGGGATACCTTCCTTCTAGATGAGTCTCCCACAGAGGAAAAGGGGCCCACAATCCACCCAGCAATGATCCCCAAAAATGGAGGGGAAGAAAGGATAGAAATAAAGATGTGTCTACTTTTCAAATAATAGCAATATGACATTTATTACATTAATATCAATTTTCTTAATTAAAAGTTCATAGAATTAGTGAATTAAACAATGCAATCTCTGTAATAACCTCTATTTTATCAAGTTTTTCTTTTACAATCTTAACCAAATAAAAACAGTATTTTAGTGCAAAAAAAAATGAATTGATATTTTATATTTTTGTCCTTGTTTTTCATCTACAAAAGAAGACCAGCACATCCAATGTTTCTCTCAGGTAAGCAGAATATTTTGCTTTTGTTGTGTTAAAGTCTAATGTCATTTTAATGTTTTATATATATATATATATATATATATATTTTTTTTTTTTTTTAATTTTTTTTTTTTTTTTTTTTACTGTTCTCTCCTCTTTCTCATTTCCTCTTTCTGAATTGTCTTACTGTCTCAGCTATTCATAAGCCTATTTTAATGACAGTGTGCACACACTTATCTTCAATTTTATGTCTTGCAAGTGAGGCTGGTCTTTGATGCTGGCTGTTGAAGGTGAGAATTCTTGTCATGTCGGTGCAGGAGGTTGCTTCTGGGCCCCCGCTGGGCTTTTGGCATGTCTTGTGGGGGTCAGGAGGCCCCCCCAAGCTGGCCAAAAGTCCCTGGGGGTCCAGCGGGCGTCCGGGAGTGATCTCCTGCGCTCGTGACGTCGGGGGACAGGAACCAAAATGGCGCCGGCGCTACCTTTGCCCTGTCATACGACAGGGTAAAGGTAGCGCCAGCGCCATTTCTACACTAACTGCACTAACCACATCCTACACTAACTGCACTAACCACATCCACCCGTGGCCTGAGAGTGGAAGATCACACCGGGACCCTGCCACTGGACCCCAGGTAATTTAAGACATTTGGGGGGGGTTTGGGAGGGTGGGGGATTTATTTTAAAGGGTCGGGGTGGGTTTTAGGGTTGTTTTAGTGTGCCGGTTTTCCCGCCCTCCCCCTCCCCCTTCCCCTTTCCCCGATTTACGATTTTTGACGATAAATCGGGGGAATTCCTATTGTATATCACCTCTAACGATTTTTGACGATTTAAAATATATCGGACAATATTTTAAATCGTCAAAAAACGATTCACATCCCTACTCTGAAAGTCAATGAGTTGGGACAACTATCTTGTTAAAGTATCAACTACAACTAGTGCCTTTGTTAGCGCCTTTGCTGCTGCTTCTCTAGAGTGCTTTTCTTTCCACTTCTTGTATGGAGAACTGCAGTTTTCCTGAAAAGTACTAGGATTCTGCCTGCTATAGAAAGGATTTTGGATAAATACACTCTACAGTGGCACTATACTTGTTAACTAAAATTTCTGTAATAGGACAGTTACTCGTTTTCTTAAATATTTTTCCTAAGTAATATATTCATTTTATTTTTTGAATCTCAAGGAAACTGCCATTTAGAGTGATATTAGAAGTGTTACACTTTCTCTCTCCTTGTAAGCATGTATCAGTTACAATATAACTAGCATGTCACTCACTACAGTCTCCTATAAACGTCAACACTAAGCCCTGTGGGTCAGCTGAATTTATAGTTAACTTCTGCTATTCTTCACCTTACCTTGACAGGAAACCTCAATTTAAATCTATCCTACCACATTCACACACTCATTCCCTCTCTGTTCTAACAGTAAACCTTGTCAAATTATAGTGTTTTCTTCACTTTTTCTCTTTAGGAAGGGCAACATGGCAAAGCCCTCTCTCTCTCTCAGGAGTGCAGTAGAATAGTCACCATCTAAAATAGTTCTTGGAGTTAAATGTTAATCCTATTAAATAATATCTCAAATGATTTTCTTGTTGTCTGTTATGGTTGTTATCCAAGTCAATTTATTTTTGGTAACATTTTTTCTTTCTATGTCTCTATTAGTTTGAAAGTATTGTACTTTGATTGTAACTAGTGGTATTATGCCAGACTCTTTCCTCATAATTAGGGAAGCTGTAACTATGAAACCAAGGTTACAACTTCGAAATCCCACTGTATTGCTCTGGCAATCCTAGTTTTCATCAGGGATGGTCTGATGTGAACCATTTAAAATGGGTGGAACAGAAGATACTATCTCCAGAATATATTATTATTATTATTATTTTTTAGCTTAAACATTCCTAAATGGTGCTTTTCTGTGTCATACAAATATTTTCCACACCTGTCTATACTCACCTATGTTATCATAAACACTCACCTGATCCCATCATCTTGCACTTTTCCATATTAAATTCCATCTGCCATTCAGTTGCCCAATCTTCTAGTTTCATAAGGTTCCTATACAGACTTTGCAATCAACTGCTGTTTTAACAACTCTGAATAATTATAATGTCATCTTCAAATTTGATCATCTTCCTTATCATCCCTTTTCCAGATCAAACAGCACAGGTCCCATTGCAAAACCTTGAGGTACTTTAGTGATAAATTTTCTCTATTTTAGAACTGACAATTTAGTCCTACCCTTGCAGGCCAATAATATCATTTTTTGCCATGTCATTTCATTGGGAGAAGGTTGTCACTAAAATGTTGTTTTGTTGTGGGCTATTTTTTTTATTTTCATGTTTTTTATTTTTTTATTTCAAAAAATAGTGTGTATTATTTCTGGATAATTTCTGAATAACATGCACTATTCATCTAGTATCAACCACTAATGTTGCGGTCCGCTCCGCATCCCTCGCGTCCCAGCCCTTACCTCAAAGTTCCAGCTGGGCCACTCGATGCCCGAACCAGCTCCATGAACGTCTCCGCGGGGCAGAAGCCATTACCCTGGGCTCCTTATGCGCGCGCGCGAGCAGTCACCATGCTGATATAGCCCGTTTCCCACCAGAGCGCGCTCCGCCCCCGTTCCTGACATCAGACGCCCAGATCTACTTAAACTCCCTGCGGACCCCACTACGATGCCTTGCAACCGGGTCCCTTGCAGTGCCCTGTTGCCCAGAACCCCGGCATGTGACTCCCTTGCACGCCGTTCCTGCCTGCCTGCTTGGTCTACTTCGTGACTTGCTCACACTACTAACCTTTGGTTCTTGCCTGCTTTAGTACCTGTCCAGGTTCCTGCCTGGTTTTGCTCTGCTTGTCTTCAGCCTGCTACAGGTCCTGCCTGGTTCCGCACTGCCTGTCTTCAGCCTGCTACAGGTCCTGCCTCATTCCGCTCTGCCTGCCTACAGCCTGCTGCAGTCTCTGCCTGGTTTCTCACTGCCTGACCTCGGCCCGCCGCAGCTCCTGCCAGGTCTCCTTCATCCGCTTCAACACCAGTCTACTCAAGAACCAGACCAGAGATCGCCTAAGTCCCAGCGGCCAGGTCCCCACGGGCTCCTCCCGGGGGGACGCCGGCTTCCAGGGTGAAATCTCCTGAGTCCCAAGTGGCTGGACTCCCAAGGGCTCCTCCCAGGGGAGTACCAGCTTCCGGGTGAAGCCTACCGTCTGCATCAGCCTGGTCTGCCTATCGGCCTGCTACCCTGAGACCATAGTCCAACTACCCCAGGTCTCCTGCAGGCCAGCCTAAGGGTCCACTGTCTAGGTAGTCCCCAACAACTAAGGGAAATAAAACAAATCATATTTTGTAAATCTTATGACCTTGTACAGTTTGAGATGCTGATTGCACTTATTGAACAAGAGTGACTGAAGTCTTATCTGATGCATCAAAGTATATAATCATTGATCATGGTTGTGATTTTTTTAATTTTCTATCTTGCAAATAAAAATCAATTCTCTTGAGTCAAGAGTGATGATGGCTCTTCAACAACTGCCTGACACTATGACAGTGTTTCAAAATCTATATCAAGGGTATATAAAACATGTTATATTAAAATATCTATGGCCATGAAAGCATCATCTATTATACTTGGTAGTAGATTCATAATTTGCATAAAGACCCTCTTAGTGAAGTATATAGATAAATTCTCAATGAGAGTATCAATTCAATGAATATAAGTACAAAAAGGAAAACAAAGACAAGCACATACTTAGACAACTTCAGTTTGACATTTGTTGGCATCTGAGCAATTACTGTGGAGTGCAGGCACAATAGCCATTTTTTTAGAGTTCAAGTTGGGAACTTGTTGCTTGCCCCACACAAAGACAGCTGTTGGCATACTAAGAGACAATTATAGGGATATCAATAGGATGTTATTGCACAGTCAATGTGTCAGTCAATGACTTCATTCAGCCCATGCAGACTGACTGCATTCAGTTCAAAGATGAAATGCTGTTTACACCGACTCAGTGTCATGAAGATGTCACCTCCCCTAGGTGAAATGACTCATAGTACCATCCACTTTAGATCTGCAAAACTGAGGTGCAAATCAATGTGGTGATTGAGAAGAGGTACATTTACTATATGGTTATTAATGTGACTGCGATGCTCAATTAATCATGTGTGTAACATGCGACTTGTGTGCCCAATATATTAATGAACATGGGAATTAGGCAGCATATACAACATTTTTAGTATTGCAGTCAGAAAAATATCTGTGAACAATCCTAGTCTGTGTGGCTAGATGGATCCATTGATATTCATTGTATTGATATTTATTTATTTATTTATTTATTTATTTATTTATTTATTTAAAGGGTTTTATATACCGACATTCATCAATGATATCACATCGGTTCACATCGTAACACAAAACTAGTGCCTGTAGTGGCGCTTTACATCGAACAAGTTTAACATAATACAATTAAAACATATTGAAACATAATAACTAGATTATTATGTAATCACACACAATGAGGGTATCAATGGTTCCATTGAACCATTGATACCCTCATTGATAATTTACTAAGCAGGTCTTTATGCATATTATCAGTCTACTACCAAGGTTAATAGACAATGCGTTCTTTTGTCACTGATGAATATTTCACTGGGCATAGATATTTTAATATAACTTGCAGATTTCAAAACACTGTCATGATGTGGACGGTTATTGAAGTGATTTTTAATTGCAAGGAAAAAAAGAAAAAAAAATCACAACCATGACCTATGATTATACACTTTGATGTATCAGATAAGACCTCAGTCATTCCTATTTCTTCCTGATCACCCCTTTTGCCTCTTGATCATCTAGTGGTTCATCTGGCTTCTTCACAGGCTTTTTGATTGAATCATAGGTACCATCATCATGCCACAGGGCAGAAGGGCCTTCTTATTGTACTAACCTATTGAACTATTTGCATGCTTTCCTCACAGGGCCAAGGACACCTTCCAGGACTGCTAACCCCTGAGTGTTAAGGAACAGGATAAAATTCAAAACCCTTTGCTTCATTTTTAATTACGTGAATAAAATGGCCCCTGAGTATCTCTCTCAATTTCTTTCATACTACACTTCTATTAGAGAGCTCATGTTCTCCAAAATATCTTCTTATCTGGCTTCTGCCAGATTGACTTTCAGAACATTTTGTGCTTTATGCACCAAAAGTCTGGAATGAGGTACCACTATCATATCCTTTAGTGGTTTTGACTCCACCACTATTCTGTTATTTGTCAGTTTGCAGCAAGTTTGTATTCTGACCTTTTTTTCATTTATCTCTACTCTTCTTCCTTTGGTAGCATAATCTCCTCCCACAGCTTTTAATACAACTTTTAATGTGATGACTCCAAGATCTATCTCTCTACACTGGAAGTTTCAGCAAGAATCTAGTCCCAAATCTCAGCCTGCTTATCTGACATGCTGCCTGGATGTCCTGTCACCATCTTATTCTTAGCATAGCCAAATCATAACTTCTTGACTTTCCCTCCACAACCTGCTTCCCCTCTTCCCTCTTTTTCTGTCTCAGTGGATGGAGCATTCATCCGCTTGGCTTTCTTGACCCATAACCTTGGGGTCATCATTGATGCATCTCTTTCATTCTTGGTGCACATTCAAAACACTGCAAATGTGTGTTGTTTCTTCCTCTGTAACACTTTAAAAATCCATCCTTTCTTTTCTATGTTATCAAAATGATCATCCACTATTATCATCTTTCACTTAGACTATTGGAACTTGATCTTTGTGTGCCTTCCATTGAACCATCTTTCTCTACTGCAATGTATCCAAAATTCAGTTGTTCGACGTATCTTCCTTGAATGTTGCTATGATCATGTAGCCAATTCACTATATTGGCTACCACCCTCTTCTGTATACACTACAAGTTTATCTTACTTGCCCACAAATGCATTTACTTTGTAGCTCCTCATTACCTATTCTCTTTTCCCTCTCTCTACACACTTACTTGTGAACTCTTTTCCTTGGGCAAGTTGATATTGTCTGTGCTCTTCTACTTTATCACCAGCTAATGACCCCTGCTTTCCAGCATACTGTACCATATGCATGGATTAGACTTCCTGATTCAGTGTGTGATTCAGCTCCATTTCTGTCCAAATTCAAATTCAGCCTAAAAATGTACCTTTCTCAGGACACTTAACTATCTGTACAGCAATGTGTATATCTAGTATCACTTTAAAAATGATAAGTAGTAGTGGTGGTGGTAGTTGTTTCTGTGTATATGCTATTAATAACTGCTTAATTATGGCATCATGATCAGTGGCAATCTGGATCTCTGTATGCTGCTGGCTCCACACTTGCATTCCAACCAATACCTAAACTGGTCTGATCTGTCTTTGAGCACTGAGTAACCAATTGCATTGGAAATATTTTATATAGTTAAGGTCTGATTTTCATTTGCAATTTCTACACACTTTCTACACACTTCTACATTTTAAGGATAACCAAATTCATGAGAACATAATGCAAACATAAGAGTTATATAAAACAGATTTAAATGCAAAGGATATAATAATTTCTAATTATCTTGTTTCCTTCCCTCACCATACGTGAGGCATTGGCTCTCAACATTTCAGCAGCATATTTACTTTACACAGCTATGCCTCATTTAACTGGTACAGTGACACATTGTCAACACATGTCATTAATGCCCTGAAAGTCATATATTTCTTTTTTTTTATTAATTTCCTTCTGTTGTTTTGGGACTCCAGCTCAGTTGAAGCAAGGACGGGGAACTTAACACCAGGAGCTTTACATCCCTACAGCACCCTCAGCAATACTCTGTTTTTATCTCATGCTTTCTTGAACTCAGACACTGTCCTTGTTTCTACCACCTCCATGGGGAAGAACATGAAAACATAAGAACATAAGGAATTGCCATGCTCGGTCAGACCAAGGGTCCATCAAGCCCAGTATCCTGTTTCCAACAGAGGCCAAACCAGGCCATAAGAACCTGGCAATTATCCAAACACCAAGAAGATCCCATGCTACTGATGCAATTAATAGAGGTGGCTATTCCCTAAGTAAACTTGATTAATATCAGTTAATGGACTTCTCCTCCAAGAACTTATCCAAACTTTTTTTCAACCCAGCTACACTAAATGCACTAACCACGTCCTCTAGCAACAAATTCCAGAGCTTAATTGTGCATTGAGTGAAAAATAATTTTCTCCGATTAGTCTTAAATGTGCTACTTGCTAACTTCATGGGATGCCTCCTAGTCTTTCTATTATACGAAAGTGTAAATAACTGATTCACATCTACTCATTCAAGACCTCTCATTTCTCTCATTGTTTCATGCATCTACCAAACAATCTGTAAAGACAAATTTCCTTACATTACTCCTGAGTCTACCAAACCCTTATCCCTTGCCCCCTTGTTCCAGAGTCTCCTTTCTTTTGCAAGAGTCTATCTCCCCTGTATGGAGATCTTGGAGGGATTTACATCTCTCTATTGCATCTCCCCTATCTTGCATTTCCTCTAGGGTATACATGTTTAGTTTATCCTCATTGATTTAGAATAAAGACCACTAATCATTGTACCACCCACCCCCTGGACTGACTTCAACCAGTTTATATTATTTTAAAGATGTGCATGCTTTATTCCAAATAAATATTCCAGGAACTTAACAGAGGCAAACTCACCTCCTTTTTTTCTGATGACCATTCCTTTCTCTTTGCACCTGAGTATGTTTTTGGCTTTTTTTCTGTTGCCTTATCCACCTGTCAGGCCATATTAAGATCATCATATATGATCACCTCCAGATCCTACTCTTCTTTCATGCTTAGAATTTCAACCCCTACACTACTCTCTCTTTTGTTTTTGTATCCTAAATGCACAATTCTACATTTTTTAGTTACATCTTAACTGTCAGATCCTAAACCATTGCTGAAGCTTCACTAGAACCCTTCTCATGCTTTCCACATCTTCCTGGCTGTTTATCCTTTTGCAGATTTTGAGATCATTAGTAAAATGACATTTCTTTTCTGATAAACCTTCCACAATGTTGCTCACAAAAATATTGAAGTGAACCAGCACTTAGCTAGGAAGGCCCCTCTCCTAACAGTGAACCCCATCTATCGCTATACTTTGATTCCTTCTATTAAACCAATTTCTAACCCATTTAGTCACTTTAGGGCTCATAACCACGGTGCTCAATTTGAAGTAGATTTTGAGAGCCGCACTCACATGGATGTGGTGATTTTAAAATATACATGCATAAGCGCATGTACACATGCATGTTTTAAAACAGGCTATTCATGCGTACATGTGCGCATGATTTCATATTGATGCATGCATGTGTGCGCAAATGCTGCCTTGCTCGCATAAGTGGGGAGAATTTTACTAGACATGCGTGCCGATGCTAAAGCCCATTTTCCCAGTACATTCCTAGTTTGCCCAGCTAACCAATCATCCTTCCTAACACCCTGCTGCTTTGACTACCTTTTACCCTGTTAGGCCAGACCCTATTAACCTCGCTATGTAGCCTATATTTTTTATTTTATTACTTACATGCCATTCATAGCAGAAATAAAGTTATGAAGTTGGGGACCTTGGTGCGTGCTTGTGCATGTAAGTAGGCATGCACAGAAATCTTGCCTCAGCCCTGGCCTCGCCCATGCCCCACCCAGACCACACCCATGCCCACCTCTTTTCCACAAACATTTTTTTGTGTGCATAACAGGAGATACAAGCATTATCACTGGCCTTCTAAAATCTGCACAGAGCATGTGCATTGAGAAATATGCATATTTCCCAGTTTTGCCACTTACAAGATTTTTAAAATTGAACACTTATTTTAGAGGTTGCCCACATGGAACCGTGTCAAAGGCCTTACTGAAATCCAAGTACACTACATCTAATGCTCCCTGATCAAACTCTCTCGAAACCCAAACAAAGAAATGTATTACATTCATATGATAAGATCTATTTCTGGTAAAACCAATCTGCCCTGGATATTATAATCCATTGCATTCCAGAAAATGTACTATCCTCTGTTTTAGCAGACATTTTATTAGTTTGGTTACTAAAGAAGTCAGACTAATAGGCTTCATCCTTACTTCCTTTTTTGTGAATAGGAACTACATCCACCTGTCTTCAGACCTATGGAGCTACTCAGACTCTAAAGAAACATTATGAAAACATCTGAAATGGATTACATCATAAAAACCATAATACAAATAGAATTAAGTATCAATAAATAATACAAAAATACAAAAAAATGTGTACCATTCTCTTGGAAGAACACATCACTGTCAATGATCCACTGGGACACGTTATATTTTATATATTTACATTTTTGTGATCGGCAATAAGATAACATCAATATAATAAACATAGAAACATAGAAATGATGGCAGAAGAAGACCAAATGGCCCATCTAGTCTGCCCAGCAAGCTTCACACTTTTTTTTTTCTCTCATACTTATCTGTTTCTCTTGGCTCTTAGTAACCTATTTCCCTTCCACCCCCACCATTAATGTAGAGAGCAGTGTTGGAACTGCATCTAAGTGAAATATCTAGCTTAATTAGTTAGGGGTAGTAACCACGGCAATAAGCAAGCTACACCCATGCTTATTTGTTTACCCAGACTATGTAATTCAGTCCTTGTTGGTTGTTATGTGTATATAGATCCACTTTTCTTCATTCCCCCTGCTATTGAAGCAGAGAGCTATGCTGGATATGCGTGAAGTATCGGTCTTTCTCCCCTGCCTTTGAAGCAGAGAGCTATGCTGGATATGCGTAAAGTATCGGTCTTTCTCCCTGCCGTTGAAGCAGAGAGCTATGCTGGATATGCATGAAGTATCAGTCTTTCTCCCCTGCCGTTGAAGCAGAGAGCTGTGCTGGAAATGCATTGAAAGTGAAGTATCAGGCTTATTTGGTTTGGGGTAGTAACCGCCGTAACAAGCAAGCTACTCCCCGCTTTTTTGTGAATGCAAATCCTTTTTTCCACATTTCCTCTTGCTGTTGAAGCTTAGAGCAGTGTTGGAGTTGCATTAACCGTGTGTATGTTTATTGAATAAGGGTATTATCTCCCGGTAGTAGCCGTCATTCGCGCGAGCCACCCACTCTTCATTCACGTCCTCTAGACTTTATGGATCCACAGTGTTTATCCCACGCCCCTTTGAAGTCCTTCACAGTTCTGGTCTTCACCACTTCCTCTGGAAGGGCATTCCAGGCATCCATCAACCTTTCCGTGAAGAAATACTTCCTGACATTGGGTTCTGAGTCTTCCTCCCTGGAGCTTCAAATCGTGACCTCTGGTCAATTTGTCTTGGTGCACTTCCTTTGTACAACAATTTAGGCATCCAGAAGTATCCAACATCAATGATATTCTTTTCTTCTTCTTCTTCTTCTTCTTAATAATGTAAATAATTGAAAAATACTTACATCTGTATGCCTGGTTAAAGAAAACCCAGAAACGCTGCAGGTGTAAAAAAAACAGACTGAGAGAAGCAGCCTGTGTTCTTATCATACCCCTGCCTTACCTCATGTGGTTCTGAAAGGCAGAAAAAGCAGGCTGCAGCCATTTGTCAGAATACAGGGCAGAGGGAATACAGCTCTTTTTATTAAAGAGGAAACAGGACACACATAAAAAAACCAAGAGAGAACACTGGGAAACGTGAAGCTGCATCTGGGCTGTTGTCACATTCACATCAGCTGGGTCTTGCGCAAAGTGGCAAACCACGATGTGGCAAGAGGTTATAAAGGAGTAAAGGTGGTGAAATTGAATGCCAAATAAGAAGAGTTGTCCCTGCAATCCTGGGTGGGCCATTTTACAGAGTTGTGCTGAATAGATGGAAGAAGCCTGCTGGGCCAGTCCTCATTACAGAATTTGTGTGCAGTCTAGATGGAAGAAGCCTGATGGGCCCTTCCACACTACAGAGTTGTTGTGCTATCTAGATGGAAGAATCCTGCTGGGCCTGTCCTCACTACAGAGTAGCTATGCCAGAGACTGAACAGATGGTCTACTGTCAGCCACAATGGTCCTGCTCAATGCTCTGCCCATATTCCATCCTCCTTGAAGCAGTCTCCAGTCAAAGTCCAACTGCTGCCTCTTCTCATCATGTCTCATCTCCTGCTGTGGAAGCTGCTCCTTGAGTGCACTCTTTCAACATGGACTGTCTCAGATATTCACTTGAACTCTGCTGCCTTGGCCCTTAGGCTGTCCTCTTGAGTGTATTCTTTCAACATGGACTGTTTGGGGCCTTTTCCTAGCATTCACATAGCAAGGCTGTTATCACCTACAATATGAAAGGTGTATGGTAGCTTTTGGAGGTTGCCACTTCTGCTTTCTATGTTCTTAGTAGTAATCATGATTGTTCAAAAAGGATAAGATTCTAAGCCTGTATATGTAATGATGCCAGTTCAAACAACATATGTACAGGTCTACACAGAATGTGCTGTGCATATCATGTTCAATGTTTTGTGTTATTTCATATCTTGTCCTTGCAGTTTGTGATTACATAACATTTTGACTTGATTTCAAACAGTGGATTACATGTCTTCCCTAATAAAGTGGTAAGTGGTTTGATAAATTCACTTCCTGGTTGGCTCTTTTCATCATGTGGTTTTTGTGTTAACAGTTCACTAGGTACAGGCTTTGCTCTCTACATGACCTTGCATGCTTCAATGCCCTTGCACATTCCAACTTGTCACTTATCTATCAAGCAATTATTCTATTCTAAGCACATTGTTCTAAGCACATTATGCTTTAACCTGTCTTCTCTATGGTATTATTTATAATTACTACCTGCTTTAACCTCTTTCCAGCTGTTAAGCTTCCAAGTTCTTACTCCTTGTTGAATGTAACTTTGCCTTTTTTCCACTTCTTTTGTTTAATTACTTTAGTTGTCGCTTCAGTTTTTACCCTTGTTCGATGTAAACTGATCCGATATGGTTATTACTATGAAGGTCGGTATAGAAAAAGTATTTAATAAATAAATAAATAAAAGCAAAACCATATGGCCTAGGCCATACATCTGAATGCTCAGTACATGCTTGCAAGGAAGACAACAAGAGCTAAAGAAGAAGTTCATTACCAGGGACCTTCAGTATTGCCTCTTGATGACTTCTTCACATTGCATACTCTTAGCTAACTCCTGCTTACATTGGCCTGTATGTAAGATGGCAGTAGTTAGTAGGGGTGTGCATTCATTTTGAAAGCATATGTAAAACGCAACTTATTTTTTTTTTAAACTTAAAAAAGTGATGATGCGCAACGCATCGCGATTTTCAACTTATTCAACATAGCTATGTTGAATACATTGAACCTAAATAAACACTTAAACCCCCCACCCTCCTGACCCCCCCAAGACTTACCAAAACTCCCTGGTGGTCCAGCGGGGAGTCAGGAAGCCATCCCTGTATTCATTTGCGAGGAGCACGTGACGTTGGCGTCACGTCGGAGTGACGCGTACGTCACGTGCTTCTCCGCGCCTCCGCTCCCGGACCCCCGTTGGACCCAACCGGAACTTTTGGCCAGCTTGGGGGATCTCCTGACCCCTCACCCTCCTTAATCCCCCCCTCCTTAATCCCCCCCCCCCAGTCTTTTTATTTAGGGAACCGGTGAACGTATGGACAGACCCTCAACTTATGGAATTCTCCATATGTCCATATTGAACGAAATCGACCCTCAACTTCAACTTATCAACGCAAACTTTTTGTCTGCACATCCCTAGTAGTTAGCTGGCCAACACAGTATATTGTGTATATATAGAGCTTGTGTGCTCTTAAGGGGAAGTTAGAGCCATCAACACACCATACCTGATCCTTGGACCCTTTACTTGTGTCATGACTAAGAGGCTATGTGTAAACCAACATTTGTAGCATTCACACTAAAGCAAATATGGCATCTACTTGCTGAGTGTTGGAATAGAGTGTCAAATGCTGTATGACAACTAGAGAGGAGGAGAGAAAGAGTAGAGTCTTGTGCAGAATGTCCACAGGCAAAGAACAGAAGGCCTAGAGGGATGATGCTGCTGCTTCTTGGGACCAAGCAGACTTCCACAGACTGGCTGGCACCCCTGTACTGGCATGGCTTCAGGATATGTATATACATTTATGGTAAGGAGGACCTTACAGATAGTATTCAGATCCCAAAGCAGCCTACTATAGGGACGGCAGTCAATTGATGGAAGTCTGCCCAGTTCCAAGCAGTAGCAGCTGCAGCAGCAGCCCTGTAGGCCCTATGCACTTTGCCTGTGAACATTCTGGAAAGACACTCCTCCCTCACTCCTCCTCCCTAGTTGTCATACAGCAGCTGACACTGTTCCAACATTCAGCAAGTACTCAGTGGTGTGGAAGAGAAAGTTTCTTAGTATACAAGTGAAGCACCTAAAGTGGTAAGCAAACCCTGTCCCCTAGATTCTACATCACATTTGGGCGCACAAACTCTATGTATGCATAGGAAAGTTATTGATCTACCTTGCCAGCCTATACAGAGGACAGACTGAGTGGCAAATGATGCAACCTGGGGTGGCAGCCTGTATGTCAACTATGCATGATATGATCATCTGTGAGGAGGCTAAGCAGACCAGCGACTGCAAAAAGGGCTCTCAAATAGGACTTCCACCATGCCTCAGGCAAGTTCTAAGCAAACCAACCCCTCACACCATACACCCCTGCACCAGCAACCTCACTACATGCTGCCACTAAAACAACATCATGCAAACCATTATCTGAATTAAGGCAACATCAAGGGCATTACATGGACCTTGCAATTCCACACATTCACAGTGCACAGCTTCTTAACACCCACTACCTTCCTCCCTAAAGTTGCAAGCCTCTGGGATAGCTTAAGCTCTGGGTAGTCTGCACAGCCCCTAATAACTTGACTATTAGGCTCTCTCCAAGTACTAGGTGGAAAAGCATCTGTTGGGGGGGGGGGAATGGGGAAGTGAACATGACTGGCAAATGTCAACTAATACGTTCACGTAAGACTGCATATTTGATGAGTCATGCTGGCAACATTCACACCTCCACCCCTCTCTCAAAGCTAGGTATAAACTGTGAGTGTACATGGGGAAATTCAAGAGTAAGCGTGAGGCCATTCATACTGCAGGCCATATGCTCAGCTGTCAGATTCACCCAATCTCAAGTGTGAAACACTTGATCACTGCTGTACAAAAGTAATGTGTACAAAATGAATGCACTCACACTGTCTGCTCTGGGATATGGATTGCTGTGGCAAGGGAGGGAGCTCCGAGTGCAACCCACGCCCAGACACAGAGCTTGACAGAGACTAACACAGCACAACACTCACCGAGTCGCACACTCACACTTATCTTTTGCATACACACTACCTGCAGCACTTCCTGCAGCTACACATGGCAAATGTGTATGTTCCTGGAATGTTTGTCCTCAAACTACAGTGATGTCTGTGGCAGCTTGTCCCCAACTGCTAATGAGTAGTCTGAGTCCTTCCTCAGCACATATTATCTATACCTGGCCACATTAAACTCATCTGTTAGAGGCATATTCTTTGTCTGAGGTACTGACATGGGCCCCTCAAGGTGTCTGGCACTAAATGGGTGTCTGGCAAGAGACCACACAGAAAGGCCATCAGTCATCATGGCAACCTCATGAGACCTCTGTGAGCATACATTCAGCACTGTGTCCCATTTACTATGGAGGTAGCTTGTAGGCTCATTAAGTCATCAGTTGACAACAGTTTCTCTAGCCATAATGCTATACACAGAGCAGATCATTGACAGTGTAGGAAGACACCTGCACTGCTAATCACTAACTGAAAAGAGAGTTACACCACACGGGGCACAGCCTAGAGGATAGCAGCTCTTCCTAATTCCCCTCATGTCAATCAGCAAGGGCCTGCAAGCATGATAACACTGAAATGTGTGGAGTAACACTGGAAACAGAACTATCTGCAAGCTGTTTGACTCAGGAGTGCTCAGCCTGTGACTTTAAACACAGCTTGCACAAGGACAGTAAGAGATATTAGCTATAGCTAAAAGCAAAATACTATGCACATTTTTTCTGGGTACATACATATGTCCATACAGCTGCACCACATGCCTATCATTGAGCCATAATGGCCACAGGCCTTGCAGGACCCTGCCATCTCCAGATCTGAGTAAAACCACCTGTGATGGCTGAGTTGAAGCCATGAGGTTCAACATACCTTACCATTGGCTTTTATGGTACCAACCTTTGCTCTGGAGAGATGTGAGAGATCTAAGAGTACTTAGAAACTATACTGTGACAGTGACATCTCAGAGGCCATTGGAAAATAAAAGTGAAGGCAGGACACCATCTGATTCCCAATCCTGCCTTCACAGAGCAGGACCTGCATCCTGGTGTAGACTCCCCGAGAAGGTAGTGGAACCACATAACATCACGACAGGCAAGGCCTTCACCTTCTACACATTATCATTTATAAATTGCATAGCTAGATGTAGTATGGTGCTTCTGTATTGGGGTGCATGCAACCTCCAAGAGGAATGGAAGGACATGTGTGCATTATGGGAATGGCACCAGGTAGCACAGGCGCTTTACTCAAGGCTCTAAGGGAAGGTGTGCTACTAGAGCATGCTGATGTTTGCAGTAGCGTTGGCATCTGTGTCAAATTTTCAGCACAAGTAAATCCTGTCCTGGTTTGGAACCCATTACATTCTGCATTTTCATCTGATTCCTATAGCTTTTCTGAACAAAACCAAGACTATCAATACCTGTAAGCATGGGAGTAAGACCAGGACTGTATCAACATGTCCTATAAATCTGGATCCTGTTGGAATCCCTAAGTCCACAGTGGCTCTGAAACCATTGAGGCAATAGTGTCAGCTGTGTCTTGGAATGCCCATGTTACAGAAAGGCAATTGTTTTAAATATCAGTAAGATAATCTAAATGGTGACAAGTGTGCAAATGATGTATAATCTTCAAAATCGGAGGGGTCTCTGGTTGTTTCCAGCATAGCGCTAACTCAATTCTACCTGCTACAAAAATGAATCGGCATAAGCATTGGGCTCTTTTATCCTCACCAGTCATGGGGAGATTTAACAACACAAGCCATGGATCTTTAGTTACCAGAAACCCCAGCGCCTGAGTAATCCACTGAAAGAGTTTCCCAATAGGATCTGACAGTTACACATTGCCACCACAGATGGAAATAGGTGCCAATACAGCCACAGTGTTTCCAGCATAAATCAGATTCAGAAGTATACATACAGTGCATTTTTAGGGGGGTGATGTTCCCCTAAACTTGAAGCAATTCTCCTGATAAGAAACAGAAATAGAGCAAGTCTGGGCCACTTGATAAACAGCATCCCAATCCTCATTACCTAGTGACTCTCCCAAATCAAGATCCCAAGATTTAATGTGCTTTTGGTGTTTCAGGTAAACGGCCATTAACAATGTCATAGATTTTTTAAAATGAGGCCTCTCATCTAATCAGCATGGTCACCAAAATTTTCAAATAGAGACTTGCGTAAAAGCAAGTAGTCCCTTCCGGATAGTCAAATCAAGGAAATAGTTGACTTGAGCATGCTCTAGAAAATGGTTTGCTGGTAAATGAAATTTATCTTGGAGCTCAGAGAATTGTAGAATAGACCTTTGGGAAAAGCAATTGCTTATATGTGAAACACCATTATACACCCATTTGCTGAATGTCCCATGTTGCAACCCTGGGGAAAAGGTGGTATTATGAAATAAATGGGATAAATAGAAATACATTTTAGAGTCTACCAACTTGTTTAGCCATTGACTCCACAATCTCAACATACTATATAGGGTTTTAGGGAGACAATTAAGAGGGCACCAGGAGGATTTTGCTTGCCAAGGAAAAGCAGAAAGAGGCATAGCCCCTACTAAAGCCTCCCACAAAGTACTACACTAAATTTGAGGCTCCTAACCTACCCCATGACTTAGGTTGACAGAGAATTGATCTTGATACCCAGAAAGGGCGTTTATGCCAGATAAAATCAAACATTTTCTTTTGCCAAGATCTCAGGATTGCAGTAGAGATTATTATAGGAAGAGTAATAAACAGATATAGAAAGCGAGGTAAGATGTTCATTTTAATCATGGCGATACGGCCAAGCTAGGAGAAAGTATCCTGCTGTGAACGCTGCAGATCGGCATCTATAGCCTGCAATAAAGGCTGATATTCGAAAGAGTAGAGATCCTTCACATGAGGGCTGAAACGTACTCCCAAGTATTTAAGAGAGCAAGCAGTCCAGTGAAAAAGAAATTGCTGTTTAAGAGCATTTATTTCAGCCGAGCTCAAGTTAATATTATGTATCTCTGATTTGTCAAAGTTGACTGTAAAACAAGACACCCGACTAAAAGACTTCAATTCCACCATACTACCTCTCAGCGAGGAAGGGGGATCAGTAACTGTAAATAAAATGTCATCAGAAAACAATGAGAGTTTAAAATGTAATGATGCCAGCTGTAGCCCAGTCACCTGAGAAGAAGCAGAAACCCTGGTAGTGAATGGTTCTAAAAATAGCGTAGAGGTGATAATGGGCAGCCCTGCCTTATCCCTCTACCTATAAGGAAACTCTCCACATATCCACTATTTACTTTATTTACTTTATTTATTTATGTATTTATTTATTTATTTATTTTAGTTTTTTCTATACCGGCATTCGTGAGGGTATCACATCATGCCGGTTTACAATAAACAGTGGAGTGATAAAAGGAACAATGAACGAAATAAATAATAGGTGCTAAACATAAAATAGTTACAGTTACAATAAAACAGGGATGAGTAACTTTAACTCTAGCTTTAGGTTGTTTATACAGTATTTTTATCCATTGCAAAAAAAAAAAGGGCCAAAGTGCATTTTTTCTAGTGTTTTAAATAGAAAAGTCCAGTGAACCAAATCAAAGGCCTTTTCGGCATATATAGATAGTAACACAGAAGGAATACCTTCTTTTATGGACCCACCAGAGTACGTCTGTAATCTTGTGGACATTGTCGGCCACCATGCACTTAGGAATAAATCCCGCTAGGTCAAAGTGGACTAAAGAAAGTAGAAAGAGTTCAGTCTTTCACCAAGTACTCAGACTAATATTTTCAGATCTAAATTAATTGGAGAATTTGATCTATAAGACCCACAATGAGTTGGGTCACGCCCAGGTTTGGCAATGACCATAATCCCTACTATGTTAGAATGTAGTTGTAAGGGCTTACCCTCTCTTAAGAAGTGAAACAAATCAGTTAGTGGTGCCACGAGCACATGTGAAAATTTTTTATAATAACTGCTAGAAAATCCATCTGGACTGGGGAATTTTCCATATTTAAGCAAGGCAATACATTTTAACACCTTGGGTGTGCTGATAGGCTGATCTGGAAAAGCACATTGTGTTTCAGATAGAGAGGGGAGCACAAGCAAAGAGAGATATAATCATTAATCTTGGAATCTTCTATCATAGAACCTGCACTGTAAAGCGATGCATAACATTTGGAAAAGCATTCCCTAATAGGCACGGACTCCTGTGAATTCAAAATTTTGGCAACAAAACATTGAGCAGTAAGAGCTTTTAACTTCTAGCCAGGTACTGTTCTGCTTTATTGCCTCCTTTTTGATAGGTTTGCTTAGCTAATTCAAGGTGATGGGAAAGCCTCTCATCATCAAGGGACTGTAAGTTGGATCTAGCTAGTACAAGATTCTTAAGTACTACTGAAGAATGAGATTTCGTATGGAGTCTAGTGAGATGAGATATTTCATCTAGTAATATGAGGCAAGACTTCTCTTTCTTGCAAAATGTTGAGTGAGAAATAAGGAGGCCTCTTGCTACTGCTTTAGAAGATTTCCAGACATCATGTTAGATGCATTCACTTGAAAGAAGAACTGGAGTTGATCTTCCAGAGATTTGGCAAAACTATCATCCCTGATTAAGCTCTCATTTAGGCACCAAAAACTGAGACCTTTATCTGCAGCCTCTAGTTTAACCTTAAGCCATATAGGGGCATGATCTGACCATGTTATATCCCCTATCCCTACCTTCACCACCCGGTTCTGTAAAGGGACATCAATGAGGAAATTGTCAATTCATGAGTAAGAGCTATGAGGGTGAGAAAAGAAAGAATATATCTGAGAAGTAGGGTGATGCTGCCACCATATATCAACAACTTTCCATTGAGACATCAAGGCAGCTAGAGAACGTATTCTCCCCCAGTGTGAACAAGGAATGAAGGAAGAGTACAAATTCTCCAAAGTAATATTTCTAGTGAGAATAAAATAACCACCCAGTATAATTAAACCTTCAGCATGATCCAACAAGATTTGATTCAAGTTATGTAGAAAAGAGCCCTGGCCCATATTGGGGGTGTACACATTAAAAATAGAAATTACTTCCTTCCCCACCTGTACTTTCACTATGCAGTAGCGACACTTGGGATCCATAGTCTGAAACAACAATTCATGAGCAAAATGAGGGAAGAGAAGTATGCCCACTCCTGTATATCAAGCATCCTTAGAACTAGCCACTAAAATCTTATGAGGAAAATCAGAAAGGTGTAGCAAATGCTCATGCCATTTCTGGAGGTATGATTCCTGGAGCAGCACTATAGAAGATTTAAGATGCTGCAGTTCCTGAGATAGTAGATATCTCTTCCAGGGAGTATTAAGACCCTTTGCATTAAAAAAATGATGTTAGCCACCATAACAATGTGGTGTTAAACAGAGAGAGGAGCTCAGAGAAGGCACACGTACAGATAACCCAACGAAAAGTGCTGCACCAGTATTTTGCAAATAGCGACCCAAACAAATAAAAGAAACTCCCCAAAACCCACAACCCCTGACCCTATTTGCACAACCAATCTGGCACATCCCACCAACCTGAGGGAACCAAGACATCAGACCAGAAATAGCCCCCATCTCTGGTCTCTATTCTCAGAACTGTAGTAAAGAAAGAAAAAGGAAATTTGATCTTCACTAAAATACAAAGTAGTAAGCAAACCTTTGAAAAATAAGAACATGATTATCTGAGCATGTAATCTTAAGTAAACATCCTGTCATTGTGAAGACATGCTCATGAACTGAGATCCAATGGTGAACAATAAGCAAGCAAAAACAAAAAAAAAAAAACAGTCCAAATCCTTCAGCCTTGATCTGATAGGGCTGAGCGGGAGTCTTCAGAATGCCCATGGACTCATCTGCTGCATTTTCCAGCTCTGTGCCACCTGGGCTGTAAGTCCATTTTCAGAGCTGCCATCGCCGACTTCAGCAGTGCGAAAGTCACAGTCAGACCAGCTTTCTGAAATGCCTCTGCAGCATACTCTAGAGATTTCACTCGATATGTAGATCCCTTAGCTGTAAATTGTAGGCTGAGGGGAAAATTCCAGCAATACTAGATGCCAGCTGCTGTTAAAGATGATGTAGCTTCCCACAATTCATATCACTTTCACAAGGTCATAGGAGCAAGGTGATTGAAGATAGAGAGGTACTTCCCTTCCCTTTCCCACTTTCTCCAGCTTCTGGCTGCTTCATAAATCTGAGGCTTCTGCACAAAACTGTTTTAAGCAGAGGATAAAATCTCGAGGGTGGTTTTCAGGGCATGGACCTAAAGCCCATTTTTAAATCTCTCAATTTTAATAGCGGCTGCAGCGGCTCCTTCTGTGTGCGTCGATAATATAAATGCACATAATTTCTGAGCTGTCAGATGTACATCAGCTTAGTCTGGTGTTTCAGGCAGACCTCTAATTCTTAAATTGCATCGCGAAGACCTGTTTTCCAGGTCTTCTAACTTTTCAGCTAGTGTAATGTAATCAGCTTGAATACTGTATACAATTCTGGTTGCCGCATCTCAAAAAAGATATAGTTGCGATGGAGAAGGTACAGAGAAGGTCAACCAAATGATAAAGGGGATGGAACAGCTCCCCTATGAGGAAAGGCTGAAGAGGTTAGGGCTGTTCAGCTTGGAAAAGAGACGGCTGAGGGAGGATATGATAGAGGTCTTTAAGATCATGAGAGGTCTTGAACGAGTAGATGTGACTCGGTTATTTACACTTTCAAATAATAGAAGGACTAGGGGGCATTCCATGAAGTTAGCAAGTAACACATTTAAGACTAATCGGAGAAAATTATTTTTCACTCAACGCACAATAAAGCTCTGGAATTTGTTGCCAGAGAAGGTAGTTAGTGCAGTTAGTGTAGCTGGGTTCAAAAAAGGTTTGGATAAGTTCTTGGAGGAGAAGTCCATTAATGGCTATTAATTATACTTAGGGAATAGCCACTGCTATTAATTGCATCAGTAGCATGGGTTCTTCTTAGTGTTTGGGTAATTGCCAGGTTCTTGTGGCCTGGTTTTTGGCCTCTGTTGGAAACAGGATGCTGGGCTTGATGGACCCTTGGTCTGTCCCAGCATGGCATGTTCTTATGTTCTTATCAGCTAAGTCTTTCTGTTGGTACACCGTATATTAGTGAGGACAGCACTGTGGTTTTTAATATGCAGGTCTAATTTGTCCACTGTGGCCCCCATGGAGGATAGATCTTCCCAAATCTCTGTAATAGAGGCCAGCAATTCAGCCTTATGCTGCTTCATGTCTGTCCATATCTCTAAAAACCAGTTGTAGAGCTCATCTCGCAAGGGAAGGTCAAGTTAGCTGGTATCATGCACTGAATTGAGCGTAGTTTCAACTGCTTCTCTCCTGCTTGTGCAGGCAGTGGCTTGCTGTGATGGATCATTGTCTGTGAATATTCTATTGTGCTCACTTTCTCAGTTCTTTCCACTACAGCACTGCTACCAGAAGAACTGCTGTTCCAGCACCCTGGGGAATACTAGCCCAGCCGGGCTATATCTTCTAATCACTACCGCCACCTCTGGTGGCTTCTCAAACTGTCTAAATAAAGAACTATCTGTGTTTGTGTGTCCAGAACTGAGCCTGACCTGTGGTCTTGGTCAGCTGCCACAGTGTCCAAGTGTTCACCCAAAACCTCACTAACTATAACAGATTGCTAACTCCATGGATCCAGCACAGCTCAATGCCTTGCAGGCCATCCCCAGCCTGGCCCTGCACATTGCTGAACAACTGGACGCATTGGAGAAACTCACTTCTGCGTTTCATCAGCTGCACACACAGAAGAATCAAAGTGCTGCTTCCAGTAATGAAGGTCAGTTACCTGAAGTAACTATAAAGACTATGCTACCTCTGGCTGCTCCAGTTCATTTCTCTGGAGAGATTCAAAGAACTAGAGGTTTCCTAAACCAATGCTGCATGCATTTTGCATTACAGCCTTCTCACTTCCCCACAGCCTATGCCAAGACCTTATATTTTATCTTATCTTGATGGAAGGGCCTTGTCTTGGGCCTCAATGCTGTGGGAACATAAGGATCCAATTCTGCAGGATATTGACGGCTTTCTGGATTTGTTTAAATTCGTTTTCGATGATCCTGCTTGAGAGACTGTTGCTGGTTCTGCCCTAGTGGACCTGAAGCAAGGCAACCGACCACTGGCTGATTTTGCAATAGAGTTCAAGACTCTTGCTACGGAATTATGCTGGGATTCTAAATGTCTGAAAACCCTCTTCTTCAGAGGACTGGATACTCGCTTGAAAGACGAGCTGACTGCTCGTGACTCACTGGATGAACTAGTGGCTTTGGCTAATAGAATTGACCACTGGCTTCGTGTTAAGGTGAAATAACTCAAGCCTAGTAAATGACCAGTTCAGAAGGAGGTTAGTGCTAAACCTGCACTTCAGATGGTTCCAGCAATACTTGTCACCAGTGGAGAGGAACTAATGCAACTTAGTTGCAGTCACCTGACTTCAAAAGAGAGAAGACTTTGGAAGAGGCATGGCCTATTTATGTACTGTGGACAAGCTGGTCACAATGTCCCAACATGCCCAATTCATCCGGGAAATGGAAGGGCCTAAGTCCTGCAGGAGGAATGTTCTTAGGCCTTACTACGCCCTCTCCTCCGCTCTCTCTCCCAGTCTCCTTGATCTGTGGACCATCCAAAATTCAAACTCTTGCCCTGGTGGATTCAGGGGCACGAGGCAACTTTATACTATGACGCCTAGTGGAACATTTGAGGATTCCCCTCGTCACTTTGAAGATACCACTGCTCTTATCATCTATCCATGGAGAGCCTTTGCCGGGTGACGTGACCCGTCGTACCAAACCGGTAACCCTCCGCATCGGAGCCCTCCATACTGAGTTAATTTCCTTCTTTGTGTTAGAGAAGGCCATGCACCCTATCATTCTGGGGTTACCCTGGTTGCAATTGCATCAACCTCAATTCGACTGGACCACCTTGGAGCTCTCCCGCTGGGGCCCAGGTTTATTGGTAAGTGCCTTAAGGAGGTTTCTCCTGTCCTCTGCATGTCTACAACTCCAGTGATGATGGGACTGCTGCCTCAATACGCATAATTCACTGATGTGTTCTCCAAAGAAGCTGCTGACATCCTTCCTCCACACAGATTTTATGACTGTGCCATAAGGCTGAAACTGAACACTGAACCTCCTAAAGGACGTGTCTATTCACACTCTGCAATAGAGAATAAGGCAATGTCCGAGTACATTGAGGAGAATTTACAAAAATGATTCATTAGACCATCAAAGTCTCCAGCCAGCGCAGGCCTCTTCTTTGTGGGGAAGAAGAACAGTACCTTATGTCCTTGTATTGACTATCGAGGTCTGAACGAGATCACGATCAAAGATCAATATCCCCTGCCTTTAATCTCAGAGCTGTTCAACCGGCTTCAAGCTGCCAAGATATTCTCGAAACTTGACCTGAAGGGGGACTATGACTTAGTTTGCATTTGCAGTGGCGACAAATGGAAAACAGCCTTCAACACTCGAGATGGTCATTTTGAGTACTTAGTAATGCCCTTCAGCCTGTGCAATGTACCCGCTGTGTTCCAGAACATGATGAACGACATCCTGCGGGACCTGTTGTACAAGAGTGTAGTAGTGTACCTAGATGATATCCTGATATTTTCTCAGGACCTGTCTACTCATCTAGAGGACATCAAACAAGTACTATGAAGACTTCGAGAACATCGACTCTACGCCAAGCTAACCAAGTGCGAATTCCATAAGGACACTGTGCCTTTTCTTGGTTACATTGTGTCTAAAGATGACTTCCAGATGGATCCCCAAAAATTAGAGAGTATTAAAAATCGGTCCCAACCTACCAGCCTGAAGGCCCTGAGGATTTTTGGGGTTTACTAATTAATATAGAAGATTCATAAAGAACTACTCTTCTTTAACTGTGCCCTTAACTGCAATGACCCGGAAAGGGGCCAACACTTCTAAATGGTCTGTGGAGGCCATATCCGTGTTCAAGGATTTAAAGACTGCCTTTTACACTGAACCATGCCTGTGTCATCCAGACCCCGACAAGCCATTCATCGTGGAGGTTGATGCTTCTGATGTCGGTGTGGGAGCTGTATTGAGCCAAACCAGAGACTCCAAATCCTTACGTCCCTGCTCCTTCTTCTCGTGACATTTCTCTCCGGCAGAGAAGAACTATGGGATTGGAGATAAAGAGCACCTGGCTATTAAGTTAGCATTCAAGGAATGGCGGCCATGGCTCGAAGGTGCTCAACATCAAATTACTGTGTTTACAGACCATAAAAATATAGAGTATCTCCGCCAAGCACAATATCTTAACCATAGACCAGCCAGATGGTCCTTATTTTTTAACCGTTTTGGCTTAATGCTCAAATATCGCCCCGGAGACAAGAATACCAGAGCTGATGCCCTGTCACGTTCCTTTCTCTCGGAGGATGTTCCAGAAGAACGTCAGCATATAATCGACACAAAGAAAGTCATCTTGGCGGCTACTCATACTGTACCCGCTGGCAAAACCATCATGCCTAAACACCTCAGGAAGAACGTGCTCTATTGGGTGCACAATTCCAAGCTGGCTGGCCATCCTGGTCAATGCCGTACCCTGTTGAAGCTCCAGAAGTATTGTTGGTGGCTAATTATCAAGGAAGAAATGCTCTCCTATGCAGCATCTTGTGCCAACTGTGCCAAGCACAAACCTACTTCTATCCAACCATGGGGATTGCTGCAACTGCTTCCAGTTCCGGAACAGCCCTGGTTGCATATCACTACTAACTTTGTAGTTGATCTTCCCCTCTCTGGAGGTATGAATAATATTTGGGTCACAGTCGACTGCTTCAGCAAGATGGCCCATTTTGTGGCACTGCCTGGCTTACCTTCAGCCTTGGAGCTTGCAAAGCTCTTCATAGCCCACATCTTTCTCCTTCACGGCCTACCAAAGCACATAGTCTTGGATCGAGGATCACAGTTTACGGCAAAATTCTGGAAGGCTTTGTGTAAGCTTTTCGACATCTCCCTAGATTATACATCTGCCCATCATCCTCAATCAAATGGCCAAACAGAACGGATGAATAGGATCTTGAAACAGTTCATTCGGGCCAATGTGAGTTGCCGTCAGAATAACTGGGCCGAACTGTTACCATGGGCTGAATTCACCATTAATTCTCATCCAGCATCATCCACTGGCTCAACATATATATTGACATAGCAAGCAGAAAGTGTGTCAGAAAAAAACAAAAGGTGCCAATAAAGGGACTAATCAGCAGAAAGACTAGCATCAACACACTGAGGAACCATGATAGTGGCAAGAACACCACAAGGAATAGAGTGAGTCATCTGGTGTATGGCAGCAAGGCAGAGTGGCAGAAAGTTGATAGGGGCAAGACTGGCTGGTAGAGCTGAGGTACCAAGGTCACTGTGGTTTTGATAGGGGCAAGACAGGCTGGCAGAGCTGAGGTAATTATATTGCTGTGTTTTGATAGGGGCAAGACAAGCTGGCAGAGCTGAGGTAGTCAGGTCACTGTGGTGTTGATAGGGGAAAGACAAGGAGGCAAGACAAGACAAGGCTCAGTCCGAGGATGGTGTTTAGCCGATAGTAGTGGCCCCCGCACACCGGGACCAGGTCTTCTTGGAGTCGTGTTGTTTGTGAATGCAGCCAATAGTGGGTGGTAGACTCCATCTAAGACTAAATACCAGCACGAGACCAATAGTCAACAAGTAGTTCAATAATAAGAAGTGCATTAAAAAAAAGCCTGTCTGCCTGGAAGGCACAGCAGCAAAAAAGAACAAATGTTTTTTTCAGCAATAGAAAATTAATTGTAGCAAACTAGCAATAGCAATTGAATAAAGATTTGAGACACTATGAGAGAGCTCAAACAGCAAACAAGCTTCTCAGATAGAACCCAAGAAGAGGGGAGAAGGGTGAAGGAGGACGGAGGACGGAGCCCACTGCATGCGGTGCGACTGTCAACCAGGGCGTACTGTCCACCTGACCCGTCTTGAAACAGGGACCAAGGAGTCTAACACGTGTGCTAGGACTTGAAACATGATGAACTATGCCTGGGTGGGGTGAAGCTGTTGCGGGTGCAGATCTTGGTGGTAGTAGCAAATATTAAATCAAGAGCCCCAGGGAGAGTTCCCTTTCCTTTGTGCAGGAAAGGGTTCCCTAGAATGGGTTCACCCCTAGAGTGTAATGGTTCCATTGGCATCTAGTGAGCTTTTGTTGGTCTTTTCAAATCTGATGGATTTAGCATATATACAAACAAGAATTTTGATGGCCGAGGTGGAGGAGGTTTACATGTGAATAGCGGTTCAACATGTGTCAGCGGGTACTAAGTCATAGGCTACACCCGGGGAGAGTTCCCTTTCCTTTGCACAGGAAAGAGCTCCCTGAAATGGGATCACCCTGAGAGTGGGGCACGAGCCTTCAAAGGGTGGCAAAGTGGAGGAGGTTTCCATGTGAACAGTGGTTCAACAAGGGTCAGCAGGTATTAAGAGATAGGTGACACCCGGGGAGAGTTCCCTTTCCTTTGTGCAAGAAAGAGCTCCCTGGAATGGGTTCACCTCAGAGTTGGGCACGAGACTCGAAAAGTGTTGCGAAGTGGAGGAGGATGCCATGTGAACAGCAGTTCAAAATGGGCCAGTGGCTGTTAAGAGATAGGCGACACCCGGGGAGAGTTCCCGTTCCTTTGTGCAGGTATGTTGTGATTTGATCTGTCACTTCTTCCTGAACTGGTTCACTGCCAGAAGAAAATGGCATCTTTTTCAATTGTGAAAGATAATTCAACAGAGGATGCTTTTAGAGCAATAGAGCAATTTGTGAAGCAAGAACTGAGCTGGAGATTATTTGTGAATACCCAGAAGCTATTAACTGTACTTATGCACTTCAGCTGATGACAAAGGAACTTGAAGAGCTCTCAGAAATAAGAAAACAGCTACTCAAGTCCAAATCTACAATATCAGCCTATGTTGACTTTGTACCCTACACACTGCCTCTGTAAACTATGGGAACACAGAGGATGGACTAGAGTACAACTACCACCAGTTTTCTATAGTACTAGAAACATTAATGTTGGCACCTAAGAAAGATTTAGGGAAAATGGCCCATATTATGAAGGTCATGAAAACTATTGAACATATGAAATATGCAAGCTCCAAACATCTTAAGTCAGCTTTTTATGTTCTTATATTCCAAATGTTGCAAAACAGGAAAAATAATATTCTGGAAAGAAATGATGCACAAATATATGAAACTGAAATTAGAGATACTAGAACTAAACTCAGACAGGCACAGCCTTTGGGGTCAGGCCCTTGTAGTGACATAAGGGCTGGAGAGACAGGCACAGCATTTGGGGTCAGGCCCTTGTAGTGCCATAAGGGCTAAATGGACAGGCACATCAGTTGAGGTCAGGCCCTTGTAGTGACGTAAGGGCTGGACAGACAGGTACAGTGTTTGGGGTCAGGCCCTTGTAGTGACAAAGGGCTGGACAGACAGGCACAGCGTTTGGGGTTGGGCCCTTGTAGTGACATAAGGGCTGGACAGACAGGCACAGCGTTTAGGGTCAGGCCCTTGTAGTGACATAAGGGCTGGACAGACAGGCACAGGATTTGGGGTCAGGCCCTTGTAGTGACGTAAGGGCTGGATGGGCAGGCACAGCGTTTGAGGTCAGGCCCTTGAAGTGATGTAAGGGCTGGACGGGCAGGCACATCAGTTGAGGTCAGGGCCTTGAAGTGATGTAGGGGCTGGACAGTGGACAGACAGGCACAGCATTTGGGGTCAGGCCCTTTTAGTGACTTAAGGGCTGGACAGACAGGCATAGTGTTTGGGGTCAGGCCCTTGTAGGGATGTAAGGACTGGACAGTGGACAGACAGGCACAGCTTTTGGGGTCAGGCCTTTGTAGTGATGTAAGGGCTGGACGGGCAGGCACAGCATTTGAGGTCAGGCCCTTGTAGTGACGTAAGGGCTGGACAGACAGGTACAGCGTTTGGGGTCAGGCCCTTGTAGTGACTTAAGGGCTGGACAGACAGGCACAGTGTTTGGGGTCAGGCCCTTGTAGTGACATAAGGGCTGGATGGGCAGGCACAGCGTTTGAGGTCAGGCCCTTGTAGTGATGTAAGGGCTGGATGGGCAGACACATCAGTTGAGGTCAGGGCCTTGTAGTGATGTAGGGGCTGGACAGTGGACAGACAGGCACAGCATTTGGGGTCAGGCCCTTTTAGTGACTTAAGGGCTGGACAGACAGGCATAGTGTTTGGGGTCAGGCCCTTGTAGGGATGTAAGGAATGGACAGTGGACAGACCGGCACAGCTTTTGGGGGTCAGGCCTTTGTAGTGATGTAAGGGCTGGACGGGCAGGCACAGCATTTGAGGTCAGGCCCTTGTAGTGATGTAAGGGCTGGACAGACAGGTACAGCGTTTGAGGTCATGCCCTTGTAGTGACATAAGGGCTGGATGGGCAGGCACAGCATTTGGAGTCAGGCCCTTGTAGTGACATAAGGGCTAGATGGGCAGGCACAGTGGTTGAGGTCAGGTACATGTGGCCAGACAGTGGACTTGTGTGCCCAATAGGCCAGCAGATCTATCTTCATGTCCTCTATGGGCTCTGTGAGATACAGTGTCACTGATTTTTCTGCTGGTATCTCCTTTGCTTGGGTAGGCTGAGAATCCTCCTTTCCAGCTGCTTTCGCTCTAGCCCATGCCTGAAAAGATGTTTTAGGGGCAACATGCCATTGGTGTACTGAAATAGAGGAGGAAGTACTAGCTGTCACTGCAGAGTGCTGCTCCTGCTTCGGCTTGCACTACTCTCTGAAGTGCCCGCTGTTTCCTCCTCTGGTTCATGCCTAATCTGTCTCTGCCTATGGCGCTCCTGTTCACGGACGTTTACTAACAGCAGGTTCTTCACAAATGTGAGACAGATTGTAGGGCGAGTTTTCCTTTCACAGTCTGTGGCGAGCATGTATCTGTAGTCTTTTGTTAAAGGTCCTAATCTCTCTTGCACCTGCTTCTGCAAAAAGTCCAGACAATGCAGCACCTCTGCTGTCATTCCCTCTTCCTGTTTCAAGCCCTCCAAATTTTCCTCCAGAAAATTAACTATAGGTATGATGTCAGCCAAGGTGGTACTTCTGGAACTCAGATCCTCCGTGGCATCCTTGAAGGGCTGCAGGATTTTTCCCAGTTGACTCATGACTAACCAATCTTGATGCCCTAGGGGACTCTGCACACCTATGTCCATTTGCACAGAAAGGTCATGAAGGGGTGTCTGCTGCTCCACTAACCTCTGCAGCATCATATAGGTAGAATTCCACCGGGTGCCAATATCTTGAATGAGACGCTTGTGAGGCATCCTCAAATCAGTCTGCTTTTCACACAGAACCTGCCCCACCTTCACACTTCTGTGGAAGTGCACTGCTATGTTCCTGCACTTGTGTATTAATGTATGCAGGTATTCTTTCTCTTGGTGAGTGGACTCCAACCTCAGAGCTGACCACTATCAGGTGCAGAGTATGTGCAAAACATCGATGTTCTGAAAGCCCCCATCGGATATTGCCTTTACCATATTTGCACCTTTGTCTGTGACAAAAAACCCTGCCCAAAGATTCCTGTCTCTATGGTGTAGCTGCCAGCCCACCAGCAACTCTCTGATGCATGCTAGAATATTGGCTGAGTTATGGGCATCGTCTGTCAGATGGGTGTGCAGTAAAGCCCACCTCCACCCCGATACTTGTTCACTAATAGAGCAGCTGCCTGCCCCTGCCTCAGCCAGGTCCCACCAGTGTGCTGTCAGAGAGAGGTAAGAGTGTGCAGCATTCATGGTGGTCCAGATATCGCAGTTGAAATGCACACTCCCCTCTGCCTTAGCTATCAGCGCTTGGATGCAACTGTGTCACTAGTTGTACAGGCTGGGAATGACCTTTCTAATAAATGTAATTCTGGAGGGGACTTTGTAATTTGGAACTAAGACCTTCAGCAAATGCTTGAAACCCACATTCTCCACTACCTGCAAGGGCTGGTCATCAAGGGCAATCATTTCCCCAATGCTCCTGGTTACAACTTTTGAGGCTGCCTGCCTCCTTCCCCAGGATAGCGTTACCGAACACCACCCCATTTCCTCCATGGTGGGTTGTCACTTATGACACATGTCAGGGGGCTGCTGGACTGCCACCTGATTGCTAGAAGGGGTTGAGGGCATGGGATGACTGCTCCTTTTCAACCACTTTACGCTGCCTGGAAAAAGGAGCCCTTGACTGGTACTGCCACCATCCCCAGATGGCAGTATTGTTGGGTGTTGCTTCTGCATATGATGCATCATGCTAAAATTAGTTAGATGTCCCTATTGCTTGCCTCTGCTAATAACCCTGGCACAGTAATTACACTGAGCAAAACGCGGGTCCTCCCTCACTTTAAAGTGGCTCCAGATCATAGATTTATTTCGTGATCCCTTCTCTATAACCTTCGGGGTAGATGCTCGCACTGGAGTTGAAGTAGTGGGTGCACCCTGAGAAGCAATGCCAGGAGCATCAGTCACACTCTGTGCCTTTGCTGACTGCTCTTCCTCCTGATCATCATCATTTTCATCTCTTCCCTCCAGCCCTGAAGTAGAGGCTAAGAAAGAAAAAATGAATCCTCCTAAACCTTCTTCAGCTATTAATTCTTCCATTTCTTATAATGAGAATCCCACACAAGATGATTCTTCATCAGAATCAGAAGCAAACCATGTCTGCACTACATTTTCATCGCTAACTAGAGTCTGCTGTCGCACTGCTGCTTTTGGGTCTCACCCTTTTGTCTTGCATGACTCAGCCTCCCCTTCCCTCACCTCCAAAACAACAGGGTCAGAAACAGGTGGTGGCAGTGCATGAACTTTAAATTTCAGTTTTTTCTGTATGGAACTGCCTGCCCCTCCAGAGATTTTAGATTGGAACATCTCCCTTTTTAACTTTAATGGAGGAACTGGCACTGCCTTTTGAAGTGCCTCCTCTGCCAGTGCCTCCTCTGCCAGTCTCAATCACTCGACCACATCTAGCTTTCCCTGACATCATGGATTTAATGTCACTGCCTACTAGGGATTTCAATTAAAATAGTTAATTCTTTATTGGTGACTGAACACCTCTGTACCAATATATATGAGAGTAGAAAACTACACATACACACAGTGCAGTGCCTTGCTCTACACTACAACTGAGACTGCTGTATGTGCACAAAAAAAAATTAAGCTCCAGATGCCTACTGGGGATTTGGATTAAAAGAACCACTGTACCAATATATGTGAGTGTGGAAAACAACACACACACACACACACAGACGCACAGTGCAGTATCTTGTTGTACACTACAACTGAGACTGCTCTGGATGCACAAAAAATGAAACTCCAGAGAAAAGACTGGAAGCCTGAGCAAGCCCAATTCCTTCAGTGATGCTGCTTGTTCTTTGAAAATACCAACTCCCAGACAGCCACTGCAACTCTCACACTATCTCCCACCCATACCACCCAAACCCTGCCTGCAACCTACTGCAGGGGGGTAAGATCAGCAGCAAAATGCCACTGCTAGCAGCTTGTCTCAGTGGCAGAGACAGAGAGACAGTCTGAGTTCAATAAAAAAAAAAAAGTGCAGTAAAAAAAGCCTGGCTGGCACAGCAGCAAAAACGAACAAATATCTTTTTCAGCAATGGGAAATTCTATCAAAGTAGCAAGCAAAGCAATTGAATACAGATTTGAGACACTAGGACAGTAGCTCAAAGAGCAGTAACCTCCTCAGACAAAAGCCAAGAGGAAAATGCACTGCGTGGCATGCCACATGCTATGCTTGCTTAAGGTAGAAATATAGCAGGAACAGCATCACTGAACACTGAGAGCAGCGATTGGCTGAATTAGAAAAATGCTTCACTCTGATACGTTGGCATTCTGGTCTCCTTGCCAACCCATCTGACCCACTCTATGACAGGGCTGTGAGGTCACTTATGACTCACAGGAAAGGGCTGGTTGTTGCTATGGATTCTCCCACATGGCCTTCTCCTATTTCAAACGGCTGCTAAGAAAGCAATGCAAACCAAAAGAATGAAATTAATATGATATGCTTCATTTGTGGGGGATCGCCATGCGTTTCGCAAACCCACGAATCAAATGAACAGGGACCTATTTGTAGCATATTGCACTAGGGATGTGCAGAGGGATGCCATACATTGCATTTGGGATTCATACTCGTCGGGGGGCAGATAAATTGCATTCGGCAAGGGGGGCACTTGATATATTCATGTGTTAATTCTTATTCGTTCCCAGCTAAAATTGAATTAACTACAACCCCCCACCGTCCTGACCCCCACAAGATTTACCAAAACTCCATGGTGGTCCAGCGGGGGGGTCTGGGAGCCATCTCCTGCACTCACACCCTCGGCTGCCGGTATTCAAAATGGCGCCGATAGACTTTGACCTTTCTATGTCACAGGGGCTACCAGTGCCATTGGTCGGCCTCTGTCACATGGTAGGAGCAATGGATGGCCAGCGCCATCTTGTGACATAGTAAGGGCAAAGGCTATCGGTGCCATTTTGAATACCGGCATCCGAGGACGTGAGTGCAGGAGATGGCTCCCGGACCCCCCCGCTGGACCACCAGGGAGTTTTGGTAAGTCTTGCAGGGGTCAGGAGGGTGGGGGGTTGTTTAAATTCACTCCTTTAGATGGCCGAATAATTTGGCGAAGATTTGTTGTATTCGTGGGGAATCGCGATATGTTTCGCTTCCCCACAAATACAACAAATATGGCCCTATACATTGCGGATTACCAATATGTAGGAAACAAATGCACAACCCTAGATTGCACATTCGTTGAAAACAAATGCACATCCCTAATAGGCCCCATTGACTTATTTTAGAAAATATTTGAAGCAAAATATGTGTGCTGGTACCTAACCTCCATTTCTATGAAGGAATGTCTCTGTTCTTGCTACTTCTTGCTAGGGAGCTGGGACTCAGGCTGACAGCACTTTCTTCAGATATCCAGCAGGAAACAACCAGTCTAGCCTGAGCAGCCTTGGACCATGATCACTTTGATTCATGCTGCTCCCTATGATAACAATCAAATTGCAGGTTTTGGTCTACTGGCTGATTAATAACATTTGCTGGAAACACTGGCTGAGATGGGCTGCTGTAAATGGCTGCTTCTGGAATCACTGTCACAAGGATGCCATTGGAGAGCTTATAATATGCTTCAATCACTGAAGATAAGCTGATAGGGTTAGCTCTAGGTAGAGGCATACATGAGTCCCTGTTCATAATCCTGAAAACAAACATAATAAGCAAAGATATTGATGGCCACTTTATCTCCTCTTGTGCTGCTAATTAGTAAAATCTGTTTTAGAATCCCTGGCTGTAGCCTGTTTATGAGCCACAAGAGAAGATCAGTGCATACCGAATTCTTCCTCCCATACCAAAACCCATCTACACATTCTGATAGCATATGTTCTTTACTAATTTGTTGAGGGGGGGAGGGGTGCAAGGACACAGCATAGCCAACACCATTGGTAAAGCTTCTGCCAAGAATATTTTAACTCTTGTTTACTTAGGCAGTGCTTGCATTACTTGCTTATTAAAGCCATCTGCTCTGTACATCATTTAGGGCATGATTTACTAAGAGACATTTCCCCATGTAATATCCATGGGGAAAACAAGCTTAGTAAATCAGGCCTTTAGTCTAGTTTTAGAAAATATAAAACATGGGAGAAGAAAAGGACATTGTGAAATCTAATTTTATCTAATTTCAGAAAATAGAAATGTTATTAAAATAGCTAATTGTCCAGATACTATATCTGCAGGAAGAGATTTCCCTATTTCTTCTCTAGAAATGGTATCTTTCTACAAAACATCCCGGTACATTATATTTCCAAAAAAAGTAGACAAAAATTGTTTTATGGTGTGGTGCCACATAACGATATATGATATTGAAACATTCAGGAAGGTGAAATATTTCCCCTACGACTGAAATAAGACAAAAAGACATACATGCCTTTAGAGACATATTGTTAATGGCTGATTTTATGTCAATCCAGCAACTCCACACTAGAAGGGAGAACAATGTGCCATTATTTTTAATATTTCACTTTGAGACGGTATGCTTGCCTGCCTCTTTATTAGAAGGAAATTAAAGAGACCCCCAAATCAATAGAAACTATTACATAGAAATAGAATGTTGATGGTCTATTTCTGGGGTTGTATAATGCTATTTTGGAAAATATAATAGAAATGCTCAACACAGCTGGGACAAGTGGAATTAGGTTATTGAGAAAGAATAATGATTGTAAGAATGAGGCAGTATATAGAAATAATTTGGTAGTTTCTATCTTGACCTGTTTGAAAAAAAAGTATTGATATAAAGTGTTACTATAGCACTCTTATTACTCCAGTATGAGTACATACATTAGATAATAAAACTGCAAGAATATAGTGCATGTACTATAAGATGTGGAGATCTCAGAGTAGAGAAATACCAAAAATAGGGGTAGATTTAAAAAAAATGCGCGTTTGCGTACTTTTGTTAGCGCACCAGTCGCAAACAAAAGTATGCTGGATTTTAGTAGATACGCGCGTAGCCGCGCGTATCTGCTAAAATCCAGGACCGGCGCGTGCAAGGCTGCCGATTTTGGGCAGCCAGCGCGCGCCGAGCCACGCAGCCTGCCTCCATTCCCTCCGAGGCCGCTCCGAAATCGGAGCGGCCTCGGAGGGAACTCTCTTTCGCCCTCCCCTCACCTTCCCCTCCCTTCCTCTACCTAACCCACCCCCCCGGCCCTATCTAACCCCCCCCCTACCTTTGTCCAGGGATTTACGCCTCCCGGAGGCAGTAGTAACTTAAGCGCGCCGGCGCGGCAGGCCCCGACACAGGCCGCTGTGTCGGTGCCCTTGGCCATGCCCCCGGACCACCCACACGCCCCTGGACATGCCCCAGATCCCTAACTGCACCCTGGCCACGCCCCCAACCACCCCTTTTTGCAAGCCCCGGGACCTACGCACATCCCGGGGCTTGTGTGTGCCGCCGAGCCTATGCAAAATAGGCTCGACGCACGCAGGGCGGGGGTTGGGGTAGGTTTTCAGGGGGTACGCGCGTATTCCTTTGAAAATCCACCCCTAAAAGAATAGATCCCAAACTACTAATCCTTATTGATTTATAGCAGTTTAAGGACATCTGAACTTATCCAAACTTTTTTTAAATCCAGATACACATACTGCTGTAACCACATCCTCTGGCAATGAATTCCAGAGCTTAATTATTGATTGAGTGAAAAAGAATGTTCTCCCCGTTTGTTTTAAATGAGCTACTTGCTAAATTCATGGAGTGCCCCCTAGTCCTTGTATTATGCAAAAGAGTAAATAACTGGTTCACATTTACTTGTTGGAGTCCTTTCATGATTTTTAAGACCTCTATCATATCCCCCCTCAGCTGTCTCTTCTCCAAGAAGAACAGCCCTAACCACTTTAGCCTTTCCTCATAGGAGAGCCATTCCTTACCCTTTATCATTTTGATTGCCCTTCTCTGTACTTTCTCCAGTCCACCTATATCTTTTTGAGATATGGCGATCAGTACTGCACATAATATTCAAGGTGCAGTCTCACCATGGAGCAATACAGAGGCATTATGACATCCACCATTTTATTCTCCATTCCCTTCTAGGGATGTGCAATCATTTTTCAATGAAATTGCCTAATTCGGAATGGTTTGGTAGAACCAAAAAATGATTGAATTTTTTCCAAAATTTAGGAAAAAATTCATTTTCGGGTTAGTGCGATCTAACTCCCTGATAGTGTGCACTAACATGGCAGAGTTCTTGCGTACTATTGGGAGTTAGCATGCATTAATGGGAGTTATCGCACACTAAGCCAAAAATCAGGGCCCCCGAAAAAAAACTCCGAACCTCGGGAAAAACAAAATTCCCAAGGGGGGGGGGGCGAAACGAAGCCCGACACAAAATTCAAACCCGAAGCACATCTCTATTCCCTTCCTAATAATACCTAACATTCTCTTTATTTTTTTGACTGCCACAGCACCCTGAACCAACGATTTCAATGTATTATCAACTATCACCCCTAGTTCTCTTTCCTGGGTTTTAACTCCTAATGTGGAACCTAATATCGTGTAACCACAGCAAGGGATATTTTTTTCTATAAACATCACTTTGCATTTGTCCACATTAAATTTCACTGACACTTGGACATCCAATCTTCCAGTCTCACAAGGTCCCCCTCCAAATTATCACAATCCACTTGAGTTTTAACTAATCTGCATAATTTTGTTTCATACACAAATCTAAGCACCTCACTCATTGTGCCTCTTTCATATCATTTATAAATATATTAAAAAATACTGGTCCTAGTACAGATCCCTGAGGCATTCCACTTTTTACCTTTTTCCAATGTTGAAACAGACCATTTAATCCTACTTTCTGTTTCCTGTCTTTTAGCCAGTTTGCAATCCACAAAAGGATTTTGCTTTCTGTCCCATGACTTTTTAGTTTTCATAGAAGCCTCTCATGAGGGACTTTGTTGAATGCCTTCTGAAAATACAAATACACCACATCTACCAGTTTATTCACCTGTTCATAAAACTCTAGGAGATTTGTAAGGCAAGACTTCTCTTGGGTAAATCCATGCAAGCTGTGTCCTATTGAACAATGTCTATCTAAATGTTCTGTGATTTTATTCTTTATTGGGTAAAGGAACACAAGAGAGGCAGAGTCAAATGCACAGATGTATAGAACAATGCAACATAGCTAATGCGTGGCGGACATCAATCACTGGTCAATACATCTCGGTGGGAAGGACTTTTATTGTAGAGATACATTATAAACCAGTGGCATACATTTTCAGGTACGTTGCAATTTATTCTTTATAACAATTTCCATGATTTTTCCTGGCACTGAAGTCAGGCTCACTGGTCTATAGTTTCCTGGATCTCCCCTGGAGCCCTTTTTAAATATTGTGGTTACATTGGCCACCCTCCAGTGATCAGGTACAATGGACAATTTTAATGTTAGGTTATCAATTTTTACTAATAGGTCTGAAATTTTATTTTTTAGTTCTTTCAGAACCCTGGGGCGTACACCATCTGATCCAGGTAATTTATTGTTCTTCAGTTTGTCAATCTTGCCTACTACATCTTCCAGGTTCACCATAATTTGGTTCAGTTCATTTGAACCATCACCCTTGAAAACTATCTCTGAAAGGGGTATCTTCCCAACATCCTCTTCAGTAAACACCGAAGCTAAGAATTTAGTTCTGCAATGGCCTTATCTTCCCTATATACCTGTTTAAACCCTGGATCATCTAATGGTCCAACCAAATCCCTAGCAGGTTATCTGCTTCAGATACATTTTAAAAATATGTTATTATGAGTTTTTGCCTCTACAGTTAACTTCTTTTCAAAGTCTTTCTTAGCCTGTCTTATCAATGCCTTACATTTAACTTGCCAATGTTTATGATTTCCTCTGATGGATCCTTCTTCATTTTTTGAATGAAGATCTTTCGGCTAAATTAGCCTCCTTCACCTCACATTTTAACCATGCCAGCAATTGTTTGCCTTTTTCCATCTTTCCTAATGTGTGGAATACATCTGGATTGTGCTTCTAAGATGGTATTTTTAAACAAAGTCCACTCTGTTACACACTCTTTACCTTTACCTTTGTAGTTGCACCTTTCACTTTATTATTAACTATTTTCCTCATGTTGTCAAAGTTTCCCTTTTCAAAGTTTAGTGCTAGAGCTATGGATTTACTTACTGACCTCCTTCCTGTCATTAATTCAAATATGATCGTATTATGATCATTATTGCCAAGTGGACCCACTACCATTACCTCTCTCACAAGATACTGGCCTCCACTGAGAATTAGATCCAAAATTGCTCCCTCTCTTGTCAGTTCCTGAACCAATTGCTCCATAAAACTGTCATTTATTCAATCCATAAACTTTAACTGTCTAGCATTTCCTGATGTTACATTTACCCAGTCAATATTGGGGTAATTGAAATCTAGCTCTTATCTTTTTTATGTATCATGAAATTCTTAACTTATATTTTCACTAATATTTTTATATTTTATATATTTTTATGTTTTACTTTGGACCTTCATACCACCCCGTCGTTGAACAAGTTCAAAATGTTCACTTGTGTATGTAGTGCTCGGGGTCACCTTTAATCATCGATCCACTAATCCCTTTTTTTGGATAAACATGAAAATAATTTTTCTTTTTTTCTTTTTTAATTTTTTTGATAAAAGTACAGAGGATGGTGAGGAGCTGGGCAGACCCCTGAGGCACAGGGATGCAAGCTGAGTAAGGAGGAGTGCAGAGAGAGAGCATCCCAGGGGTGGAGCTACAGAGAGCATCAGCTCGGGAGGTATGATGTAGTCACAAGGGAACTCAAGGCGCTACCCTGAGGAGCAGGGAAGCACACGGCACAGTCAGAAGATACACTACACGCTGCCTCGAGGAGAAGGGGGGTGCAACACATTGACAAAGAAAGGAAATGGCCCACGGAGTGGGGGACACCTCTGCAGATCTCCACGAAGCAGAGTAGTGAGGTAATAGCCCGCAGGATGAGGTACACCTCTGATGGTCCCACATAGCAGGGTAGATCAGCAGTGGCCTGCAGGGTGGGGTACACTTACATAAAGTCTTCTCATGGAGGAGAGGTTCCGAGAGCGATCGCGAGGAGCGGGAAAGCAAGTAGGCAAAGTGCAAGGTACAGGGCCCTCTTAGGAGTGGATAGCCAGAGACAAGAGCAGGGCTCCCAAGGAGCGAGTACCCAAGAGTGTCTCACACCAGAAGGAACAGGAACCAGGAATTGATGTCCATGGAGAGATCAGCAGGATTCAGCAAGGAAGGAACTCATTGCCAAGTAAAATAGGGCCAGGCCCCGATGGAGCTTAAAAGTCCAGGGCTAGTGATGTCATCAAGGGGAGATGCCCCAGAGGTCCCCGCCCTAGCGTCCATAAGAGGGGCCAAGTAGAGCGCGAATGCCTAGGGAGGCCCGGAGGAGACATGGCAGTCAGCGGTATCCTTGCCGCCCCAAGGAGTCCAGGAATGGAGCAATGAGTGACAGAAGCGACTGGCCATGGCACGAGTTTCCCCATGGGAGAGAGAAAGGCAGAACGCACAGTGAGTAATAGCAGTCACAGCCATCTGTGACCAATGGTCATAATAGTAGCCCCCCCCTCTTAGGGGCCCCCGTAGGGGTTTGGGTTTTCTCGGATGTGAGACATGGAACTGCCTAATTAGATCTTTGTCAAGGATGTTGGCCACAGGTACCCAGCTGTTTTCTTTGGGCCCAAAGCCCTCCCACGAGAGGAGATAGTCCCACTTTTTCCCACACTTTCTGACGTCCAAGATAGGTAACCTCCACCTCTGATGCCAGAGGTTGGGACAGTACCAGAGGTTTTAACAGTGAGACATGGAAAGCGTTGTGGATTTTGAGAGATAAAAGCAGACGAAGACTGTAGGTAACTGGGCCCAGCTGGCGAAGTACGGGAAAATGCCCAATGTATCTGGGGGCGAACCGGACCGAAGGCAGTTTGGGACGGATAAACCGAGTGCTGAGCCACACTTTGATTCCTGGATTAAATTGCGGGGCTTGTCGATGATGAGCATCATAGAACATTTTTAATCTTTCGGCAGCTTGCTGAAGGAGTTGTTTAGTGTTGTCCCAGAATCGGTGCAACTCCTGCGCGGTGGCTTATGCTGCTGGGGATGGCAGTGAAAGTGAGAGCGGCAGAGGGGGCAGCAACTGGCATCCATAAACCACCTGGAAGGGTGAAGACCCGGTGGACGCAGACTGATGAGAATTCACACAAACTCCGCCCATGGCAGAAGGTCGGACCAGTCATTCTTCTGTGAATTTACATAAGCTCTAAGGAACTGTTTTAAGGTCTTGGTTGTTCTTTCTGTCTGACTGTTGGCTTGGGGATGGTAAGCCAAAGTGAGATCCAGGATGATGTCAAACTATTTTCAGAGGGATCTCCAAAACCGAGCGGTGAATTGTACTCCCTGATCGGAAAGAATGTGTCTGGGAAAGCCGTGGAGGCGTAAAATATGGCGGATGAACAAGTTAGCTAGCTCCGGGGGTGAAGGAAGGCCAGGTAATGCCACAAAGTGAGCCATTTTTGAAAAACGGTCCACGGTGACCCAAATCGTATTATTGCCACTTGAAGAAGGAAGGTCCACGATGAAATCCGTGGCTATGTGAGTCCACGGCTTGCTGGACATGGGAAGATTTTGTAGGAGGCCCCAAGGATGACCCACCGGAGGCTTATGATGGGTGCACATAGGACAAGACTCAATGTAGGCTTGTGTGTCTTTCTTAATGGTGGACCACCAATTATAGCCGGCTAACTTTAGCTCAGTTCTTTGACACAACCAGACTTAGCTGGCTTAGGGCAGGATACATCATTCCCGTGAAAAAGGAAGCAGGGGGGCGAAGGGGGGGAGGCAGGCCTGCGAAAGACTGCAGCCATTCGCACTGCAGTGGTGTGGCCAGCTGCAGCCTTTTGCAGCAAATAGCAACACCATAAAAGGTATAGCTATTCGCTGTGCTACCGCTGGCGATAATGTTCCTCACATTATCACTGGCAGCGGTGCCATGGCTGACTCCTCTCCCTCCCCCTCCCCGCCCCAACTGCTCCCCTCCCCGCCCCGACTCCTCCCCTCCAGCTAATTTAAATCCCATTGCATGAGATAAACCTTTAGTAAATAACCCCCTTAGTGATTTGGCTAATTCTGAATATTGGAATTAGCCAGTTAACTTAGGGATGGATTTTCTTATGCCGCAGAACTCATTGAATCCCACGGTAACAGGGGGTGGGGTGATGAAGCGGGGGGCAGGCCTGCAAAAGCCGGCAGTGATCGCACCACTGCGGTGCTATCGCTGCCGGCTTTTGCACCCAATAGCGCCATTGTAAAAAGTGATGCTATTGGGCGCACTACTGGCAGCGATAAGGGGCCTTACCTTTTTGACGTCAGCTAAGTTTCCGCAGTGTCCGCCCTGATGTCACCCCAACTCCTCCTCTTCCAGTGCTGATGCCACCCTGACTCCACTCCAATCTAGGTATCGCACGTGAAAATTCCCTTTTCGCGTGCGATAGGGTTAGAAAATAACCCCCTTAGCCGGCTAACTCAACTCTTCCCAGTTATGCCTTTGGACTGCCACTAACTTATTCAGCTAAACTCTAGCCACCTAACTTATTAGCAAGCTAGAATTTAGCTGGATAAAGGCTGAATATAGATGGGTAAGTCATGGAAGATATGATACAGACATTCAGATACCTGAAAGGTTTTAATGATGCATAATCAACAAACCTTTTCCATTGGAAAGAAATCAGTAGAACTAGGGGTCATGAAATGAAACTCCATGAAGGATGACTCAGAACCAACATCAGGAAATATTTCTTTATGGAGAAGGTGGTAGATCCTTTGAATGCCCTTGCAGAGGAGGTGGGGAAGACAAAAACTGTGAAAGAATTCAAAGGGGCACGGGATAAACACTGTGGATTCTTAAAGGCTAAAGTATGACAATGAAGAAAAGAGTGCATGGTAGGGATGTGAATCGTGTCCTCGATCGTCTTAACGATCGATTTCGGCTGGGAGGGGGAGGGAATCATATTGTTGCCGTTTGGGGGGGTAAAATATCGTGAAAAATCGTGAAAAATCTAAAAATCTAAAAATCGCAAAACCGGCACATTAAAACCCCCTAAAACCCACCCCCGACCCTTTAAATTAAATCCCCCACCCTCCCGAACCCCCCCCAAATGAGTTAAATAACCTGCGGGTCCAGCGGCGGTCCGGAACGGCAGCGGTCCGGAACGGGCTCCTGCTCCTGAATCTTGTTGTCTTCAGCCGGCGCCATTTTCCAAAATGGCGCCGAAAAATGGCGGCGGCCATAGACGAACACGATTGGACGGCAGGAGGTCCTTCCGGACCCCCGCTGGACTTTTGGCAAGTCTCGTGGGGGTCAGGAGGCCCCCCACAAGCTGGCCAAAAGTTCCTGGAGGTCCAGCGGGGGTCAGGGAGCGATTTCCCGCCGCAAATCGTTTTCGTACGGAAAATGGCGCCGGCAGGAGATCGACTGCAGGAGGTCGTTCAGCGAGGGTTCCGGCGCCTCACTGAACGACCTCCTGCAGTCAATCTCCTGCCGGCGCCATTTTCTGTACGAAAACGATTCGCGGCGGGAAATCGCTCCCTGACCCCCGCTGGACCTCCAGGAACTTTTGGCCAGCTTGTGGGGGGCCTCCTGACCCCCACGAGACTTGCCAAAAGTCCAGCGGGGGTCCGGAAGGACCTCCTGCCGTCCAATCGTGTTCGTCTATGGCCGCCGCCATTTTTCGGCGCCATTTTGGAAAATGGCGCCGGCTGAAGACAACAAGATTCAGGAGCAGGAGCCCGTTCCGGACCGCTGCCGTTCCGGACCGCCGCTGGACCCGCAGGTTATTTAACTCATTTGGGGGGGGTTCGGGAGGGTGGGGGATTTAATTTAAAGGGTCGGGGGTGGGTTTTAGGGGGTTTTAGTGTGCCGGCTCACGATTCTAACGATTTATAACGATAAATCGTTAGAATCTCTATTGTATTGTGTTCCATAACGGTTTAAGACGATATTAAAATTATCGGACGATAATTTTAATCGTCCTAAAACGATTCACATCCCTAGTGCATGGGGGTAACTTGCTGGTGCAGCGGTTACTACCCTTAACCAATAAGCCTTCATGCTGTTGATGCAAATCCATCATTGCTCTCTGATTTAATGGCAGGAGGAAAATAGGAAATGGGAAATTGGATTCAGTCAGCAATCAACAAGGACCCTGAATTTTATGGTCTGGGGAAACAAATAAGCATGGATGTATCTTGCTGATGTGGCTGTTACTACCCTTAACTAAATAGTCTGATACTTTTGATGCAACTCCAACATTGCTTTCTACTTCAACAGCAAGAATTAATGGGGAATTGGATTCAGAGAGCAACCAAGTGCCCTGACTTTTACGGTCTGGGAAACTAAGTATGGGGATGACATACACAGAGCAGCAGATACTACCATAAGCTTGATGGGCAGACTGGATAGCCATTTGGTTCTTTTCTGCTGTCATTTCTATGTTTCTATTATGTTATTCATATAAATGGCTTTTGAATATGGAATCAATATATTTTTATAATAAAAACAATTCTAGTTATTTTCATTTTCTTTAGATTTTCTGCACTTTTCATAGACTAGAAGTTTCCCATGGATTTTGCCCTTTAAAAATAGCATTTGTGTTCATCTTCATTCTGAAGCATGAGTTCCATGACAGCACTAATAGTACTCATTATTTGCCAGCAATGAAAAATGCACAAAAAATTGTTACTTTTTTTCATTTTTTATTTGTTTAAAATGAAACAAAAATGGGTTCAGTTGTCCCTTTTGTTGCACTCCCTGGCCCCGCTCACCTCGCTACTTCATCCACTAGTACCGGGCTCACCTACTCTGCGGCCTCAGCCTGTTCGCGGCATCCCTCACCTCCCTGCTCGTCTTTGCCTGACCAGGCCTCACAGCGAAGCTCTCCCTGGGGCTCCGCGACTTCCTGCTCCTCGTCTCCATCCCTAGATGCGCGTGTGGTCAGCGTCACTCCTTTTGAAGACCGTAGCGTGGGAAACCCGGGTCCGACGCTCCCTGATGAGGTCATCACCAAGTAGTATATAAGGCAGGGCTCATTCCCTTTATGTCTGCCTTGAAAATTGGGTCGACACCGTGAGTGTTTCTAGTTTGTCTCTGCATTCCAGTCTGTGTTCCAGTCTTGTTCTAGTCTGTGTTCCAGTCTCATTCCAGCCTTTGTTCCAGTCTTGTTCCAGTACTGTTCCAGTCTCCTTCCAGTCCTGTCCCAGCATCCTTCTGTTCCAGAGTCCCTTGACTCCTCGTCTCCCCAGGTAGTATCTTCGGACTGTCTTCTCGGTACTGACCTCGGCTTTCCTTGACTACTTATGACCGCTGCCTGCCTCTGACCTTCTGCCTGCTTCTACAACCACGTCTGACCACTGCCTGCCTCTGACCTTCTGCCTGCCTCCACATCCATGTCTGCATGCTGCCTGGAACTGACCTCTGCCTGAACTCAACTAAGTTTGACTGCCTCCTGGAACTTGACCTCTGCTTCAACTGACCATCCACGGTCTGATTACTGGTAACTGACCTCTGCCTTGTCTGACCATCCACAGACTGATTATTGGTATTGACTCTGGCATTGGCTGACACACTTCCTTGAATCTGGCATTGATATTGGCTATATATTCAAAGACACTCTTCTGGCCTTCTCAGTCATCAAGGACTTCCAGTCTAAGTATTGACTATGCACTCTTGATTGTGGTGGGCACACCCCTGAACTTCCTATCAAGGAGATCCTGTGAGGCCCACCTAAGACCAGGTGGCCCAGGTACTCAAGGGCTCAAACCCGGGGTACCTAGGGTTGCTAGTGGCAAAACTCCAGCCAGCCTCTGTCTCCAATCCTGCACTAGGCAAAGGGTCCATCTCCTGGCACAACACCTTTTAACCATTCATTTCAAACAAAATGCCAACAACACTAATGCCAACAGAAGAGAACATATCACTCCCATCCTTCAAAACTTGCACTGGTTACCAATCAAATTCAGGATCCTCTTTAAAGCCCTCATGATGATCCACAAGGCTTTACATAATATCTCCCCCCTCAATCTAACCTTCCAAATAAGGCCACACACCTCAAACAGACCCACTAGAAGAGCATACAAAGACATGCTATATACCCCACCTGCTAAAACTTCTAAGAAAGCGCGCCCTCTCCACAGCTGGGCCTCCACTCTGGAACTCGCTCCCACCAGACCTCCGCCAAGAACCCTGCCCTTTGGTCTTCAAAAAGAAACTGAAAACCTGGCTCTTCAGACAGGCCTTTTCGGGAAGATAAGCCCCTCGCCCATGCTCTCTCTCCCCCTTGAATCCTTCCAATGCTAAACGTCCCATTGCTCATTGTGGTTTTCTCCCTTAACTCTCTCCCTTTTCCCCCCTATTGGCTCGTTTCCCCGAGGCTTAGGCCTCGTTCCCATTCTTATTATTATTAAAGTTACTCATTTTAATATTATGTTATATCTACCACATTATATGATAGTGTATTCTCTTATGTTGCTAAAGTTTTGCACATATCTGTTTTATTTTCCCCGCACGTACTTGGTTCCTATGTTTCATTGTATACGCCTTCCGGCGACAGTTTTCAGTTCCATGTAAACCGGTGCGATATGTATCCTGTACAGGAGCATCGGTATAGAAAAGTTATAAATAAATAAATAAATAAAAGCACATACCTAGTCCTAAAAATAGTTGAATAAAGTTATCTGGTTAATTCTATCCAAGTATATTCCATGATAGACTTATTTGGCTAGGTACTGCTGAATATCATAGATAAAGTTCACTGGGTAACTTTCAAACTATATTTCTGCTCACCAGAGTATTTTATTTATATTTGTAACTTGCTGGCTTAACTTTACACAAGCTCTTACAGGCAGTTTGTAAGGTTGACATGTGTTTCAATTATAATATACTAGTGTTGTCTTAGCAACTCAGGGATGTTTTAAATTATAGTCCATCCCACCCCAATTTAATCTTCATGTTGATGAGCCTTCTGCCCCATATCTTAACCAATAAGTGTTAGTTTGAGCTAATCATTCTCCCACGCAGTGATTAAATGGTTCTCTTTTTGTCTGACTAATAGATATTAGCAAATTAGATTTAAAGGTAGAGGCTCCTCCTAGAAGCCTCTCAATACAGGGGTCCTTTATGGTTTCTCCTTGTCAACTGTATTGTTGAACAACTATCGTTATCCCTCAGGGAAGCTTTAGTCATGGACATATACAAACATTGATTATGACAGCAGATAAATATTATATAATCTTCCATGAACTATTATTTGTGATATGTGGGGACAATACATTTTAATAAATACTAAACACTATATAGTCCATCCAGTCTGCTTATCCATATCACTTTCTGAGTTCTCCTGACTACTTATCCAGTTTCTTTGAACTTTTCTACTTATTTTTGCCTGTCTTCCTGTTTCCCCAAACTCTTGTAGCTTATGAACGCTAACCTTTTCTTTTAGCCACTTCCTTAGAAAATCCTTACAGTTTCTCCTTTTATTTTGCTGACTTCTCTTCGACTTACCCTAGCTTATTCCATCAGGTAATAACTCACTGAAATATTCCCAATCTTAACAAATATAATTTTCCTGACATCCAGGACCCTCATCTTTGAATAAACCACCACTGCCTGTGCTCTAATACTGAAACATACCATATAGTGATCATTGGATGTGAGGTGAATCTCCATTATTTCATTTAAAAGAAATGGTTATTTCTAAGCACCAGGTCTAATATCACCTCCTCAAGTGTTAGTTCTATTACTAATTTCCAGAGCTATTCTTCCTGCTATTACATGACACCACAGCTGGAATGTCTCAATTAACATGTGGCAGATTGAAACCAGCTAGCAATAGCAACTCCTCTTTCAATGTAATTTTGTAAATATCTTTAAGTAAATCTCTATCAATTTCACATGCTTGTGAAATAAGTTTTGTTTGTCACATCAGTATAAATAGATATTTCATTCCCGCTTTCTTTTTTAAAACACAGTGCCTCTTCTTTACCTCATAAGCCCTGCACTATTGCACTAGTGTTCAATGAGTATCTACTAGATAAATGAAGCTTGACCGACATGCCGCAAATGCGCAGTAGAGAGCAACTCTACCGTGCATGCGCGGGCAGCACATCGGTCAGAGCTTGCCTGTAACAAAAATGGCGTGGCGAGGAGCAGGAGCAGTAGCGGTGGCAGTGAGGAGCAGTAGCAGTAGCGGCGGTGGTGAGGAGCAGTAGCGGCGGCAGCAAACGCGACGGAGGGACCTCCCCTGGAGATCTTCTGTCTGCGCCATCCGAAGGGGTTGTGAATGAGCTGAGAGGGGAGGGGATTGAGAGAGGGGGAGTGACTGAGGGGAGGGAGGAGGGAGGAGAGAGTTACTGAGGGGAGGGGGGAGGGAGGAGAGAGTGAGGGGAGGGAGGAGAGAGGGAGGGGGAGAGAGTGGGGGGGAGGGAGGAGGGGGAGGGGAGAGTGAGGGGAGGGGGGAGGGAGACTAGAGAGTAAGGGAGAATGAGGGGGAGGGAAGAATGAAGGGTAAGGAAATGGACCGAAAAAAAAATGTTAATGTAGCCCGTTGTTAGGGGCTTAACGGCTAGTTATTATATAAAATCTAATCTTTATTAAACTAACTCCCGTTAGCGCGCACTAACAAAAACCGTTAGATTTTGTTACTTTTTGTTAGTTTTTGTTAGTGCGCGCACTGACTCCTGTTAGTGCGCGCTAATCGGAAAAACAAATTTTTGCTAAAAAACAGGAAAATCCTGATTTTTTTCGGGCTCCCTGAAACATGCCGAATTGGACAATTTCGTTGCAATTTTCCAATTCAGCAAAAACGAATGCACATCTCTAGTGTCGGCAGCGTTTTGGGGGCGGGTCCGGGGGCGTGGCCGCGCCCTCTGTACCCGCCCCCAGGTCACGTCCCGGCGTGCTGGCGCGCGGGGATTTACGTCTCCCTCCGGGAGGCGTAAATCCCCCGACAAAGGTAAGGGGGGGGTTTAGACAGGGCCGGGTGGGTGGGTTAGGTAGGGGATGGGAGGGGAAGGTGAGGGGAGGGCAAAAGAAAGTTCCCGCCGAGGCCGCTCCGATTTCGGAGCGGCCTCGGAGGGAACGGGGCTAGGCTGTGCGGCTCGGCGCGCCGGCTATACAGAATCGATAGCCTTGCGCGCGCCAATCCAGGATTTTAGCGGATACGAGCGGCTACGCGCGTATCTACTAAAATCCCGCTTACTTTGCTTGCGCCTGATGCGCCAGCAAAAGTACGCCAATTCGCGCTGTTTGTAAATCTACCCCATAGTGAACTGTTTGCATCCCATATTGGCTATGGATGCCTCTCAACATCAATGAGCTATAAATCAATTGTCTAGAACAGCGGTTCTCAACCTGTGGGTCGCGACCCCGGCGGGGGTCGAACGACCAAAACACAGGGGTCGCCTGTGTTTTGGTCGTTCGACCAAAACTGATCTGCGGACCGACCCCAACGGCCCGGTCCGCAGACCAGTACCTGGCCGTTGGGGTTTTTTGCCGGTCCGCGGTGCCGCGGCTGCCGCGGGGAGGCGGGGCGAAGCTGGAGACCTGCCTCCTCCAACCTCAAAAGGGAGCGCGTCGCGGTGCTCCTCCTACTTACTTCCTGCCCGCCCTGCCCCGGAAGATAAATGTTGCCGGAGCCGCACGGGCAGGAAGGAGGAGGTGCGTCAGCCGCGTGCAGAAGAGGAGCAGCGGGGCCGGGAAGACTTGGGCCGCTGCAGAGCCCATCCTGTGGCAACCCGTAAAGAAGAGGCCCAGAGGTGAGAGAGAGGTGTGTGCGAGTATGAGATGAGTTGAGAGATTGTGTGTGAGAGTGAATTGAGAGACTGTGTGTGTTTGCAGAGACAGCATGTGAGAGCCTCTGTGTGTGTGAAAGAGACAGCATGTGACAGTGAGAGCCTGTGCTTGAGCAAGGCAGCATGTGGGGGTGTGAGAGAGCCTGTATGTGAGACTCAGACAGCCTGTGCCAGTGAGAGACTGTGTGTATGAATGATTGCATGACAGAAAGAGCATGTGACAATGAGATCCTGTGTGTGTATGTGTGTTTGAGAGAGAAATGCATGTGAGAATGAGAACCTGACTGTGTGTTTGAGGGAAGAAGACAGGTGGAGAGAAAAGAAACAGAAAAAAAGGCAATATAAAAGGAAATGGCAAAAAAATAAAGGGAAGCAGATGTAAAAAAAAAAAATTTACTTTTTACTGATTGGTACATGTAATCTTTGGGAATGTGCAAGAGTAGCACTTTCTCTATGGCGGATCTCACAATGTACGAGATCAACATGAAAGAAGTGGAAACCCAGGGGACCTGCACAGAGGAGGCAGCAGAATGGGCTTCAGTGCCAATAGCAGCAATCAGCGCCTCCCCAATAGCCACGTGGCAGCAGTGGCAGTAATTAGATTAATTGTTTGACTCAGCTGGAGGTAACAAAGTATGAAGTGGGATGTGAAATCAGCTTGATCTGGTGGAGAATTAGGATTGCTGTTACACATGAACTGTATTTGGCAAACATTAAATTAAAGGGAGCCAGGATAATCAATTGAAGCCTGCAGCTGAGGACTGATTCATTATGACTCATGTAGAAATTAGTGCATTTTCCAGATTAGTCTGCATAACACAATTCTCAACATTCAGCATTATTTCTGCTGCATAGAATTTTATCTGAGAGGCTCTGAGGTTGTGAGGGAGCCAGTAAGAGTGAGAGCATGAGTGTGTATGAGAAAATCCAGGGGAGTAAGAGTGTGTGTGAGCGGGGGGGGGGGGGGGGAGAGAGTGTCTTACACCCTGAGAGTGTATCAGTGTCTGTGAGAGCGAGAGGTTATGGTGGGTATAAGAGCATGAATGTGTATGTATGTGACAGTGTATGTGTGAGAGAGAATGGACATGTGAGAGTATGTGTGAGAGAGAGAGGATAACCTCCTAATCCTCGACAATATCAGGGTGACTGGAAATCAAGAGCTCCCATGTATGGACAGCAGGGGCTTTTTAAAATCCTTATTAGTTTTAATTATTGTGTGTTATTTGATATATGTGCTGTTTTGAAATATTTTATTGGTGTTTGGGAAATTATAAAAATGTATATGATTTTAATTAACAGAAATTCTATTTATCAGTAATTTTAAAATATTCTTTTATTAGTATGGATTTACTATTATAACGGATGCTTTATGTTTCTTAATTTTATTGTTTTATGAGGAATGGTGGTTCTGTTTATAAATGTCATAATAAATAAGTATGCACTAAAATCCAACCCCATCCATAACCCCGCCCCCATATGACCAAAGCCCCGCCCTCGCCGCAACATGAGGAACTGTATTACGGGGTCACGGCATTAGAAAGTTTGAGAACCACTGGTCTAGAATATAGGTCATACCTTTTAACAGTTGTAGAAGGGTACTGAAGATCCCTTGAGAAGAGATATGTGAAACCCCTACCACCTCACTTATGCTATATGCTGCTGTACATGTTACCTAAAACCTAATATTTTGTATATCCTAGGCATGAGGTAAATTGCATTGAATCATGAATCGGTGTTCTGGCCCCATCATTAACCTGTCTCTATGTGGTTCAATTTGATCAAACCTATATATACACTTCAGAACTGTGGTTCAATATATTTCTTTTTTTAGCGGGGGTTCAGATTAGAGAAGAAGACCATCCCTGGCCATATGCCCAGAACTGGACTTCTGCTCAGAATAGCTGAGGTTCCAGAAAAGAGGAACTACCCATTTACAGTTGAACACATGCCTAGATAGGCTGGAAGAGACATTCTGTGGTTACAGCAGCGAGATGTTCAATAGCTCACCTCTGGAAGGATCCACGAGTCCCAACGTTGCAGATGATACAAGCTTCTGTTCAAAATATGCACAATTTGGGGGCGTATTACAGCCTACAAGAATAAGTCACTTCATACCTTTCATAAGACATGGGGACTATATGAATGCTGGCAACGGGGCTTTCTTGGTTGATCATTGCTTATTCTGTCTGGTCTAATGTATTCCGCTGGAAAATGGCGTCTGCAATAAAGCCCTCGCGGCCTCCGGCGTCCTCTGGGACCAGGGGAGCTCTGGTGGCCTTCTTTTGGCCGGCAGTGTTGAGTTCGGATTTTCAACTGTCCTATCAACGCATCTTAATGTGGTTTCCTGTGCATTGTCCTTCATAACTTGCATCTGGTTGTACACCTCTAAGGGGGGAGGGGGGAATTGGGGATCTCATTCATATATACTGGCGTCTATTGTTAGCTGGTTACTTCACAATTTTTTATGTACCTGTTCTCACTGTTTTGTACTAGCGGTTTGTGTCTAGGTTATATGACATTGCCAATAAAAGATTTAAATATAAAAAAAAAAAAAAAAAAATTCCTGTCCTAGAATATTCTGATTCAAATTCAGAAACTATTCTGAAATCTTACTATAAATATTTTCCTTTCAAGCACTTAACAATAGTTCAAGTATTTAAAGAGAGATATTTTTTCCCTTATATTTGGAAGAGATATTAAGATGTTGCAATATTCTAAAAGAGGAAATAACTACAGTAAGTTCAGTCAACTCAGGAATGTGGAAATATCTTTCTGTTTCAGTGAGAGATGAAGTAAACATATGCGTGGGATAACTAACAAAAAACGTATGGACCCCCTATATCATGATGGCTGAAAACAGAGGGAACCAAACTGTGTCCTCGCAGTCAGAGAGCCTTAGACTATTAGCACAGACTTGGCTGTCATCCCATCCTGGATTATAGCCCAGTATTAGTTCCAAAATTAGGGGTATATAAGTAAGGAGGTCTGGACTTTTGCATTACATAGAGAACGACCTGATATCTGTTCACAACAATCACAGTGCCCAATGTATCACCAGCTCCTCCATTGAGATATTTCTTCATAGACATTGCAGAGAATGGAAAGGGAGAACCATCACTCAGGGAAATGCCTACTGTAAATATTCATTTAGACCATTCTCTTAAATGGTATTGTGTTTATATGTTCTTTCATATATTATTGCTTTTATGTACTCAGTTATTTGCTAGGCTAAGATATAATCTGAATGCATTGTTTCTATATTGCTGATTTCATGGCCTAATATTTTTGTGGAAGTGTTTGTTGTGAGTTATTTTACTGCTAGTTTTGTGTAGGAATAAAGCTCACTTATATTCTTTTGCCAATTTCTCTCAGTGTTTTGCCTTATTTCCACTGGGTTACATAAGGCAAACATCCCACTCTATGGCTACAATATAAATGCTTACAGTAGATGAAGTTGATCCTTGAGGATCAGAACTCTGTAAGATTTTCATTGATGTGACTAAAAGTTTGTTTTATATAAAACTCAGTTGGAGACCCAAACATTTTCTACTCAGATTTATTTGTTCCAAACTTCTAACACTGTGTGGGTTAAAAACAATTTATTTTTACAGAATATAATTTAATCTCTTGAAAATAAATGGTCAATATAGGAATGCACATTTTCAAAAATTTCGAGGAAGAAATGGTTAAAAAGTTGTTCACTGAAAACTGAAACATTTCTTCTTGCTGTAAATGTGTTTTATTACTCCTTGGAAATGTCAATGTCCACTGCTTTTGCAAGATGGAAGTCTAGAACCATTGGCTTTGATTGATAAGTTTGGATATTACAACTTTATTAGCTTCATTACTTGAAGAAAAAATAATCAGGAGAACTTTGAGAGTGTCTTTTGCTTTAGAATTGGATAGAACTTTAAGAATGAAACTTTTTTTTTGCATAGATATCATTCTTGTTACTAGGTGAGAATTTTACTACACTTCCAGATCTTTTAAAGTCTATTTAGATTGTGAAGAAAACATTTCTGGAGCTTAAAGCACAAGTGTTGTGTGGAAAATCACTTACAGGGAACCCTTGTGGGATTTCCTGGGTGGCTCCTTTGTTTGGCTTTGTATACTTTTGGCAGTAGAAATTAAAAAGATAAAAAAAAAAGATTTGAAATAATTGATGAACAAGAATACAATAACCAGGTTCCTTTATAGTTATCTGATCGTGCACAAGCAGTAACCTAAAATGTGAGAGCTATGAGTGGCCTAGTAAAAATACTCACATTATAAATTAGGGATGTGAATCGTTTTCCATATCGTCTTAACGATAGAAATCGTGTGGCAGGGCAAGAAAATCGTCTTAGGCACGATTTTTTAGTTAAAAAATCGTTAAAAATCGTTTTTTCCGATTAGTGCGCACTAACTCGAGTTAGTGCGCACTAACGGGAGTTAGTGCGCACTAACTGGGAGTTAGTGCGCACTAACTGAAAATGATACAATTTGACACTTTTCAGGTCAGTTAAGGTCAGTTTAGGAATGAATATGTATTCCTATTGGCTGCCCTCTTATTTATTCATGTTACCAAGTTTCCTACTGACAGTATATGGGGGATGGGAAATGGAAACAGTTGGTAGCTTGACAAAACAAGTAATGTGATCAGTCAATGTGACTAGAACTTGTGCCCTAACCCTGATACCAGGGGTATTGTGATCTTCCTGCACACAGTGCCCTATCCCTATTAATACCAGGAGTGTTGTGATCTTCCTGCACACAGTGCCCTATCCCTAATACCAGGGGTGTTGTGATCTTCCTGCACAAAGTGCCCTATTCCTGATACTGGGGGTGTTGTGATCTTCCTGCACACAGTGCCCTATTCCTGATACCGGGGGTGTTGTGATCTTCTTGCACACATCCCGATATCAGGGATAGGGCACTGCGTGCAGGAAGATCACAACACTCCTGGTATTAATAGGGATAGGGCACTGCATGCAGGAAGATCACAACACTCCTGGTATTAATAGGGATAGGGCACTGCATGCAGGAAGATCACAACACCCCTGGTATAAGGGATAGGGCACTGTGTGCAGGAAGATCACAATACCCCGGAGGAGTGAGGGTCAGGCAGCTCCCCCCTGTCTGTGAAGCCAGCCTCTCACTAGTAATGCAGGGAGGGAGCTGTCTCAGACTTCACCATCCTCCCCCCCCCTTACCCACACACCATTCACTAGCTGGGACATGGGGGAAGTCAGGAGTGAGGGTCAGGCAGCTCCCCCCTGTCTGTGAAGCCAGCCTCTCACTAGTAATGCAGGGAGGGAGCTGTCTCAGACTTCACCATCCACCCCCCCCCCCTCACCCACACACCATTCACTAGCTGGGACATGGGGGAAGTCAGGAGTGAGGGTCAGGCAGCTCCCCCCTGTCTGTGAAGCCAGCCTCTCACTAGTAATGCAGGGAGGGAGCTGTCTCAGACTTCACCATCCACCCCCCCCCCACCCACACACCATTCACTAGCTGGGACATGGGGGAAGTCAGGAGTGAGGGTCAGGCAGCTCCCCCCTGTCTGTGAAGCCAGCCTCTCACTAGTAATGCAGGGAGGGAGCTGTCTCAGACTTCACCATCCCCCCCCCCCCTCACCCACACACCATTCACTAGCTGGGACATGGGGGAAGTCAGGAGTGAGGGTCAGGCAGCTCCCCCCTGTCTGTGAAGCCAGCCTCTCACTAGTAATGCAGGGAGGGAGCTGTCTCAGACTTCACCATCCTCCCCCCCCCCCCCTCACCCACACACCATTCACTAGCTGGGACATGGGGGAAGTCAGGAGTGAGGGTCAGGCAGCTCCCCCCTGTCTGTGAAGCCAGCCTCTCACTAGTAATGCAGGGAGGGAGCTGTCTCAGACTTCACCATCCTCCCCCCCCCCCTCACCCACACACCATTCACTAGCTGGGACATGGGGGAAGTCAGGAGTGAGGGTCAGGCAGCTCCCCCCTGTCTGTGAAGCCAGCCTCTCACTAGTAATGCAGGGAGGGAGCTGTCTCAGACTGGTATCAGGGTTAGGGCACTGTGTGCAGGAAGATCACAACACTCCTGGTATTAATAGGGATAGGGCACTGTAAGAGATGACTGTAGTAGATTGAATAAAGATCTGATGTTTCTGCTCTCCTCACACCAAACAAAAACAACACACAAGCAGAGAAGCCCTTCTTACAAAGCTGAGCTAGTGAGTTAAGTAGGAGGAAAAGTAAACATACTGGTGCCAGTGTGGCTACTTAAAAAATACACTTACCAACAATCAATTACATATATTTGAACTGTGTACAGTTCCAGCCAGGACCACCTTTCTAAAATGCACAGTGATTGGCAAATTCAACATGCACTAGCATTTCAGGTGCCTGCTAACAAAAATAATAAACAAACAAGTTCTAGTCACGTGAGTCCTGATCATTACATTACTTTTTTTGTCAAGCTTCCAACTGTTTCCATTTCACATCCCCCCAACCATATTGGTAACATCAATAGATAAGAGCACAGCCAGCCAATAGGAATACATACATACATATTCATTCCTACGTGACCTTTACTGACCTGGGAAGTGTGAACACTTTGTTTCATTTTCTGTTGGTGTTCGTTAGTTTCCAGTTCCATTTCCCATCCCCCCAACCATCACCTCAGTGGTAACCTTGGTAACATCAATAGATAAGAGGGCAGCCAGCCAATAGGAACACATATTCATTCCTAACTGACCTTCAGTGACCTGGAAAGTGTTTATTTGTATCATTTTCAGTTAGTGCGCACTAAATCGAGTTAGTGCGCACTAACGAGGAGTTAGTGCGCACTAACTCGATTTAGTGCGCACTAACACGATTTAACGATTTTTAACGATAAATCGTTAGAATTTCTATTGTATCGTGTTCTATAACGATTTAAGACGATATAAACATTATCGGACGATAATTTTAATCGTTGAAAAACGATTCACATCCCTATTATAAATATTACAATTCCTGGTCTCAGGAAGCCTTTTCCTACCTAGGCTCCCAGCACCGGGCCTGGGCCAGGGCCCTTCTCTCCTCGGCAACACCTGGCGGCTGTCGCTATAGTCCTGCCTCCTCCCAGCTTCCTGGCTTGGCCCAGAACCTCTCCTCGCCCTTCCCTCCGTGTTGGAGAGGTGCCGCAGCTTCAAACTCCACATGGGCCACCTCCCAGTCACGGCGAAGGAACAACGCCATGCCACCCACACCGTCACAGCTGCCCTGCTCAGCATCTGCTCCTAGGAGCACGCATGCACCGCCATCTGAGATTTAAAGGGGCCACGGTGGGAAAAGCTCCCATGGCCCCTAGTGATGATGTTTCTAGCCTTGGCAATGGGTCTCCTCTCTCTTGTTTGCTTGAATTCCAGAGTTGCTGTGCCAGTTCCTGCGTTCCTGTCCTTGCACCCGTCTCCAGCTCCTGCTTCCGCTCTGGACCTCCTCGTTCCAGTTCCCACTTGTTCCTTGCTTCCTCAGATGGATCTCCATCTGCCTGACCTCTGGACCGGACCTGACCATGCATCTGCCATCTACCTTGTTCACTGGACTGGATCTGACTCTGCCTTTGGATTCAGCCTCGGGCTTCTCTCTCTTGGCTGCCACTGTGCTTTCTTGCCGACCTCTTGGGTTCATCCATGCAGAGGCCTACCTAAGACAATCTGGCCCAGGTACCCAAGGGCTCAACCTGCGAGGAACATGGGCTGGTAGTGGCGAAGCTCCTGCTGGCCTCTGCTTCCTATCTGGCCTCACCACCTGATGGTGGGGACCTGTGGAGGTTTCACCCACAGGTGGCACCAACACCACCTCAGGCCAAGGGTCCACAATCGCAACAATAAATGTTCTTAAGACATTAATAATAAGCAACAGTTAAATCAATGGTCAGTATATCACACTCTACATGAATATTAATGATAGTATATTAATATTCATTGAATTCCAAGAACTTATACATAATTTATGCGCCTAATACCTATGCATAAGCTTACATTTTTCCAGATGATAACAGCTTTTTAGAATAACTCTAAATATCTCCATATATGGTTATGTTTGGCTACTAAAGATTATATAAATTCTATAATTCCAAGCATTCTAAAGCTATCCCATTTTCAGTACGTCTGCCTTCAGCTGTTTCTAGCTAGGCCTAAAATCACAGTCTCAATTCTCAGTCCTTATTATGGCTACTTAGCATAACCTAACCAAGGATTTCAAGCCTGAAATCCTGAAATTTACAATGACATTCTGTTTTCTTAAAGTTCTCTAATATAGGGTATCAGGCGAATAAGGTTATTTTTTATGATATATCATAATTGAAACAACTCCTTAGTGATAAAATGGTATATAGATTTATTACCATTGGTATAAAAGTGAATTTTAAAAGCCCAGTGCGCGCCAAAACTGGGAGATATACAAGCTGAGCGGATTTTAAAAGTCATCCATGTAAGCGTGATTCTCAAGTTACACACATAAAAGAAAAATGTCAAAGAAGGGGCAGGGAGTGGATGTCATCTGGGTGGGGCATGGGCATTTATGGATTTTAAATTTGCGTGTAAATACTTAAATGCACAGATGCGTGCTGGGGTCCCTTGCGCATAACTTTATTTTTGTTACAGAGGACATATAAATAATAAAAAAATGATTAATAGATAGATCAGCAAGGTTTTGAAGGTCAGGGCTAACAGGGGAGAAGGGCGGCTATTAAACTAGGTGGGTTTGGAAGTCCTATCCCTTACCTGGGCAAACTGGGATTGAACTGGGAAAAATGGTAATGGTGTCGGCACACGGGTCTTTTAAAATCCCCCCACTTATGTGGTAGAAGCAACATTTGCGTTTATAGGTATGCATCCACTTAAAATTGCATGCACATGTGTGTATGTACAGGCTATTTTATAGCATATGCATGTATATTATAAAATAGCCATGTCCCTGGGCATGGTCTGACTAACGGGTGCATGTGTGTGTGTTTAAAAGATACTGTCCAAGTGTATGTAATCTAAGATTTTATTGCACATTATTTTTCTTCTCAATTTTAGCTAAATACCGTTGTTTCCTCTCTAATTTGGACTTGAGCTGTGTGTGTTATTTAATTTCTAGATTATGTTTTTCCTATTATATTATATTTGTACCTGATGCAGTATTTCCTTACTATTTCAGTATACTTCTCCTTCTATTAAAATTGCAATAAATAATGATTAAACATTTCAAGAAAAAGCAATTCTCATATTATCATTAACAAAAATACATAAATAGTCTACAAAATAAAGGAGAGGGGGGAATTCAGCTAAGTATACCAAACAAAAATAAAGATTTAATCTGAAGAAAAAAGAGAATCAAACAGTGAGAAAACAAGAAATTGCCAATATCCTACTTGTCAGTTTCCAAGCTACAAGGAATAATCTTGCAGGGTAGATGGGGTGGGGGTTGTCAGAGAATATTTATTTCAAACCCTGATATTTATTTAATAACACATTTCCATGGGTAGTTTAATCAAGATATGGTTCCAACTTGTAACACTAAGAGCCATATTAAAATAATTTGCTTCCTTTTTTGTTGTGTGGACTTTGCTCTATTAGGGGAAAAATGAATCTTACAATTTAAAAATAAGAATTCCTTAAAACAAAACAAATGGCTTCATAACCAAATCCCTATCCGACTTTAGCACAAACAATACAATAACGGCCGGATTTTAAATGCCCTGCGTGCATAAATCCGGCCGGATTTACGTGTGCAGGGCCCTCGCGCGCCAGCGCGCCTATTTTGCATAGGCCGCTGGGGCGAGCAGTGCCCCGGGACGTGCGTAAGTCCCGGAGCTTCGTAAAAGAGGCGGGGGAGGGGGCGTGTCGGGGGCGTTCCCGAAATGACGTGGCATTTTGTGGGCAGGCCCGGGGGCATGGCGCCGGCCCAGGGGCGTGGTTGAGGTCTCCGGACCAGCCCCCGGGTCGGGTGATGGTGCGCCAGCAGCCCGCTGACGCGCGCAGATTTACATCTGCTTTCAGCAGGCGTAAATCTGCCAACAAAGGTAAGGGGGGGTTTAGATAGGGCCGTGGGGGTGGGTTAGGTAGGGGAAGGGAGGGGAAGATGGGGGGAGGGCGAAGGAAAGTTCCCTCCGAGGCCGCTCCGAAATCGGAGCAGCCTCGGAGGGAACAGGCAGCGCGCGCTGGGCTCGGTTCGCGCAGGTTGCACAAACGTGCACCCCCTTGCGCATACTGACCCCGGATTTTATAAGATACACGTGGCTACGCGCGTATCTTATAAAATCCAGCATACTTTTGTTCGCGCCTGATGCGCAAACAAAAGTACGTGATCGCGCAAATTTATAAAATCTACCCCTAAGCTTTGAAAGCATTCTAGCTTCTTCCTCCTCTTTTCGCAGATCACAAAAACATTGAGAAAATCAAAGGTTAGCTGGGAAACAAAAGTTGGTTCCCAGATTCTTCCTGTTTTCACTAGAAGAGAAAAATAATATGTTGAGAAGTCTGAGTTAGTGCAGTTAGTGTAGCTGGGTTTTAAAAAGGTTTGGATAAGTTCTTGGAGAAGTCCATTAACTGCTATTATCAAGTTTACTTAGGAAATGGCCTCTGCTATTACTGGCATCAGAAGCATGGGATCTTAGTGTATGGGTACTTGCCAGGTTCTTGTGGCCTGGTTTGGCCTCTGTTGGAAACAGGATGCTGGGCTTGATGGACCCTTGGTCTGACCCAGCATGGCAATTTCTTATGTTCTTATGAGAACAATAATTCTCTGGAAATTTCAAAAAAATATCTCTTGAGCAAAAACAATGAAGGATAAGGAGCCAGATTAGGAAAATTGATAAATTGTAAAGTCTGACTTCTAGACAAGTATTTAATTGTTCTATTGCATTATGAATCAACATATTATCGTTCACTAGACAATGCTATTGTCCTGTACTCTCCTTAATCTGGATCTCAATAGTTGTTTCTTCTGATCATTTATTTCCAATTCTAGTTATTTAAACTTTGCAAAAAAGCCTTGAGTGTGATTATATAAGTGCCTGAATTTGGCCAGTCAATGATGTTTCCAAATGAATTATTGCCTTCCAGATCTCCTCCAGACTGATCATCTTAGGTCTTACCCCTCCAGCTGACACAGCTACTGGCTTTAAATCTCCATAGTCAGGATTCTCTTTGTAATTGGAGCTATGAAGCATCTTTACTTAGCATCCAGTCTTATCTGAAATTCACTTCTTTTATAGACTGGGGTTGCAACAGCTCCAGTGGCTTCCATCTCTTCAACAAACTGGCTTCTGACATAATCTGTTGCTGCATTGCAAGGCCTTCACTGGAACATCTCTCTCAAGCTGACCTTGGTTGCTCTTCCATCTCCAGGCTATGAGATGCCTTCGGGTTTGGGCTAAGCGCTATCGTGCCTTCTTTCAGCATTGTTCTCAATGACAAACCTATGGAGCTCTCTGGTAGGCCAATTCTGATAACATGAGTGTCCATCAAGCCAGAGAATATTGTTATACCTGAGAGCAAGACTTTACCTTATACTTTACCATCAGTAAGAAAGATACTGGGCCCAGTAGTTCTTGCAGATCTCACTGTTGCCCACCCACCATTTTCAATATGACTTTCTCTTGCATACATTGATTCTTATAGATCACTTGAGGGGCATACTGGAGCTTTCTTATTCTTCCATGTAACTGCTTAATTTCTTTGTTGGATTCCTTGCATGTGGAATATATTGCTCCAATGTCATATGCCCCTAGTCTTGAATTCCTGAATGGAAGGATGCTATAGGATTTTGAGATCATAATAGCAATACAAAGGTTGAGAATTATATAGTTATATAAGGATTGATATATATCTTTTGTCCTGTAAAAGCTGTCCCTTCATAGTGAGGACAGCTGTGCATGAAGAATAGGAAATATAGGGAGGATTCATGCTTTCGAACAACTGCACATGGTGGCACATATGCTTGCATATGGCCACTTGTAGATTTATGTTAGCATTTTTTTAACCTGTGTGTATCACTAATACCAATATTATAAAATATGTGTATCTCTTCCATGCAAAATATGTGCATATATATGCTTACACAAGAATGCATGCAATGTATTGAAAATGACTATTTCAATGCATTGAACACGTGCACTTTAGCTAACTATTTTAAAAATGTACGAGTGAATATTTTACGCAGGAAAATAAAGTAAGACTTACTCGTATAAATCCCAATTTACGCACGTCAGTATATTTTAAAACATGTGTGCACAATTGATATTACCCTTTCACCCAGTCCTTCTCCAAATCATTGAGACTCTCCTGGTTCTTCATCATGAACAGCATCTTGTTGAGCCAGACCTCTCATCTGCTCAACACTACACAATAAACACTTTTAATATCACTTGCACAAGATAATTAGGTGGTGTAAAATAATCAAGTACGATGGAACATCTACATGCATGTATCTTTTAAAATGGCAAGCTACATGCATAAATGTTAGCCTTCCCCGGAACACCCATAGACTGCTCTTCTTTTATGTTCATATATGTGCACGTGAATGCAAAAATATGTGTGCTATGATTGATGTTTATAAAATGATATGTATGTGAGTAGATGCTGCTTAAACATGTATATGCTAATGTTTGCACATTTAACTCTTTGAAACTTTCACCCCATATTGCATATATGTTAAAAAGTAGGGTATTAAAACATTTGGATGCATAATGATCTTGCACGCCAACATTTCTTCATGCATTTAAGCTTCCTCAAATATTAGAGGTTTGTTTCCTGATTGTAATACATGGTTTTGCTCTGAGAATTTCTTCATTGTTTGTTATGGAGTCAGAGCAAACACAGTTTTAAGAAAGTGTGCAAATGAGATGGTGTGGTAATAAGCATGTGGATGGGTATTTTCCAGTAACATCATGGTCCAAGCATGCGCACTCTAGTTTTCCTGCCTTTACTCAATATGGGGCTTCTCCCACCCATTCCTAGCTCCTCCTTTAATTTATAGGCAGGTGCCACTTTAATATATATACACACACACACAAAATCAGCCCTTTAGCTTCACTTCACGGATTCCCCACACCTTTTTGATAGTTTGATCATTGCCTTGTAGGCCGCTACCAGATATATAGAGTAGATTTTAAATACTTGCGCGATCACGTACTTTTGTTCGCTCACCAGGCGCAAACAAACGTACGCTGGATTTTATAAGATACGTGCGTAGCCGCGTGTATCTTATAAAATCTGGGGTCGGTGCGTGCAAGGGAGTGCACATTTGTGCAACCTGCGCGCGCTGAGCCCAGCGCGCGCTGCCTGTCCCCTCCGAGGGAACAGGCAGCGCGCCATTTTGAGTATTGGCATCGGACGGCCGGCGTGAAGGAGGTCGCTCCTGGACCCTCGCTGGACTTTTGGCAAGTCTTGTGGGGGTCAGGAGGCACCCCCAAGCTGGCCAAAAGTCCATGTGGGTCCAACGGGGGTCCCGGAGCGACCTGCCGTCCGATGCCAGGACTCAAAATGGCGCCGAAAGCCTTTGCCCATACTATGTCACAGGGGCTACCGGTGCCATTGGTCAGCCCCTGTCACATGGTAGGAGCACAAGATGGCGCCGGTGACCATGTGACAGGGGCTGACCAATGGCACTGGTAGGCCCTGTGACACAGGCTATCGGCGCCGTGATGAAACCGGCAAACGAGTGCAGCGATGGCTTCTGGACTCCCCGCTGGACCACCAGGGAGTTTTGGTAAGTCTTGGGGGGGTCAGGAGGGTGGGGGGGTTTACATTTTTATTTAGGAGGCCGAATAAAACAGATATCTGTTAAATACATGGGGGGGGGTCGCGATGCGTTTCGCCTCCCCACGTATTTAACAGATAGGACAAAATAAGTTGCAGATTACAAATACGTGGAAAATGGATGCACATCCCTATTGATTTGTCCAATCTTTTTTGATGGAGAGATTAGTGATTAGAGGGAATACTCAATAAGCGGGTCCTTTGACATAGTCAAGAGTGTTGCGAGTTCATTAAATTAAACATACATTTTTAATAATATAACAAAACAAACATATACAATTTAGAAGAAATTATTGAATAGAAAAGTGAGTGGGAGGGTGGTAAGTTGATGATTACAACACATGAAAACTGAAGCAAGGCCGTGGAGGCATGCATCAGAATATGTATGAAACTTACCTCATCCCACAAAAAAAAAAAAATCAATTTCTCTTAAACAAATTGTAATAATTGTTTGAATACTCTATAGGGTGTGATTTTGTTTGGGATAGATTTTTTAATTTGAATTATTGACAGGAAGAGGACAGTAAATATATCCATGGCTCTAGTGCTAAACTTTCAAAAGGGAAACTTTGATAAAATGAGAAAAATAATCAGAAAGAAACTGAAAAGAGCAGCTACAAAGGTAAAAAGTGTGCAAGAGGTGTGGACATTGTTAGAAAATGCAATCCTAGATAGGGATGTGAATCGTTTTAGGACGATTAAAATTATCGTCCGATAATTTTAATATCGTCTTAAACCGTTATGGAACACAATACAATACAGATTCTAACGATTTATCGTTATAAATCGTTAGAATCGTGAGCCGGCACACTAAAACCCCCTAAAACCCACTCCCGACCCTTTAAATTAAATCCCCCACCCTCCCGAACCCCCCCCCCCCCCAATAACTTAAATAACCTGCGGGTCCAGCGGCGGTCCGGAACGGCAGCGGTCTGGAACGGGCTCCTGCTCCTGAATCTTGTCGTCTTCAGCCGGCGCCATTTTCCAAAATGGCGCCGAAAAATGGCGGCGGCCATAGACGAAAAAGATTGGACGGCAGGAGGTCCTTCCGGCCCCCCGCTGGACTTTTGGCAAGTCTCGTGGGGGTCAGGAGGCCCCCCACAAGCTGGCCAAAAGTTCCTGGAGGTCCAGCGGGGGTCAGGGAGCGATTTCCCGCCGCGAATCGTTTTCGTACGGAAAATGGCGCCGGCAGGAGATCGACTGCAGGAGGTCGTTCAGCGAGGGTTCCGGCGCCTCGCTGAACGACCTCCTGCAGTCGATCTCCTGCCGGCGCCATTTTCCGTACAAAAACGATTCGCGGCGGGAAATCGCTCCCTGACCCCCGCTGGACCTCCAGGAACTTTTGGCCAGCTTGTGGGGGGCCTCCTGACCCCCACGAGACTTGCCAAAAGTCCAGCGGGGGTCCGGAAGGACCTCCTGCCGTCCAATCTTTTTCGTCTATGGCCGCCGCCATTTTTCGGCGCCATTTTGGAAAATGGCGCCGGCTGAAGACGACAAGATTCAGGAGCAGGAGCCCGTTCCGGACCGCTGCCGTTCCGGACCGCCGCTGGACCCGCAGGTTATTTAAGTTATTTGGGGGGGGGTTCGGGAGGGTGGGGGATTTAATTTAAAGGGTCGGGGGTGGGTTTTAGGGGGTTTTAATGTGCCGGTTTTTCGATTTTTCGATTTTTAACGATTTTTAACGATTTTTCACGATATTTTACCCCCCCAAACGGCAACAATACGATTCCCTCCCCCTCCCAGCCGAAATCGATCGTTAAGACGATCGAGGACACGATTCACATCCCTAATCCTAGAAGCACAGTCCAGATGTATTCCACTCATTAAGAAAGGTGGAAGGAAGGCAAAATGATTACTGGCATGGTTAAATGGTAAGGTGAAAGAGGTTATTTTAGCCAAAAGATCTCCATTCAAAATTTGGAAAAAGGATCCAACAGAAGAAAATAGGATAAAGCATAAGCATTGGCAAGTTAAATGGAAGACATTGATAAGACAAGCTAAGAGTGAATTTGAAAAGAAATTGGCCATAGAGGCAAAAGCTCACAGTAAAATCTTTTAAAAATTATATCCGAAGCAGAAAGCCTGAGAGGGTGTCAGGTGGACCATTAGGTGACTGAGGGGTTAAAGATGCACTTGGAGATGTTAAGGCCATTGCAGAAAGATTAAATGATTTCTTTGCTTCAGTGTTTACAGAGGAGGATGATGGGGAGATACCCATTCCTGAGAAGGTTTTCATGAGTAAGGATTCAGATGAACTGAACCAAATCACGGTGAACCTAGAAGATGTGGTAAGACCGATTGACAAACTGAAGAGTAGTAAATCACCTAAACTGGATGGTATATACCCCAGGGTTCTGAAGGAGCTCAAAAATGAAATTTCAGATCTATAAGTTAAAATTTGCAACCTATCGTTAAAAACAAGCATTGTAACTGAAGACTGGAGGGTGGCTAAAGTAACTCCAAAATTTTAAAAGGGTTCCAGGGGTGATACGGGAAATTACAGACCAGTTAGCATGACTTCACTGCAAGGAAAAATAGTGCAAAGTGTTCTAAAGATCAAAATCACAGAACATATAGAAAGACATGGTTTAATGGAACAAAGTCAGCATGGCTTTAACCAAGGCAAGCCTTGCCTCACAAATCTACTTCATTTTTTTGAAGGGGTTAATTATTTAATTATTTAATTATTTATTTATTTAAAGCTTTTTATATACCGATGTTCATGTACTAGTACATATCACGTCGGTTTACATAGAACCAAAGTTGGAAATTACATCGAACAAGAGGATACAAATAACAAAGGTTAACTTCATACAAATAGTAGAGAACAAGCAGAGAACAAGCAGAGAACATGTAGATAAAGGTGAAACAGTGTATGTTGTATGTTTTTATTTTCACAAGGCATTTGACAAAGGTCCTCATGAGAGACTTCTAAGAAAAGTAAAAAGTCATGGGATAGGTAGCAATGTCCTTTAGTGGATTACAAACTGGTTAAAAGACTGGAAAGAGAGAGTAGGATTAAATGGACAATTTTCCCAGTGGAAAAGAGTATACAGTGGAGTACCTCAAGGATCTGTACTAGGGCATGTGCTTTTCAATATATTTATAAATGATCTGGAAAGGAATATGACGAGTGAGGTAATCAAACTTGCAGATGATACAAAATAATTCAGAGTAGTTAAATCACAAGCAGATTGTGATAAATTGCAGGAGGATCTTGTGAGACTGGAAAATCGGGCATCCAAATGGCAGAGGAAATTTATTGTCGATAAGAGCAAGGTGATGCATATAGGGAAAAATAACCCATACTGTAGTTACACGATGTTAGGTTTCATATTAGGATATACCACCAAAGAAAGAGATCTAGGCGTCATAGTGGATAATACTTTGAAATCGTCAGCTCAGTGTGTTGTGGCAGTCAAAAAAGCAAACAGAATGTTAGGAATTATTAGGAAGGGAATGGTGAACAAAACAGAGGATGTCATAATGCCTCTGTATCACTCCATGGTGAGACTACACCTTTGTGTGCAATTCTGGTCACCGCATCTCAAGAAAGACATAGTTGTGATGGAAAAGGTACAGAGAAGGGCTACCAAAATGATAAAGGGCATGGAACAGCTCCTCTATGAGGAAAGACTACAGAGGTTAAGGCTGTTCAACTTGGAGAAGAGACACCTGAGAGGGGATATGATAGAGGTCTTTAAAATCATGAGAGATCTAAAATGGGTAAATGTGAATCAGTTATTTACTCTTTTGAATAATAGAAGGACTAGGGGGCACTCCATGAAGTTAGCATGTAGCACATTTAAAACAAATCAGAGAACATTCTTTTTCACTCAATGCGCAATTAAACTCTGGCATTTGTTGCTAGGGGATATGTTTAGTGCAGTTGGTGTAGCTGGGTTTAAAATGGTTTGGATGAGGACTTGTAGGAGAAGTCCATTACCTGCTATTTATCAAATTGACTTAGAAAATAGCCACTGCTATTACTAGCATCAGTAGCGTGGGATATACTTAGTTTTTGGGTACTTGCCAGGTACTTGAAGCCTGGATTGGTCACTGTTGGAAACAGGATGCTTGGGTAATGAACCCTTAGTCTGACCCAGTATGGAAATTTCTTATGTTCTTATATTCTTTGTATGCCAAAAAAGAAATGATTAGGATTATGTATTAAAAAATGAAACATATTTCACTCTGGCTTGGAACTGGATGCTTCTAAAAAGCTCTATTGTACTCCATGTTTAGTCTTATAAATTGATATTTTGCCTTCCACACTGCCTCTGTTCTAGTTTTGAACTGCTGGTCTATCCCAATAGTAATTCACTTCAGTCAACTGTCAAGCCTCAGTTTGGTAGAACTAACCTTTTGAATTAATGAGCTAAATCTTTTGAAATATATTTATAATCTTAAGTTTTGCAAATATTGGGCCTTATGCAATAAGCATAGGTTATTACATTAGCATACGTTTTTATGAACATAAGAAATTGCCATGCTGGGTCAGACCAAGAGTCATCAAGCCCAGCATCCTGTTTCCAACAGAGGCGAAACCAGACCACAAGAACCTGGCAATTACCCAGTAAGAAGATCCCATGCTACTGATGCAATTAATAGCAGTGGCTATTCCCTAAATAAACTTGATTAATAGCCGTTAATGGACTTTTCCTCCAAGAACTTATCCAAATCTTTTTTGAACACAGCTACACTAACTGCACTAACCACATCCTATGGCAAGAAATTCCAGAGCTTAATTGTGCATTGAGTAAAAAAGAATTTTCCGATTAGTCTTAAATGTGTTACTTGCTAACTTCATGGAATGCCCCCTAGTCCTTCTATTATTCAAAAGTGTAAATAACCAATTCACATCTACTCGTTCGACCTCTCATGATCTTAAAGACCTCTATTATACCCCCCCTCAGCCGTCTCTTCTGCAAGCTGAACAGCTCTAACCTCTTCAGCCTTTCCTCATAAGGGAGCTGTTCCATCCCCTTTATCATTTTGGTTGCCCTTCTCTGTACTTTCTCCATCGCAACTATATTTTTTTTGAGATGCGGCGACCAGAATTGTACACAGTATTCAAGGTGCCATCTCATCATGGAGCAATAAAGAGGCATTATGACATTTTCCATTTCATTAACCATTCTCTTCCTAATAATTCCTATCATTCTGTTTGCTTTTTTGACTGCTGCAGCACACTGAGCCAACAATTTTAAAGTATTATCCACTATGACGCCTAGATCTTTTTCCTGGGTGGTAGTTCCTAATATGGAAGCTAACATTGTGTAACTACAGCAAGGGTTATTTTTCTCTATATGCAACACCTTGCACTTGTCCACATTAAATTTCATATGCCATTTGGATGCCCAATTTTCCAGTCTTGCAAGGTCCTCCTGTAATATATCACAATCCACTTGTGATTTAACTACTCTGAATAATTTTGTATCATCCACAAATTTGATAACCTCACTCATCGTTAGGGATGCACAGCAGGGACGGATTCGTCCCAATCGGTATTCGTATTTGTCAGGAACCAAATCTGTTGCATCCGTTCTCGGGGGACCCCGATGCATTCATTAGTTACATATGTATTCGTTTCCCAAAAAAAACCGCATCCCAACCCTTTAAATTTAATTAACTACAACCCCTACTCTCCTGATCCCCCCAAGACTTGTGAAAAGTCCCTGGTGGTCCAGCGGGGGTCTTGGATCGATCTCCTGCACTTGAGCTATCGGCTGCCGGTATTCAAAATGGTGCCAATAGCCTTTGCCCTTACTATGTCACAGGGCCTACTGGTGCCATTGGTCAGCCCCTGTCACATGGTAGGAGCAATGGATGGCCAGTGCCATCTTGTGCTCCTACCATGTGACAGGGGCTGACCAATGGCACCGGTAGCCCCTGTGACATAGTGAGGGCAAAGGCTATTGGCACCATTTTGAATACTGGCAGCTGACAGCCCGAGTGCAAGAGATCGCTCCAGGACCCTCGCTGGACCACCAAGGATTTTTGGCAAGTCTTGGGGGGGGGGGTTCAGGAGGGTGTGGGTATATTCGTTAGTGATACGTTGTATTTGTGGGGGTTTCCCATATGTTTCATGACCCCCACGAATACAACAAATATGGCATATATGTTGCGGATTGCCAATACGTTGCAAACAAATGCACACCCCTACTCGTCGTATTCCTTTCCAGATCATTTATATATATATTTAAATGCACTGGTCCAAGTACCGATCCCTGAGGCACTCCACTATTTACCCTTTTCCACTGAGAAAATTTACCATTTAATCCTACTCTCTGTTTCCTGTCTTTTAACCAGTTTGTAATCCATGAAAGGACATCACCTCCTATCCCATGACTTTTTAACTTTCTTAGAAGCCTCTCATGAGGGACTTTGTCAAATGCCTTCTGAAAATCCAAATATACTACATCTACCGGTTCACCTTTATCCACATGTTTATTAACCCCTTCAAAAAAATGAAGCAGATTTGTTAGGCAAGACTTCCCTTTGGTAAATCCATGTTGACTGTGTTCTATTAAACCATGTCTTTCTATATGCTCTACAGTTTTGATCTTGAGAATAGTTTCCACTATTTTTCCCGGCACTGAAGTAAGGCTCACTGGTCTATAGTTACCCAGATTGCCCCTGGTGCCTTTTTTATTTTGGGGTTACATTGGCCACCCTCCAGTCTTCAGGTACAATGGATGATTTCAATGATAGTTTACAAATTTTAACTAATGGATCAGAAATTTCATTTTTTAGTTCCTTCAGTATCCTAGGATGCATACCATCCAGTCCAGGTGATTTGCCACTCTTTAGTTTGTCAATCTAGCCTACTACATCTTCCAGGTTCACAGTGATTTCGTTCAGTTCATCTGACTCATCACCCCTGAAAACCATCTCAGGAACTGGTATCCCTCCAACATTCTCATTAGTAAACACAGAAGCAAATAATTAATTTAGTCTTTCTGCAATGACCTTATCTTCCCTAAGAGCCTCTTTAACCCCTCGGTCATCTAATGGTCCAACCGACTCCCTCACAGGTTTCTTGCTTCAGATATATTTTAAAAAGTTTTTTTATTTTTTGCCTCTATGGGCAACTTCATTTCAAATTCTCTTTTCACCTGTCTTATCAATGTTTTACACTTAATTTTGCAATGCTTTTATTTTATCCTATTCTCTTCAGATGGATCCTTCTTCCAATTTTTGAAGGATGTTTTTTTTGGCTTAAATAGTCTCCTTCACCTCAACTTTTAACCATGATGGAAATCATTTTGCTTTCCTTCCACCTTTCTTAATGTATGGAATACATATGGACTGCACCTCTAGGATTGTATTTTTAAACAATGTGCGGAGCACTGTAAGATACAGAGGCTAGGATGAGCTTTACCACAGGAAGCCTGAGGTCCCCCCGGGAGGAGCCCGTAAGGACCCAGGACACTTGTACTTAGGTGGGCCTTGCAGGGCCCGGTAATTCTTTTAGAATTCTGGAGTCCCTGGGCCAAATCCGAAGAGTTCCCAGGTATGTTTCTATGAGTTTCAATGATGACCAGTTATCTTCAGTATCCAAGATCACAAGTAATGAACTCACAGAATTCTTTGATGATAAAATCAAAAACCTAATTAATAACAACCTCAACAACAACTCTCAAGACCAGATAATACAAAATTCTCAAACATTAAGTTGGCCCTACTTTGAAACTGCATCATCTCTGGAAATCCAAACAATCATCAGAAAAATGAACCCAGCTAAACACCCCATTGACTCCATTCCCGTAACGACAATTAAAAATATTGAACCTTCAATAACTAAAATTTTAACTGAAATTGTAAACCTATCCCTCACCGAAGGAACCTACCCAGAATGCCTAAAATCTGAAATCATCAAACCCATTCTGAAAAAGAACAACCTTGATCCAGAAAATCCAATGAATTACCGACCCATATTAAACCTACCCTTCATAGCCAAAATCATTGAGAAAGTTTTCCACTCCCGTCTAAGTGACCACCTTGAAGAAAACAATATCCTACTTCCCACACAATTTGGATTCAGAAAACAAATAAACACCAAAATATTATTACTATCATTGAACGACACCATACTCAAAGGTTTTGAAAATGGCCACAGTTACCTTCTGATACTACTCGATCTATCAGCAGCCTTTGACACGGTAAACCACTCTATTATGATTGAATGTCTATTGGAAATTGGTGAAAAAGAAAAAACCCTACAATGGTTTACTTCATATCTGTCACAAAGAACTTACCAAGTATGGTTCAATGACACCCTTTCAAAAAAATTAAATCTTGACACTGGAGTCCCCCAAGGTTCTGCACTATCAGCGACACTCTTCAACATTTATCTCCTTCCGATCTGCCACCTCCTATCAAACCTGAACTTAACCCACTTCATATACGCAGATGACATTCAAATATTAATCCCAATAACCAATTCCTTAGAAGAAACCTACAAAAAAAACAGCTACATACCTAAACAAAATAAAGCAACTACTAACCAAATTGAAACTCATACCAAACTTTGACAAGACTGAAATAATATTACTAAACAGAAAGAACAACTTTCCTCAACTTCCACCACTCAACTTAATAAACCAAAAAGTGGCTATTATTCCAGTCACTCATTCATGTAACCTCGGAATCATAATTGACAAAGAACTCTCCTTCAAAAATCACATCACTGCTAAAATCAAAGATGGTTATCACAAACTCCTAACATTACGTCATTTAAAACCTTTCCTCTCCCCCAATGATTTCAGATCAGTCCTTCAACTTCTCATATTCTTCAACCTGGACTACTGTAATTTCTTACTATTCAACCTACCTTTTAATACCATCCGCCCACTGCAGATCCTACAAAACGCAACTGCAAGAATACTTACAGGATCAAAAAAACATGATTACATCACTCCTACCTTGATATCTCTACACTGGCTCCCAATTACATTTCAGATTGAATACAAAATTCTATCAATACTTCATAAAATAATTTATGAAAAACAAAAAAACTGGCTTACTCCATCCATTAAATTGCACGATCCAAAGAGAAACCTCAGATCTTCTCGATCCAAACAACTCACCTCAACTCAAAACAGAGCAATTTCACTCGGAAGCCCCAAACTCTGGAACACCCTCCCAATAAATCTCAGAACACAAGAAAACTTAAAAACTTTCAAAAAATAACTAAAAACATGGATGTTTATTAAAGCCTACCAACTCACTCAATGAATCAAAACTTTGCTCCCATCATATAACACTATGAAGAACAGTTGGACCCAACAAACTATTAGTATTATTTCTCAGTTCTGTATTATTTGGTTTAATATATGAACCTAATTCATAAATGATATATTCTATGTTAACAACCATATAAACCGTTTTTAGAAACATTGTTAAACACTCTTAAACATTGTAACTTTGTAAACCATTGTGATGGCTAAACCGAATAATGATATATAAAACTCATTAAATAAAAAAATAAATAGATAGATAAATAAATAAGTATGTTGATTTGCATCTTATTAGCTTACTGCATCCCATGGGGACCCATGTTTTTAACATGTGTGTTAAGTAAAACCTGCACTAAAATTTAACTCCAATTTTCCCAAGCAGTTAAAAAAAAATCAAGATCAGATAGGCATACGTTTCCTGACAAAAACATTGGGCCTAGTTAACATGTGGGATTTCTACATGCCAATGACTCAGACTTTACCTTTTATTCCCATGTGCATTATGTTTATTCAAGGCTGGACTATTTTTTGATATCTGAAAGTTGGTTTGATAGAATTCAAAGCTGTGAAATTACTGAAATTCCTTATTCAGATAATGCTTTACTTTTGCTTGCTATAGAGTTAACAGATATTAAAGTGGGGGGAAAAAGCTGGAAATCTCCTATACATTTCTATCATGATCGACAGTTTAGAGAGTTCTTTTTGAATAAATGGAAAGAATAAGAAGACAGAAATCTCACTGCTGATGTAGATCCGCTTATTTTTTGGAATGCAGCCAAGGTTTTCCTTTGGGGCCATGCCGCAGTGCCAGGATACTATTTTTAAATAAGTCACTGGCAGAGCTTAAGAGGCGTCACGTGCATACTTTAGCTGCAGATTATAAAGCCAAACTATCAGCAGTGAAAGCAGAATTGAATGACATTTTGACCAATCAAACCAAAATTAATTTGTTCTATTTTAAGTTCAAACTTTTTCAATGGGGCAATAAAACTTAGAAACTGTTAGTGAATCTCTTGAAACCAGCTGTGCCACAGTGACTGATTACCAAACTTAAGAATGTTTCTGCAGGAAGGGTGGATAATGATACTGAAGGTATTTTGTAGTCCTAAACTGTATTTTTTTCAAACTCTATACACCCAGAAGCCTGCGGATTTGAATGTCCAAATGACATTTTTTGATTCTATTCAATTACCTAAATTGTCAGTGGATGAAAAGCTTTGGCTGGAATCTCCTATACAAATTGAGGAGATTCAAAAAGCTATCCAAGCAACCCAGCTGGGTAAGGGACCCAGGCAGGATGGATATGGACCAGAAATGTATAAATTGCTGAATTCCAATATTGCAGCTCCCTTGCAGCTTTCAAAATGGGTCATCATTTTGCCATGATTATTTTTCTTCCTAAACCTGGGACAAAATCCATTATTTCCTGATTCATATCACCCCATATCACTACTTAATCAGGATATAAAATTCCATGTGGCTATTCTTGCAGAACGCCTGAATAGTGTAATATGATCACTGGTGGAGGTTGACCAATCCGCTTTTATTAAGGGCCGTACATCTGGCAGCTATTCTGGGTGCCCCTGCTGCCTATCCTGTGGTTCCTGGACCCCCCGCTGGACCACCAGTGAGTTTTGGTAAGTCTTGGGGGGGTCAGGAGGGTGGGGGATTGTAGTTAATTTGAATTTTAGCTGGCACACGAATAGAAATTGCCGTATTAACGCATCGGGACGCCATACGGCCGAATGCAAAGTATCTGCTCCCCGACAAATCCGAATCACGAATGCAACGTATGGCGTCCTTCTGCACATCCCTACTATGCTGGATATGCGTGAAGTATCGGTCTTTCTCCTGTGCCATTGAAGCAGAGCTATGCTGGATATGTATTAAAAGTGAAGTATCAGGCTTATTTGGTTTGGGGTAGTAACCGCCATAACAAGCAAGCTACTCCCCACTTTTTTGTGAATGCAAATCCTTTTTTCCACTTTTCCTCTTGCCGTTGAAGTTTAGAGGATTGTTGGAGTCGCATTAACTGTGTGAATGTTTAGGGGTAGATTTTCAAAGGGGTACGCGCATAACATACCTTGCATATTAGTGAGCAGCAAATTGGTTAAACGAACAAAAAAAGATTTTGAGTACCCACGGGGGGCATATGTGTTACAAATTGTGATTAGTTGGCCATTCCATTGTTGTATCAAAATAATAAATCTCTCTTCTGGGTCTTGTATATTCTTGGTTACTTGGAGTTCTGCATTCTTATTAACTAAGATGGCTACTCCTGCTTTCCTATGTAGTGCCACAGAATAGTAATATTAATGTTTGTAAGGTTTTGGGTGGACCCTTGGACACTGTGGCAGCTGACCACGCCCACGGGGGGAAGTCCCATGAGGGGCCACAGGTCAGGCTCAGCTTTGGGACACACAACACAGAGTTAAATCTTTTATTAGACAGAGTTGAGAAGCCACCAGAGGTGGCAGTAGTGAGTAGAGATGAAGCCCGACTGGGTTAGGGGTCCTCAGGATACTGGAGCAGCGATTCCCTCTATGGCTGTGCTGTAGTGGGGAAAACTGAGATAGTGAGTACAGTGGAGCATACACAGAGTTCTGGTATAGAGCCTAGTTGGTAAAGTTACTTACACAGTGGTTTCCCCCAGAAGGTAACACCGAAGCTGGAATAGAGGCAGGCCCTCAAGGAGAGAGTACCTGGTTCCAGGGAACAGCTCTGAGGAAATAAAGTTGGTAACTCACTGATGATGTAGGCAGTGGTTTCTTCCAAGCAGACGCGATAGGTTCAGTCAGCGAGTCAGGGAACATGGGCCCTCGAGGAGCGAGTACCGGTTCCTGATAGCGACCTGAAATAAATGAGAGAGGCCACCGAGGAGCGGGTACCCCATTAGGATAACGTCCAAAAGAGGCAGAGTAGCTAGGTACGGATAGCGAATCCCATCCATAAGGAGATCCCCTTGCTAACTCGATTAGCTAGCAAAAAGTGTAGGCTTTTGTATCCGGGATATGTGACATCATCACAGGGGGATGCCCCTGAGGATCTCGCCAAAGAGAGAATAAGAAGCAGGGCCGGGGATGCCGGAGAGGACGGCAGGCAGATGCTGTGGCAGCCAGATGTCCATCAACCGTGGGAGAAGTCACAAAAAAGGTAAGGTGGGCGGAGTGGAGATGTCAGGCAGTGACAGTCATAACAAGCATCCACCCATTCCCTCTGTAATTTTTGGCTTTCATTATCAGTACGTATTCGCTTAAGATGGGAAAGTACTTTTTCCTCTTTATTGGTGAAGTGAGGCCATTAACATTCCACAAGATTAAATTAGCCATGGGACTGGTATGAGGGGTAAGCTGCATGGTAATGTGATTTTTTGGTTAAGAAGGCTCCCAGCCTGGCCTCCCCTCCCATGATCTCATAACCATAATTATTGTCTGGTTAGTCTGTAATGTAGTTGGCTAAGATATCTAACCCCAAGGGTCACTTCTGTGAACTCTATATATATACTGACAGTGTAGGAAGGATCCCAAACCTGTTCCCTCCCCCCTATTCCCCCCTCCCATGCCCCCTTTTAGAAAAGATTCCTCCCTTCCTCTGCCTTCCCCCTTTCTATTTCCTTCCAGACCCAAAACCCTGCCCTTCCCCTAGTCCCCGCCATCCCCCTCCCCCATTTTCCCGATGTACTCCCAGTCCATAATGAAGCCCTCATTCTTGAGGGAGTCTGGTCACAATTAATATGTCCGAAGGTACTGCTCCCAATGCGTTACTTTGTCCAGTGTACCCACAAGGGTATCATTATTTCTAAACCTCTTGAATGTAACTGAAATGGAATTATAAACATCGTTAACCACACAGTCCTGGCTCTGGCTTCTGTCCAGGTATTATTCAAATCAAACCCAGTACTGTTTCACAGGGAAATGCCATCTTCCAATGGCTAATTAGTGAATGACCACAGACCTTTATGTGTTCGCCATGCCTTGAGGGCTTTAGGAGCTGGATAAGCAAGTCCTATATGATGTTGGGTGCTTCAATATATGTGTTGATGTCTGATGTAATAGTTCTTCTACTCCATAATCTGTAATGTCCCTGGTGTTTTTGGAGAAAATTGCTCTACTGGTGGTGTCCACTGAAAAGATAAACAGTCAAGCCTGCTTAATATGACTGGCAGTAATTAATGATGAAGCCATTCCACTCGCGGTTCAAACTTTGTGAGTGACTCCTCTCCGGATGTCCATTGCCTCCACATAATCTGTTAACTAGAAGCTGATGTAGATATAGTAAGTTTAATCCCGTCTCCTTTATAAATTGAAATTTAGCCACTGACCTAGAAGCAGTTCTAGAAGCCAGAATGAAAAACCTGTCAGAAAGAAACTTTTGCTGCTTAAGCCAACTGGGCTACAAAAAAATGGCCAGATGACACATATCAAAATCCAGCGATCCTTGAGTTCAACGGGGTAGGGCATCCACAAATACTCGGGCTTTTTCCACCATTTCAAAAAGATGTAATTTGTCCTTATGCCAGACTCAGAGCCTAGCTGGAAATTGTAAAAATAATTTAACCTGTAAATCATGCAGAGCAGTGCAGACTGGAGAGAAGCTTCTCCGGAGCTCAGAAACCGCTGCCGAATAATCTTGAAATATGCGGATGGCATTGGAATTGTAAGCAATCTCCTGTTTTTGTCAATATGCACACTAAGGGGCAAATTTTAAGAGCCTTGCTCGCGTAAATCTGCCCGGATTTACGCGAGCAGGGCTTGCGCGCCGGTGCGCCTATTTTACATAGGCCTGCCGGCACGCGCAGAGCCCCGGGACTCGCGTAAGTCCTGGGGTTTTCCGAGGGGGGCGTGTCAGGGGCGGGGCCGATCGGCGCGGCATTTTCGGGGCGTGTCGGCGGCATTTCGGGGGCGGGCCCGGGGGCATGGTTTCGGCCCAGGGCAGTCTGGGGGCATGGCCGTGCCCTCCGGAACCGCCCCGGGTTGCGTCTAGGTGCACCAGCGGCCCGCTGGCGCACGGGGATTTACTTCTCCCTCTGGGAGGTGTAAATCCCCCAACAAAGGTAGGGGGGGGTTTAGACAGGGCCGGGGGGGGGTGGGTTAGGTAAAGGAAGGGAGGGGAAGGTGATGGGAGGGCGTTAGCGAATTCCCTCCGAGGCCGCTCCAATTTCGGAGCGGCCTCGGAGGAAACGGAGGTAGGCTGCGCGGCTCGGCGCGCGCCGGCTACACGAAATCGGTAGCCTTGCGCGCGCCGATCCAGGATTTTAGCAGATACACGCGGCTCCGCGCGTATCTACTAAAATCCAGCGTACTTTTGTTTGCGCCTGATGCGCCTACAAAAGTACGCGAGGGCGCCCTGTTTGAAAATCTACCCCTAAATTTCACTTTTATGTGTGAAATTTAACAATTTTGCGATCATCAATCAGGGTCTCTATTAAGAACATAAGAAAATGCCATACTGGGTCAGACCAAGGGTCCATCAAGCCCAGCATCCTGTTTCCAACAGTGGCCAATCCAGGCCATAAGAACCTGGCAAGTACCCAAAAACTAAGTCTAGTCTATGTTACCATTGCTAATGGCAGTGGCTATTCTCTAAGTGAACTTAATAGCAGGTAATGGACTTCTCCTCCAAGAACTTATCCAATCCTTTTTTAAACAAAGCTATATTACTAACTGCACTAACCACATCCTCTGGCAACAAATTACAGAGTTTAATTGTGCATTGAGTAAAAAAGAACTTTCTCCGATTAGTTTTAAATGTGCTCCATGCTAACTTCATGGAGTGCCCCCTAGTCTTTCTACTATCCAAAAGAGTAAATAACCGATTCACATCTACCCGTTCTAGACCTCTCATGATTTTAAACACCTCTATCATATCCCCCCTCAGTCGTCTCTTCTCCAAGCTGAAAAGTCCTAACCTCTTTAGTCTCTCCTCATAGGGGAGTTGTTCCATTCCCCTTATCATTTTCGTAGCCCTTCTCTGTACCTTCTCCATCGCAATTATATCTTTTTTGAGATGCGGCGACCAGAATTGTACACAGTATTCAAGGTGCGGTCTCACCATGGAGCGATACAGAGGCATTATGACATTTTCCGTTTTATTCACCATTCCCTTTCTAATAATTCCAAACATTCTGTTTGCTTTTTTGACTGCCGCAGCACACTGAACCGAAGATTTCAATGTGTTATCCACTATGACACCTAGATCTCTTTCTTGGGTTGTAGCACCTAATATGGAACCCAACATTGTGTAATTATAGCATGGGTTATTTTTCCCTATATACATCACCTTGCACGTATCCACATTACATTTCATCTGCCATTTGGATGCCCAATTTTCCAGTCTCACAAGGTCTTCCTGCAATTTATCACAATCTGCTTGTGATTTAACTACTCTGAAGAATTTTGTGTCATCTGCAAATTTGATTATCTCACTCATCGTATTTCTTTCCAGATCATTTATAAATATATTGAAAAGTAAGGGTCCCAATAGAGATCACTGAGAAAATTGTCCATTTAATCCTACTCTATGTTTCCTGTCTTTTAGCCAGTTTGCAATCCACAAAAGGACATCACCACCTATCCCATGACTTTTTACTTTTCCTAGAAGCCTCTGATGAGGAACTTTGTCAAATGCCTTCTGAAAATCCAAGTATACTATATCTACCGGTTCACCTTTATCCACATGTTTATTAACTCCTTCAAAAAAGTGAAGCAGATTTGTGAGGCAAGACTTGCCCTGGGTAAAGCCATGCTGACTTTGTTCCATTAAACCATGTTTTTCTATATGTTCTGTGATTTTGATGTTTAGAACACTTCCCACTATTTTTCCTGGCACTGAAGTCAGACTAACCGGTCTGTAGTTTCCCGGATCGCCCCTGGAGCCCTTTTTAAATATTGAGGTTACATTTGCTATCCTCCAGTCTTCAGGTACAATGGATGATTTTAATGATAAGTTACAAATTTTTACTAATAGGTCTGAAATTTCATTTTTTAGTTCCTTCAGAACTCTGGGGTGTATACCATCCGGTCCGGGTGATTTACTACTCTTCAGTTTGTCAATCAGGCCTACCACATCTTCTAGGTTCACCGTGATTTGATTCAGTCCATCTGAATCATTACCCATGAAAATCCTCTCCATTACGGGTACCTCCCCAACATCCTCTTCAGTAAACCCCGAAGCAAAGAAATCATTTAATCTTTCCGCGATGGCCTTATTTTCTCTAAGTGCCCCTTTTATCCCCTTGATCATCTAACGGTCCAACTGACTCCCTCACAGGCTTTCTGCTTCGGATATATTTTAAAAAGTTTTAACTATGAGTTTTTGCCTCTACAGCCAACTTCTTTTCAAATTCTCTCTTAGCCTGTCTTATCAATGTCTTACATTTAACTTGCCAATGTTCATGCTTTATCCTATTTTCTTCTGTTGGATCCTTCTTCCAATTTTTGAATGAAGATCTTTTGGCTAAAATAGCATCTTTCACCTCCCCTTTTAACGATGCCGGTAATCGTTTTGCCTTCTTTCCACCTTTCTTAATATGTGGAATACATCTGGACTGTGCTTCTAGAATTGTATTTTTTAACAATGACCACGCCTCTTGGACATTTTTTACTTTTGTAGCTGCTCCTTTCAGTTTTTTTCTAACAATTTTTCTCATTTTATCAAAGTTTCCCTTTTGAAAGTTTAGCACGAGAGCCTTGGATTTGCACACTGTTCCTATTCCAGTCATTAAATCAAATTTGATCATATTATGATCACTATTGCCAAGCGGCCCCACCACCGTTACCTCTCTCACCAAGTCCTGTGCTCCACTGAGAATTAGATCTAAAATTGCTCCCTCTCTCGTCAGTTCCTGAACCAATTGCTCCATAAAGCTATAATTTATTCCATCCAGGAACGTTATCTCTCTAGCGTGACCCGATGGTACATTTACCCAGTCAATATTGGGGTAATTGAAGTCTCACATTATTACTGCACTACCAATTTGGTTAGCTTCCCTAATTTCTCTTAGCATTTCACTGTCAGTCTCACCATCTTGACCAGGTGGACGGTAGTATACCCCTATCACTATAGTCTTCCCCGACACACAAGAGATTTCTACCCATAAAGATTCAATTTTGTATTTAGTCTCATGCAGGATATTTATCCTATTGGACTCTATGCCATCCCGGACATAAAGCGCCACACCTCCTCCCGAGTGCTCCTCTCTGTCATTGCGATATAATTTGTACCCCGGAATAGCACTGTCCCACTGGTTATCCTCTTTCCACCATGTCTCTGAGATGCCAATTAAGTCTATGTCATCATTCACTGCTATACATTCTAATTCTCCCATCTTACTTCTTAGACTTCTGGCATTAGCATACAAACATTTCAAAGTTTGTTTTTTGTTTGTATTTTCATTCTGCTTTTTAATTGATAGGGATAAGTTAGAATTTTTTAGCTCAGGTGAGTTTTTAGTTACAGGCACTTGGAGTACTTTTCTAATTATTGGAACCTCACTGTCAGGATGCCCTAATTCTAATGCATCATTAGTATCCTTTAAAGATACCTCTCTCCGAACCATGCGCTGCTGAGCGACTGTTGGATTTCCCCTTTGTTCTAGTTTAAAAGCTGCTCTATCTCCTTTTTAAAGGTTAGCGCCAGCAGTCTGGTTCCACCCTGGTTAAGGTGGAGCCCATCCCTTCGGAAGAGACTCCCCCTTCCCCAAAAGGTTCCCCAGTTCCTAACAAAACTGAATCCCTCTTCCTTGCACCATCGTCTCATCCATGCATTGAGACTCCGGAGCTCTGTCTGCCTCTGGTGACCTGCGCGTGGAACAGGGAGCATTTCAGAGAATGCTACCCTGGAGGTTCTGGATTTAAGCTTTCTACCTAAGAGCCTAAATTTGGCTTCCAAAACCTCCCTCCCACATTTTCCTATGTCGTTGGTGCCTACATGTACCACGACAGCTGGCTCCTCCCCAGCACTGTCTAAAATCCTATCTAGGTGACGCGTGAGGTCCGCCACCTTCGCCCCAGGTAGGCATGTTACCAGGCGATTCTCACACCCACCAGCTACACAGCTATCTACATTCCTAATAATCGAATCACCAACTATGATGGCCGACCTAACCCTTCCCTCCTGGGCAGTAGGCCTTGGGGAGATATCCTCAGTGCAAAAGGACAATGCATCACCTGGAGTGCAGGTCCTTGCTACAGGATCCTTTCCTGCTGCACCTGGTTGGTGCTCTCCCATCATGAGACCTTCTTCCTCCAAGGCAGCACCAGGGCTGCCAGTCTGAAGTTGCTGATCCTTCTTACTGCCCAGCCAGTGATCTCGTTCTATGACCAATTTCCCGTGTAGCTCTGGGAGGTCTAGGACTAGGCAGCCATTTTTCTAACATAGAGCTTAAATTGTTTTCAGCGATCGAATCTGGGAACCCGAAAAATCGAAGATTTGATTGCCAGGCACTGTTCTTTAGCTCGTCAAATTTATCACGCAGCTCGCCAATGTGTTTTTCTTGGGCTGCCATTTTAATAGCACTCACTGTGGAGTTGTCTTTTAGCAATGCAATTCTCCCCTCTGCTTGCTCAATCTGGGGGATAATTTTGGCGATAGCGGCACTAACATCTGCGATTTGAGTTTATTTATTTAAACATTTTTATATACCGCACAATAAGGGGTAGATTTTAAAAGAAGCGCGATCAGCCTACTTTTGCTTGCGCATCAGACTCAAGCAAAAGTATGCTGGATTTTAGTAGATACGCGCGGAGCCGCGCGTATCCACTAAAATCCTGGATCGGCGCGCGCAAGGCTATCGATTTTGTATAGCCTGCGCGCGCCGAGCCGCGCTGCCTCCCCCCGTTCCCTCCAAGGCCGCTCCGAAATCGGAGCGGCCTTGGAGGGAACTTTCCTTTGCCCTCCCCTCACCTTCCCCTCCCTTCCCCTACCTAACCCACCCGCCCGGCCCTGTCTACACCCCCCCCTTACCTTTGTCGGGGGATTTACGCCTCCCGGAGGGAGACATAAATCCCCGCGCGCCAGCGGGCCTGCTGCGCGCCGGGCCGCGACCTGGGGGCGGGTACGGAGGGCGCGGCCACGCCCCCGGGCCGTAGCCACGCCCCGTACCCGCCCCCAAAACGCTGCCGACACGCCCCCGGAACGCCGTGCGCTCCGGCCCCGCCCCCCGACATGCCCCCCTCCGAGAACCCCGGGACGTACGCGAGTCCCGGGGCTCTGCGCGCGCCAGGAGGCCTATGTAAAATAGGCTTCCCGGCGCGCAGGGCCCTGCTCGCGTAAATCCGCCCGGTTTTGGGCGGATTTACACGAGCAGGGCTCTGAAAATCCGCCCCAAAGGCATGAATCTGTCCATCTAGGCGGTTTACAAGAATACATTCATAGTACCATAACAAAACAACATTAAAATACAGTTAAAGTACATCACAAGTGCAAAAACAATTTTAATCTTACTGATGATGAAGGTACGGTAATATATAGCTGGGGTTATTATATGTTATAAGCACTAATTTTTCATCTAATGCAATCCTCGCAGTCTCTTTAATAGCTGCTAATGTGACTCCCAATCCCACAGCCTCCCCTGCGCCATTGTTTCCGGTCGCCATCTTAGGGTTGGGCCCGTGCGGTTTATCTTTATCTTTCTTACCACTTTTAGATGACATGTTATGGGAAGACCATTGCATATAGTTGACAATCGACATGTGCCGCCGAGTAATCTCATGATCGAGGGAGCAGTTACACCCTTGTTAGCAAGGATTGCTGTAGATAATGGGAGCAGACTTTCAGATCCACGAAGAAACTTGCCTTCCTGGCTCACCACATCACGAGACCCTCTGTAAAGGCTGGATTTTAGGTGCATGCCCGATAATGTTTAAACTGTGTGTTAACTTTTTTTATGTATAAAATCATATTATTCTCAAATACTATTCTAAAATTTTAGGAATGCTATACATTTTTTAATCAATGTATTTTGTACTGTCTAATATATTTCCATATACTTTAAATTCCTTGAAAAATAAAAATGTGAAACAAAGATTTCAGACGTGGATGACAGCCTCTTCAAATTTTTCTACTTATAATCCCTCAAACTAGTGGTTGTTTAATGGAAACTGGTATATTTTCACATATTTAAAATTCATTATATCAAGAAAGCATTTCAAAGAAAAACTGTTTCATCTATCACTAGAATTCTTGTTTCCCAAAAATAAAAGTTGTTCTAAGACAATACACAGTAATGTTAGGATGGATGCTATATTTATAGGAAAAAATGGATGATTGTTTTATTGCTGTCTGTGCCTTAGTACTTGTCTGTCATAAAAAAAAATATAATAATTCTTTAGAATTAGACAACCTACACCAAGTTCTTTTTTTGAAAGTACAAACAATGAAAACTTTAGAGATGGGTGACAGCTTGTTTCTCGCTAATATTTTTAAATAAATATTAGCTTTTTTAAATGTGAGCATATTTGATGAGAATTTTTGTTGTTCAACTTCTGTTACGGTCTTCTGGCTGCATCCGAGGTGGCCCCCGTGGGTAAGACTGTGGTGCCCTCTCATTCCCATAGGAGAGTGTCAGCATGGGCCCACGATTCACTAACCGCCGGGCATCCAGGAACAGCCAGGACCCTGGAACTTCTGACGGAGTTCTACTGGTGGCCGCAAGTCAAGAAAGACGTCTGATTCTATGTTCAGTCGTGTCCTGCTTGTGCCCGGCAGAAACCCTTACATGGACGCCCCTGGGGGATCCTTCAGCCACTACCCATTCCTTCTGAGCCCTGGTGTCATCTGTCCACAGATTTTATTGTAGATTTGTCTGTTTCTGATGGGAAGACCGTGATCTGGGTCACGGTCGACCGTTTCTTGAAGATGGCTCACTTCATGCCTCTCGCCAAACTGCCTTCAGCGCCAGAGTTGGCAAATCTTTTTACACAGCACATCTTCCAACTACATGGACTCCCTTCGCAATCACCTCAGACCGTGGTCCCCAGTTTACGGCAAAGTATTGGAAGGCCCTCTGCAGGAAATTCGGGGTGCAACTGGACCTGACAACCGTCTTTCACCCCCAGGGCAACGGCCAGGCCAAACGAACTAACCGAACCCTAAAGGCCTTCCTTCAGGCCTTCGTCAGAGACCTTCAAGATGACTGGGTCGCCTTGTTACCCTGGGCAGAGTTCTCATATAACCGCCACAAACACTCTGCAACTAACCTGTCTCCTTTTCAGGTGGTCTACGGAAAGAGCCTTAGGCCTCCTTTGCCTTTGCCGCTGATAGTACTGTCGCCTGCAGTGCAACTTATGGCACGACAATTGCGCAACCTCTGGCGGTCCTCCCAGGAGAAACTTCGTCGGACAGTCGCCAAGGCTAAAGAATACGCGGACAGATCACGACAACCTGCTCCGGTCTTCCACCCGGGAGGGAAGGTATGGTTAAATACCAAAAACATTCAGTTACGGATTCCCTCTATGCAGCTGGCTCCCCGTACATCGGTCCTTTCACAGTGGCAGAGTGCATCAGGGCAGTGTCCTATCGGCTACGACTGCCATGCACCCTGAGGATCCATAATGTTTTCCACATGTTTCTGCTCAAGCCTGTGGTACTCTTTCCATTTCACGCCTGATCTCCTAAACCCACCGCCTCTACAGCCATACAGGAGGCTACTTATAATGTGAAAGATGTCTTAGACGTTTGATTCCATCATCGCCGGTGGGAGTACCTCCTCTCGTAGGAGGGGTTCGGCCCAGAGGAGAATTCATGGGAACCTTCATCCCATATCCTGGACAAAGGCCTTCTCCACCTGTTCCATCTGGACCACCCGGCTAAACCCAGACCCCCGAGAAAGTGGCGTAATGGAGGGGGTGCTGTTACGGTCCCGGGCCGTGCCCTTGTCCCTCCACCTACCTCGGGCAAGGCCCGGGCCGTTTCGAGGCCTCCTCGGGCCTATACTGCCTCCAGCACGTCTCTCCCTCCTCGAGAGAGATGCTGACGATCTGCTGCGGCTGGCCCCGCCCCCTAGATGCGCGCGCGCGAGGAGGAGTCCCTCTTAAAGAGACCAGCGTGGGAAACTTCCCTGCCTTGGATGACATCAATGCTATCAGGGTATTTAAACCCTGCTTCTGGACATCTTCAGTGCCTTGCAATGAGGTTCACTCAGTGCCCTGAGTTACTAGTTGCTGTGTTTGGATCTTGGATCATCTCTTCTGTCTTCTGGCTTCTGACCTTGCTTTGTCTCCTGACTACGTCTTCAGCTTCCGCTCCTGGTTCTGGTTTAGACTTCTGACTTCTGGCTTCTGACTCGGTTCCATCCCATGACTCTGATTCCATCTTCCGCCCCTGGCTCTGGCTTCGGACCTCTGACTTCTGGCTTCTGACCCAGCTTCGTTCTTGGACTCCATCTTCAGCCTCTTCCACCACCTCAGGTATCTGGTACTTGCTGGCCCAGAGGATTCTCCTAACTCCCAGCGGCTCAGGCTCTCACAGGCTCCTCCCGGGGGAGCTGCAGGCTTCCAAGGGTGAAGACTCTTCCAGCCTCCTGGGCTCAGACATCCTCGTTATCCATCTCTTCGGCCGCTGCCCGGATCCTTGGTCGCATAGGGTCCCGCCTAAGTCCAAGAGGTCCGGGTTCCTATGGTCTCCTCCTGGGGGGACCTCAGACTTCCAGTGGTGAAGTCTTCTCCGGAGTCTCTTCAGTGCCGCCTCCCGGCTGTGACGCTCCCTGTGGGTTCCCACAGTATAACATCTGCTGTCTCAGTCGGCCCAATGGTCCACGACCATAACAACTTCAATAACTTGAATCTATGAAAAGCTATTTTTATGCTGATAAAAAGATATATGGCTTATATAGCTACAAATAAAAGCCAAATAAGTTATTGTAGTTTCAAATATTTATTGCAAAAAATCAATGACATTTGTTTGGCGTACCCATACACTCTAAAATGCATACAAATTGCTTCATTGTAAAAACTCTAAAGACAGAAAAGAGACTTGAATAACCTCAGCAATAGTGCTGTATAACATTTGGATTTAATTCACTTAATCTCAGTATAGAAATGAATCTGTTGCAAATAGCAGTTTGGTAAGACCTATGAATAAACTAAACAGGATTAAAAGATTGAGCAGAGGCTGCACAAGAAGCCAAATAGCAGCAGTTTGGGTGATATTGAGCATATGATGAAACATTTGGATATGGGCAAGCTCAGAAGTGCGCACTGATTGACCCCCTTCCCCCCCATGTCTTTTTGGATATGGAAAATTGCTCTTGTGACGTTGATCTCCTATAGAAAAAAGGTGGGAACCACACGGGTGGATTTTAAAAACCTGGTGTGCGTAAATCCTGAGGTTTACATGCGTGGCTGGGCCTTATGCATGCCGGGTGAATTTTCAAATGGGCCCAGCCACACACGTAAACCTTGGAAAGCTAATAAGTTCCAGGCCCAGAGAAAGGGGTGGTCCGGGGGCAGGGAGGGACGGGGATATAGGTGGCCGGTTCAGCGGTCATTTGCCGGCATGCACAACTTGCTACTTCTCCTAATGAGGAGCAAAAGGTAAAACAAAAAATCTGGGGTTAGATAGGATAGGGCTAGGGGGCAGGGAAGAGAGGGGAAAGGGAAGGGAGGTTAGGTAGGGAGTAGCGAAGATCCCTTCTAGTCTGCTCCTTAATTGGAGTGGACTGGGAGGGAACTGGGAAAAGCCGGGATGCATCATCGCGTGAAAATTGCATAAGTATCCCCCCCTTGCATGCGCTGCCCACACATTTGCATGGCACCCAGATTTTATAACATGTGCGCATTGGTGCGCACATGTTATAAAATCGATGCATCCAAGTGTCCGCACTGGGAAGCGCTCGAACATCGATGTGCGTGTGCATTTTTAAAAATCTACTCCACAGTGTATTTGTTCTCCATGTTATGACCCCATACTAAGGTCAAGAAGCCAAATCTGATGGCTCACACTTTGATAGCAAGGCTGCATCATTTGCATATTCTGTCCAACACTTGTTTGGTACAGATCCTTAGGAATAAATGGGGAAATCCTCAGCATTCATACACACTTACTAAACTGCTTATTTTAGTGAGAAACAAGACATAAATGACTTAGAAAGATGTAGAATTGATGTAATTTCTAGCATACAACCATTTTTTCCTTCTCCCCATTTGTAATTTTCCATCCTTTATTTATACTTGCCCTATGTATGAAGAAATAGAATTGTCAGGAGCCTTTCTCTTATACACACACATACCATACAATTCTTAATCCCTTCAGAACTCTAATAGCCTCACAACTCTCCTTCAACACACTAAAGTAGGCTGACACCAGGTGAAGCTTATGGCACTGAAGTCTTGGTTGTCATACACAAGAGCTTCAACATTATATTATCTACCCTGCATCCCCAGCCGTTATTTCATAATAGAAAGAATTCTGTATTCATATATCCTTCTCCTATAAGCCCCATGATACATTTCTCAAAATATTCATCACACATATTGGGTAATGTGTGCCCTATATGATAAGATGATCTTCTTACCTCCTGCTGTCAATGCATAATACAAACCATTACATATGTATGTAATCATGATGAAGTCCAGCTAAATTAAAATTTGACCACTTATCCAGCTAAATTCTAGCTGGATAATTAGTTAAACAGCTAGAATATGGCTGGATGTTGGGACAATCCAAAAGCAATCCAAAGGTGTTCTGAGGAGGAGCCGAGTTAGCCAGATAAGTTATTCAATTCTGCTAGCCAGATAACTTATTCAGCTAACTCTAGTTGACCCATATACCTGTCCTAAAGTTAACCAAAGTTATTCAGATAACTTTAGGATATCCGGGTATGTTCAGCAGCGCAGCTGTCACACTGAATATATAGCACTAGTTAGTCAGATAAGCTTATCTAATACTAAGAGAGCCATACAATGGCTGAATATGGACCTCAGTATATTCAACTAAATAGATAAATCTGAAGGCCAAAGAGTGACCGTATGAGATTACAGAAATATAATAGAATGACTTGCTGTTGTTAGGAGGAAACATAATCGGAAGGGATCACTTTATATTCTGTAACTGAACATACAAGCTGAATGCTGAGTAAAGCACAAACATTCAGGTATTATGTGCAGTCTGACTCTTAAAAGAGTTTATCTAGTTATACTTTTCATCCATTCTAATGACTAAAAACCTTTAGTGATGTCAACTTTATTCTCAATATCTCAGAATATTTCTGTAAGACCACCCTCTGAACCCACCCCAATTCAAAGTGCCTCCTTCTATAGTGGCACTGTTATTATTTGTGAATATTGTGGGTGGATCCTTGGGCCAGTGGCAGATGACCACACCCCCAGGGGAAGAACTGGACAGGCTCAGAGTTTGTAGACAGACACACACTGGTTCATTTATTAAACAGTTTGTTGGGACACCAGAGGTGGCAGTAGTGAGCTGGAAGAGCCCGGCTGGGCTGTAGTCCCTCAGATACTGGAACAGCGATCCCAGGGTGGCTGAGCTGTAGAGAAACTGAGAATAGTGAGTAGGCAGAATATGCTGAGTTCGGGAAACGAACCTTGATGGTAACACTCACACAATAGTCTCTGATAGCAGCCCTGGAGCTGGAATGAAGTAGGCCCTCGAGAAGCGAGTACTTGTTTCCAGGGTAAGTTCTGAGAGAGAGATGGTAACTCACTGGTGTTGTAGGCAGCGGTGACTTCCTGGCAGAAGTAGTATCCGGTAGCAGGTCCGGGAACGTGGACCCTCGAGGAGCGAGTACAGGTTCCAGACTGCGACCTGAAAAGTAAGAGAGAGAGCGAGACCTCCGAGGAGCGGGTACCCCTGGTAAAGTCCGAGGAGGCAGAGTAGCAAGGTATGCGGAGAGCGAATTCCATCCGCAGTGATACCTGGAGGAAGCTAGGAAAACCTTCGTAAAGCTTAACCTTTGCTAACTCAATTAGCTAGCAAGAGAAGAGACCTTAAATATCTGGTGAGGATGACATCATCTCAGGGGGACGCCCCTGAGGTTCGCGCCACTGCTGGTACTTCAGTCGGGGCTGCACTGCGCGCGCGCCCTTAGGCTTCTGGGGAACATGGCAGAAGGCAGCGTCTAGCCGGTCTGGGAACACCGGAGGTGAGCGGCAGGATGACGCCGCGGCAGCCAAACTTCCATCAACCCAAGAGGGAGTCGCAAAAGAGGTAAGGTGGGCGGAGTGGAGACGTCGGGCAGCGACGGTCACAACAGGTATATATATATCTAACAGGTCAGAGTGACTCAATATGGAGGATCTCTCTCTCTCTCCAAGACAAAGTGTAAAATTTTATCACACCTTGCAGAAATTTTAATGCAGGGTAATTAACCTAACCATGCCCTTTTTATCGCGGGTGCTATTTCCACTATATTAAAACCATTTTGATAAATCTAGGGGTGAGTTTGATTTTATGGCTGTTATATGTTGTGTGTTGAATACTATTTGTTATGGTTAAGTGGTGTTTGGGTGGATTCTTGGGTACTGGACAGCCACAGTACTGGCCTAGACTCAGGATGCACAAACACAGAGTTAGATCTTTTATTGTACAGCTTGATGTATACCAGCAGAGGTGGCAGTAGTGAGGTAGTCTGGATGTAGCAGTCTCGGGACCCTCGGCAGAGGGAACCCTTCTCACCCCGTTGGTATAGAGGAATTCCAGTGTAGGTTTCCCAGCAAGGCAATGCTGTAGATGAGACAGACTGAGAGTTAGATTACTCACTAGATGGTAGCTGTAGGTATGCGATTCCACCAGGCTGAAGTAGATGGTACTGGCACCGAGGCAGGGAGAGCAGGCCCTCCAGGAGCTAGTACCTGATCCCTGTAAGGCACCTGAAATAAAGCAGAGGGCCCCCGAGGAGCAGGCACACAAATTAGTCAATACCCCAAAGGGCAGAGAGAGAGCTTCCAGCGGCAGCATAGGCCACCGGCGCGCGCAGAGCCCCGGGACGAGCGTAAGTCCCGGGGCTTTGTAAAAGGGGCGTGTTGGGGGCGTGTCGTGGGCGTGCCAGGAGCGACGTGGCATTTTGGGGGCGTGTCGCACGTGACGCAGTGTTTCGGGGGCGGCAACGCGGGCGTGGTTTCGGCCCGGGGGTGTTCCGGGGGCATAGCCGCGGCCTCCGGACCAGCCCCCAGGACCGGAACACGGAGCGGGGCTGCCGGCCTGCGTGCGCAAAGTTAGGGGGGGGGTTAGATAGGGCCGGGGGGGTAGGTTAGGTAGGGGAAGGGAAGGGAAGGTGGGGGTAGGGCGAAGGAAAGTTCCCTCCGAGGCCGCTCCGAAATCGGAGCTGCCTCGAAGGGAACAGGCAGTGTGCGCTGGGCTCGGCGCGCGCAGGTTGCACAAATGTGCACCCCCTTGCGCGCGCCGACCCCGGATTTTATAAGATACGCGCCTGGTGCGCGAACAAAAGTACGCGATCGCACAAATTTTTAAAATCTACCCCATAGTAAAGAAGTACAGACGTCAAGAGAGAGAAAGAAAGAAAGCCTTTGCATAGGTATCACTATGTCACTCTCTATTTATAACCACTGTAGGAGGGTCACTTTTAACTCATGGTGGGGTTTGGGGGGGGGGGGGGTTGTTTTGGGGATTGTTTAATATACACAATAGGAGGTGTGAACAGGAAAGTACATATCACTGAAGATTTTCTGCCATTTCAATTAATGAAAGGTACAAGAGGAGTTGGTTTGTGCAATACTCTCTCTACCTAGCTTGTTTGATATCGATGTAAAGGTGTGCTCTCTCTCTCTCTCTCTCTCTCTCCCGCCAGTCCACAGCTCTAGCACTAAACTTTCAAAAGAGAAACATTGCTAAAATAGTTAGAAAAAAACCTGAAAGGTGTAGCTACAAAGGTAAAACGTGTTCAACAAGTTGTTGTTGAACACTTACCATCCTAGAAGCACAGACCATCCTAGAAGCACAAACCAAATGTATTCCACACATTAAAAAAGGTGGAAGGAAGGCAAAACAATTACTGGCATGGTTGTGAGGTGAAAAAGGCTATTTTAGCTAAAAGATCTGCATTCAAAAATTGGAAGAAGGATCCATCAGAAGAAAATATGATAAAGCAGGGGTCCCCAACCCTGTCCTGGGGGCCCACCAGCCAGTCAGGTTTTCAGGATATCCACAATGAATATGCATGAGAGAAAGTTTGCATGTTATGGAGGCAGTAAATGCAAATTTTCTCTCATGCATATTCATTGTGGATATCCTGAAAACCCGACTGGCTGGTGGGCCCCCAGGACAGGGTTGGGGGACCACTGGGATAAAGCATAAGCATTGGCAAGTTAAATGCAAAACAGGCTGAGAAAATTAGAAAAGAAGTTGGTCATAGAGGCAAAAACTCACATTAAAAACATTTTAAAATTTGTCTGAAGCAGAAAACCTGCAAGGGAGTCAGTTGAACCATAGGATGGTCAAGGGGTTAAAGGGGTACTTAGAGAAGATAAGGCCTTCATGGAAAGATTAAACAATTTCTTTGCTTCAGTGTTTACTGAAGAGGATATTGGAGAGAAACCCATTCCAGAGAAGGTTTTCATGGATGATAATTCAGATCAACTGAACCAAATGATGGTGAACCTGGAAAATGTGGTAGGCCTGGTTGACAAACTGAAGAGTAGTAAATCACCTGGACCAGATGGTATACACCCCAGGGTTCTGAAAGAACTAAAAAAAAAAAAATTTCAGACCTAGTAGTAAAAATGAGTAACCTATCATTAAAATCATTTGATGTACTGAAGATTGGAAGATGGCCAATGTATGCCCAATATTTAAAAAGGGATCCAAGGGTGGTCTGGGAAACTATAGACCAGTGAGCCTGACTTCAGAGCTAGGAAAATTCATGCAAACTGTTAAAAAGAATACAATTTCAAAACTTTTAGATAGACATGGTTTGATGGGACACAGCCAGCATGGATTTACCCAAGGGAAGTCTTACCTCACAAATCTCCTAAAAACATGTGGACAAAGATGAAGAGGTAGATGTGGTGTATTTGGATTTTCAGAAGGAATTTAACAAAGTCAACATGAGGTGCTTCTAAGAAAACTAAAAAGTCATGAGATAGAAAGTGATGTAAATTTGTGGATTGAAGGTTGGTTAAAAGACAGAAAACAGAGAGTAGGATAAAATGGTCAGTTTTTATAATGAAAAAAGGTAAACAGTGGAGTGCTTCAGGGATCAGTACTTGGACTGGTGCTTTTTAATATATTTATAAATGATCTGGAAAGGGGTACATTGAGTGAGGTGATCAAATTTGCAGATGACACAAAATTATGCAGAGTAGTTAAATCTCAAGCAGATTGAGATGAATTGCAGGAAGACCTTGTGAGACTGGAAGATTGGGCTTCCAAATAGCAGATAAAATTTAATGAGGACAAGTGCAATGTGATATATATAGGGAAAAATAAACCTTGCTGTAGTTGCACAATGTTAGGTTCTATCTTCGGAGTTAACGCCCAGGAAAAAGATCTAGGCAGCATAGTGGATAATATATTGAAATTGTCGGCTCAGTAAGCTGCGGTGAACAAAAAAGCAAATGGAATGCTAGACATTATTAATAAGGGAATGGAAACTAAAATGGTGGATGTCATAATGCCTCTGTATCGCTCCATGGTGAGACCACACCTTTAATATTTTGTGAAGTTCTGGTCACCACATCTCAAAAAGGAAATAGCTGCACTGGAGAAAGTGAAGAGAAGGGCGACCAATATGGTAAGGGGCAAGGAATGGCTGCCCTATGAGGAAAAGCTAAAGAAGTTAGGGCTGCTCAGTTTAGAGATGAGATGACTGAAGAGGAATATGATAGAAATCTACAAAATCATGAAAGGACTTGGACAAGTTAATGCAAATCGGTTATTTACTCTCTCAGAAGGACGAGAGGGCACTCCATGAAGTTAACAAGTAGCTCATTTAAAACAAATCTAAGAACATTATTTTTCACTCAGTGCATAGGTAAGCTCTGGAGTTCATTGCCAGAGGATGTGTAACAGGAAAAGGTTTGGATAAGTTCCTAGAGGATAACTCCATAAACTGCTATGATGGTAATTAATAAGCAATAGTAGCTTCTGATCTATCTAATGTTTGGTTACTTGCCAGGTACTTGTGACTTGGATTGGCCACTGTTGGAAACAAGATACTGGGCTTGATGGACCCTTGGTCTGACCCAGTATGGCATATCTTATGTTCTTATGTATGTTCATATGGTGTATATTGCAGGTGCAATAAATGTATCGTGCCTTGTGGAAATTCCTGATGAGGGAGCAGGGAAATTAGCCTAACCATGCCCCCTTTTTATCGTGGGTGCTATTTCCGCTATATTTATAGTATTTTGATAAATCTAGGGGCTAGCTGGTTAGAAGCTATGGGGCAGATTTTAATACCTATGCCCGATTTTATAACATGCTCGCTCAGCCACGCGCATGTTATAAAATCCGGAGTCGGCGTGCACAAGGGGTTGCACTCTTGTGCACCTTGTGCACGCCGAACCCTAGGGGAGTCCCGATGTCTTTCCCTGCTCCCTCCGAGGCCACTCCAAAATTGGAACGGCCTCAGAGGGAACGTTTCTTCTGCCTCCCCACCTTCCCCTCCCTTCCCCTACCTAACCCGCCCCCCAGCCCTACGTAAAACCCCCCCATACCTTTGTTTTGCAAGTTGCACCTGCCTCTGGGCAGGCGTTGGTTGCGTGCGCCGGCCAAGTGCCAGCGCGTGATCCCTCAGCCTAGATGCCCTATGGAGGCCTCTGGCCACGCCCTGCCCCAGACCGCCCCTTTTTTCAAGCCTCGGGACATACGCACGTCCTGGTGCTTGCGCGCGTCGCCGGGCCTATGCAAAATAGGCTCGGTGCGCATAGGGCTTTTAAAATCTGCCCCTATATGGCTAAATTAAAATTTATATTCAGCAGTACACGAATAACTGAGTGCTTAGTTACATAAGTATAACCATCTTAATTAAGACCTGCTATATGTACATCTAGCTTAACAGTATAGCTTATGCAGCTATGTCCAAAAATTTTCACTTGGCCTACATAAGCTATATGGCTATCTTGCTCCATCCCAATCCACACATTACATGCCTACTTATAATGCGACTAACCTTTTAGCCATATTAGGGACTAACAGGGTCATTCTTCAAAATGCATTGTGGCCGTAATGCATGTGATGTTTATTGCAATGTGAGGTGCAAATGCAAATTTTTCAAATGTATTCAAAAGGGTGGGATTGGGGAGGGGTTTTGGTAGGATCAATGATAAAGAGGGGTATTATTGCTCTGTGTGATAGTGTAATGCATGCTATTGCACCCTTTTAACAAGGGAAATAACTACATCTGTTTTTCTATTGTTAAGCATGTGAGATGCCTGAAATGGATGAAACACAATTTGTGATAAATATTGCAAATTCTGTTTTGGGCACTGAGAGAGGGGAGAGAGAGTGGAATGGAGAGGAGGGGAGGGAGGGAGGGATAGGATGAAAGAGAGCCTCTGGGTTAGTGTATCTAGTAGTCAACTATTTATACTGCTATAGGAGGGCCAGCTAGTAACTCAAAGTGAGGTTTTGGTGGTGGTCTATGGTTTCGGGGCCAGTTTTACATGTAGAGTGAGATGTACAAACAGCACAGTAGACCTTGGTAAAGTTTTAACATGATTTGAAGTGATATAAATAGTTGACTAATATAAAACCCTAATAGAGTCTCTCTCTCTCTCTCTTCTTATAGCAGACATTTTCCATGTGAAAATTATCACAATTTTATTAATCTAGGGGTAAGGGTCTGATTCATCAAAGCCCTTATATGGCTAAGCGTCAGTCGCTGAACATGTTTGCATATTCAGCGGCCACTACTTAGTCATATAAATCACACTTATCTGGCTAAATAGCACTGAAACTGCTTTGTATATTGACCTCTCACTGTTTAGAGATGATGAGCCCAACACCTTTTTACAGCCCAGAGAGTATTCTCCATTTGGGGAAAACTGATTTTGGACCATAAAAAATGAATAGCATAGTCAATCAAAGAAAAGGCTTCACAAAGCAAAGGGTTGATCCAATCATAAAAGAAAAGAGGGATTGCGCACCGGCGGGAGGTGAGAGGGCCTTTTTGGTGTGGGTGGGTAAACGGGACAGTGCGGGATGGGCTCCCTGGGTGCCTGGGGCTGTTGATTTACATGCCGGCGATTCCTTTGATCCCCGATTTGGGCCTTCCTTTCCCCAGGATGTCCCCTGCACGCTGTTTGGGGCGGGAGCAGGCTGTTGCCGAGGGCGACACCTGTGTGCCCGCATTCCTTTTACGCAGCACCCCCCTTTTTTTTTCCCCGCTTTGGGCCCTCCTTCTCCCAACCCTCCTTCTCCCAACCCTTGAAATTTAATTCTTTCACATCCCTCACCCTCCTGACCCCCCCAAAATTTTTAAAGTACCTGGTGGTCCAGCGGGGTCCTGGGAGCGATCTCCTGCTCTTGGGCCGTAGGCTGCCACTAATCAAAATGGCACCGATGGCCCTTTGCCCTTAGCATGTGACAGGGTATCCGTGCCATTGGCCGGCCCCTGTCACATGGTAGGAGCAATGGATGGCGCGGGTTAGGGTGTTTTTATTTTTCGGCACGACACAGCCTATTAAAATGGGTAAGAATCGCAGGAACAAAGATTTCCCGCGGTTTTTACCCGAACTCGATACCGGAAATGAGTCTGGTACCAATTCACATCCCTAAATCTAATTGTGCATTTGATGTCATTTCTGTGGATGGGCATGGCCTATTCTATCTCATAGGAACCTTCACTTATGTCTGTTCCTGTGCACTTTATATCCTACCCCCCCCCCCCCCCCCCACACACACACACACACACGCACATACACACAGCAAGGCATCAGTGCTACATACAGTTTTTCACTATTACCTCCTATACCCACACACAAATCTGAATCATTCAGTAATGACAATGTGTTTTATCCATATAATTAGATTTTTATTTGTCAGACATTGCAGACTTAACATCTAGAAAAAGGTAAACAGTACATATCTCTAACATCTTTACCACTCAGCACCAAATTATCCTAAAAAGAGATCTGTATCATTAGTGGCTTTAAAATGCCAGAAAACTTTGCCTGCATAATATTTGTTAAGACCGATAGTTAACTTACTATCCCTATTCATTTACCTCTGTTCATCCCTCTATTTACCACTGGAGATCTTGAGTATCCTTTCAAGGGACAGTCTTGCTTCCTGGGTTTGATTACTGGCTAGTTGAAGAGGCATCTCTCTCCTCTGGACTGTCCCGGACATTGGGGTGTGGTTTCTGGTACCAAGGTAGAGCTACCTTATCGTCGGTCTCCTAGATACTTTACTGGCTGTCAGATACAAGGTAGGACTTTCTTCTCTCTTCAGTCTCTCAGCCACACCCATTCCTCTTCTTCCTCAACATTGGGAGTTGCAAGGGATCCATATGTATTTCTCCCTCCTTCATGTAGTCAGTTCCTCCTTCTCTCTCTGTTGCCCCTTCTTATACAAGCCAGCCTATGCCTATGAATAAGGTATAAGAGTGGAGGGTATTTTCTCTGAATTTCAGGTCTTTGACCCCCTTTAAGCTCTTTGAGGGTCCTGCCACATCTTGTCACATCTGCAAATTCTTCCTTCATCCTTGGATGGGGGCACAGCCCTGCCCTATGGACTCTCCTTGGGCAACTCTGACTTTTGCGCTCAGGGAGAAGTTGTTTTCTCCTCTCTGCCTTGGTTGGTTTACACAGTGGCATATAGTCAACAGGAAAACAAGGAGATATTGATATGTTGGTTAAAATTCTCATCTGTTATTTTTTTCTTTTTCTGCTGATACAGGGTCTTGGCTGGAAGATACCTGTCAATATCCATTTTTGCAATCTCTATCTTCTGTGGCCAAGACTTAGGGTTCTCCATTATTAAAATATCAGGTATCCTCCTACAGTAAAAGGGAACATTCTGTCATTTTTCAATTTATTTTCCAGCTTTCCAAAAGCTATTTTTTTCAATTTATGTTTTTTTTATCAATCATCCAACATCACATATAAAATGTTCCATAAACAGATTCAAACAACAAATGTTTAGGTTTTGAAACAGGTAACATAAATTGCTCTAAAGACAGTACGTTTAACATGCACATCCACAATTGGTTAATAAGCACCTCTTACACAAACTCCACCATAATGTCCATCTAACAAATATATAGAATCATATAACTGAATAGAAGTAATCTCATAGCTGTCTATTATCCCAATAACATTATAGTTTTAGTCATATTTGTTGACCAGTAGTTGTATTCTTACCTCCCCCTTTCCCCCCTTTCCCCCCTTTCCCCAATACCCTCTATTTACATTAAGTGGGAAGAGCAATAAAACAGTTATTATTAGCAATACCAATACCAATACAAATACACATCAAAGAATCACATGGTCTAGTCTATTGATGTCAAATTACCTTTTAGCTCTTATTTTGATTTATGACCTTGTAACCAATGTGTAAATGGATTCTAAATCTCATTAAATTTTGCCAGTGTATCACTCTTATATGATGTAAGTTTACTTGTATAATATACTGTCTGGTCAATTGCATACTTTCTCCTCTTATGGAACAGTAACCTTTCTCCATTGGCTTGCCAACTCACATGGAACCACTATCACCACTTGTCTCAATAGGGGCATCAATTGAATATCACAGTCCCATAAAGGAATATTCAATATCAAGAACTCGAGGTCCTTTGGGACCATTATCCCTGACATATTATGCATCATTTTCAAAATAATATTCCAGAATTTCCCTACCAATGAGTAATCCCACCATATATGAAAAATGGTTCCCCTGTCAGCACATTCCCTCCAGCAGACATCTTCTACAGTGGGGTAATACTTGTGTAGTGGTTCTTTTGTTAAATACCAGCAAAATAAAAGTTTGTAACCATTTTCAACAATATTGGATGATATAGACCTTTTCTTGGTATACAATAAGCATATGTCCAAAGTGGGCATCCTCTAATTCTTGGCCCAGATCCCTTTTTCAAGAGATTAAATGACTGGGCTTATCCTTCAATTCTACATTTAACAAGAAATATATCCTAGAGATCACTCAACTCACTTTATCAGTATTTTCAGAAAACACTTGAAACAGATTTACCCTTCACCAAATCACCCAAAATCTTCTGTTGCTGCACAAAGTGGAGTTGTAGATATTAATAAACATCTGTTGTAGCTTAGAAAAAGGAAATATTCCCTTACCATTTCAAATCTGTTCCAATCTATAGCATCTCTTATTTTTCAATCTTAAGAAAGCTCTTGACTTAACTTATGGGCTAAACTCCTTATTATAATGAAATAATCATTTTTATCACCTAATAGCACATATTTCCACCTGTCCTAAACTTCAAGTGTTAAAGCAGGGACAGGAGAAGCCACATTCCGTATAATCCTCACTCATCTGGATAACCAAATCCATACCTCCAATGGTATCCCCCTTGTCAGGGAGTTCTTAATAAGAACCCAACTATTAACTTCCTTCTTCCTATACCAGCAATTTACAACACGCAATTGAGAAGCTATTTAGCACTACTGATGACATGGAACTCTAATCCTCCCCTCTTTTTAGGTTGATACAGAACAATCCCTGTAACCCTTTCTGGTCTCCTTTTCCATATAAAACAGAATTGTTTTTTCTTCCACCTCTGAAAATAACTATCAGGGATATGTATTGGAAGTGTTTGAAAATAATAAAATCTAGGCAATACATTAATCTTGCTAACCATATTAACCAAGTGAGGTCTTCTCTGTCTGATCTTTGCAAATCCTGTAACAACCCTTTCACTAAGCCATCATAATTTGGAGAAAAAAAAGATGTTTAAATTTGGCTCCAATATGCACCCCAAGGTATTTCATCCTCTCTGTTTCCACTTTAAATACAAATTTACATTTGATCTCTTCCATTTGCTCAGGAGAAATGGAGATGTTCAAAATCTCAGATTTTTCCTCATTCATCTTATAGAAACATAGAAACATAGAAATGACGGCAGAAGAAGACCAAATAGCCCATCCAGTCTGCCCAGCAAGCTTCACACATTTTTTTCTCTCACTTATCTGTTTCTCTTAGCTCTTGGTTCTATTTCCCTTCCACCCCCACCATTAATGTAGAGAGCAGTGATGGAGCTGCATCCAAGTGAAATATCTAGCTTGATTAGTTAGGGGTAGTAGGGGTAGTAACCGCCGCAATAAGCAAGCTACACCCATGCTTATTTGTTTTACCCAGACTATGTTGTACAGCCCTTGTTGGTTGTTTTTTCTTCTCCCCTGCCGTTGAAGCAGGGAGCTATGCTGGATATGCATGAAGTATCAGTTTTTTTCTCCCCTGCCGTTGAAGCAGAGAGCTATGCTGGATATGCGTGAAGTATCAGTTTTTCTTCTCTCCTGCCGTTGAAGCAGAGAGCCATGCTGGATATGCATTGAAAGTGAAGTATCAGGCACATTTGGTTTGGGGTAGTAACCGCCGTAACAAGCCAGCTACTCCCCGCTTTGTGATTGCAAATCCTTTTTTCTTCTCCCCTGCCGTTGAAGCTATGCTGGATATGCGTGAAGCATCAGTTTTTCTTTTCCCCTGCTGTAGAAGCAGAGAGCTATGCTGGAAATGCGTGATGTATCAGTCTTTCTCCCATGCCGTTGAAGCAAAGAGCCATGCTGGATATACATGGAAAGTGAAGTATCAGGCACATTTGGTTTGGGGTAGTAACCGCCGTAACAAGCCAGCTACTCCCCGCTTTGTGAGTGCGAACCCTTTTTTCTTCTCCCCTGCCGTTGAAGCAGAGAGCTATGCTGTATATGCATTGAAAGTGAAGTATCAGGCATATTTGGTTTGGGGTAGTAACCGCCGTAACAAGCCATATACTCCCCTCTTTGTAAGTGCAAATCCTTTTTTCACATTTCCTCTTGCTGTTGAAGCTTAGAGCGATGTTGGAGTCACAGTAAGCATGTGTATGTTTATTGAATAAGGGTATTGTGTCCAGGCAGTAGCCATCATTCTGGTGAGTCACCCACTCTTCATTGGCGGCCTCTTGACTTTATGGATCCACAGTGTTTATCCCACGCCCCACGCCCCACGCCCCTTTGAAGTACCCTGAAACTCTCCCAAACCAGATTGGTTTCACCAAGAGAGGATCCAAGGACTCCATAGGCTCTGCCACATTGAGGATAACATTGTTGACAAACTGCGATAATTTATACACATTATCTCTTGCTTTTATTCCACGAATCCAAGCTAATCCTCTGATTCTTTCTGCCAAAGGATTGAAGTATAACGCAAATAATAATGGTTATAACCATTGCTTAGTTCCCCACCTGAAAAGGTATGGAATATAATCCATTTATCTTAATACATTTTGAAGGTCCTGTATACAACTTCCTAAAGTTGAAAAAAAAATTCCCACCTAACACCACTTTTCCAAAATGGCAAACAAAAATTCCCCAGTGCACCACATCAAACACTATTTCTGCATCTAATGTCAACAAGATAGATGATATATATTGGTGCTGTGCCCACCACACTAGATTCAGGACTCTATGGACATTATCTGAAGCTATCTTCCATGAAACAAACCTAGTTTGATCATTGTGAATCAAAAGAGGGGCTATAGAGCCTATTCTCAAGGCTAGCAGTTTTGACAACATTTTCAAATCAACATGAATTAGTGAGATAGATTTATACAACCCATATAGCATAGCATCACTCTCAGGTTTTGTCAAAACAATTATACCCACCATATTTGAGGATGCTGTAATCTGTCCTGCAAAAGAGAAATATACATAGAAACCAAGGGACCAATGATAACAGAATCCATTTCTTTATAAAATTAGAATCCATCCACCCCTGGTGCTTTTTCTTTTTTCAGCTCCTTAATAACATATTCTAGATCTACACTGGTAATTTCTTTATTCATTCTCTCTTTTTCAATACCCTCCAGCCTCTGAAGTTTCATGTCTGGAAGATACCCCTAAATCACTTCACTGGAAATAGTTCAATCAGATGTGTATAATTTCCCATAAAATTGGGAAAAACACTTTCTAATAACTTGGGTATCATAAAGTGGCTTGCCCTCACAATCTTAAATTTTAATTATTTGATTTTGGGTTAATCTCTTTTTTACCTTTGCGAGCCAGTAACTTCCCAGCCTTATTTCCCCATTCAAAATACTCTTGCTTAACCTTATCTAATTGATGTGAAATCTCCTCCAGATCTAAGGCTTGAATTTCCTTGCATAGAGATCTTAATTGCTCCAATACTAGTATATAAAGAGGTTTTTTTATGCTTTAATTCCAGTTGTGCAATTTTATGCATTAAATGGATTTTATTTTTCTCTTTATCTTTCTTAACATGGGAAGCCCTTGTAATTATTTCTCAACTAATCACTGCAGTCCCATATTTTAACTGATGACATATCCCCTGTTTCATTCAAAGTTAAGTATTTCTGAATATCAACTCTCAACCGGTCACAAAAATCTTGGTCACTCAAGAGGCTTTTATGACAAATCAACAGTGATCCAGCGAGGACGATGATCAAGCCATATCATTGATCCAATATCTGCTTCAATGACCTGTGGCAGCAGAGATGGCATCTTCCAAAAAAAAAATCTATCCTGGAATAAACATCATGAGCATGAAAGTATCATGATGGTCAGATGATGCTTCAGCTCTTTTACTGGAATTGTGCCCAGTGGGTTTTAAAGTTTTATTTCATAATAGAGAATCAGGCAGGGGAGGCAAGGTAGTTTTGATTTATATGAACAAGAGGGCTTTGTAAAAGGTTTTTTGGAAGGTTGTCTCAGGCTGTGAATGTTTGCTGGCTATTATGGGAGTTCATCAAAAGGAGGGACTGCTTTTAATTTATCCCACCCCAAAATCAATCATAGGCAGATTAGAAGATCTTATTGAGTTTATAGGGTAGGTTTCAATGCTATATTGAAGTTTAATAGTGTTTGGGGATTTTAATTTACATGTGGAGAATAGTGATTGACCATTGGCACAGCAGATTTTGTCTGAAATGGCCGCTGTTGATTTACATCAATTGGTCCATCTATCTACTGATAAGAAAGGCCATACTTTAGATTTGGTCTTTGGTTGTTCGGAAATGGTTAGTGAAATGGTTAGTGAAAGTCAGCTGGGGGTGTCAGGGATCCAAGATGTACCATGGTCAAATCATTGTTTGATTGGTTTTTCTTTTGAGGAATTAGATATTAGACAGAGAGGGATGGTGGGAAATAAGAGATAGGAGGAGTAGAGGGAAGACTGATAAAGAACATTTTCAACTAAAATGGTTAGTGAATTTACCAGTTTTGGTAGTTATGATAAGGGTGAACTGGTGGACAAATGGAATTCCTCTGTTGTACAAACTCTGAATGTGGTGGCCCCTCCTAGGTCTCTGAGAAGAACTAGAGGGCCTTCCGTACCTTGTTTTTTTCCCAAATTGAACAGGTATCATCAGGAGGTACCTTGTTTAGAGAGAAAATGGATTAAAACAAAAAAGTGGGAGGACAAGTTGGTGTGATGGAAGGAAGCCAATAGATGTGTGGGTAGTATAGTTTGGCCAACAACAATGCTTGGGGAAATGTATTGAGCAAGCAGATAACAACCAACAGGAGATTTCTAGGATTATGATGAAGTCTATTTTGGAGAGCATTTGTAAACTAGAGATAGGAATTCCCATTTCATTGCAGGGGACAAACTTCATAAATTTTTTGAAGAAAAGATACAGATTAGCCACTCAACAATTGAGGTGGTTCATTGGAGGGAGCAGTATTTGGAAGATCAAAAGGATTTAGAAGTTGTCCCAGATGCAGAAGTTATTGGGTTGGATGAGTTTGCTCTGATAGGGGCACAAGAGGTAAAGGTTTTTCTTGGCAAAATGTAGGTTCATCACTTGCTGTTTTGAACCTTGCCCTGTATTTTGGTTAAACCCCTCTTTGAGACTTTATATATTTGGCTGTTGAGAATTGTCAATGTATCATTAGATACAGGGTTTATTCCTCTGAGACTGAAACAAACATTGTTGACCTCCAATTAAAAAAAACAAACAAACATCATAGATAAGGAGTCGTGTGCGAGTTATCAGCCAGTGGCCATTAGTTCATTTTTGGCCATGGTAATTGAGAGGGTGGTAGTGAATCAGCATTCTTCATATTTGGAGGACAGTGAGGGATTAGATACTTGTCAGTCAGATTTAGGAGAGGCTATGAGAACGATACAGTGTTAGTGAAGGTTCAGGATGAGATTTTACAGTTGGGGGATGGGGAGACCAGTATTTTTTATTTTACTGAATCTCTTAAGTGCCTTTGACCTGATAGATCACACACTCCTACAAGAACGATGTAGAACTCTAGGGTTGGGAGGTCAGGTTCTTAGTTGGATTTCCTCCTTTTTGTCAGAGTGATCAGCAGTGGCTCGGGTGAGAGAGGTTTTGTCAGATTGTGGAGTGCCACAGGGCTCCTCATTATCACATTTGTGCATGCTGATTTGGTCTTTGGGATTTATTGGGTTTATATATGCAGATGATGTTCTGTTAGTGTTTCCAGCAGGGAAAGAGAACATCTTGAAGTGGTTTGACTCTCAAAGCTTGCTCATAAATGTGGCAAAAACTGAATGGTTGTTGGTGGAGGAGGAGTGGGAGCATGGGGTCAGATAGTTTTTTTTTTTAAGTTAGAGATGTTGCAATAACACTCACAACTCCCAGAAACTTGGGAGTGTTAGTGGATGAGGCCTTTAGTTTTGATCCCCATGTCTCCTCTATTTCTGAGGGAGTCTTTTTTAAATTAAGGCAGCTTAGGAGGCTCAGATTGGTTCTTGATTTTGCAGTTTTTAGGATAATTGTGCAGGCTCTGATTTGACTTTTTTTTTTTTTTACTATTGCAACACCTTATTGGTAGGCCTTCCAAAGAAGGAAATTCATCAGTTGCAAGTAGTCCAAAATATGGCTGCCCAGTTAAGTCTAGGGTTGAAAGGTATCGGGATCCTCCCGGTTGCTCCAGGAGAACCTCAATTCTGGGCATTTGGGTATGCATCAAAGCGGGAGATGGCATTTACTTATCAAAAATCAATACAAAACCAAGTTTCTCCATCAGCATTTGGGACCAAAACCATGGGACTAGCCCATTCACTATGTGATTCTTCAATCACCCCTAGCTCTAGCAACTCTTCTAGTTGTTTATCAATGTCCTTCCTTTTGGCTTTGGGAATTCTTTAGGGTTTCTACCTCATTATTTTCCCTGGCTCTGTGTATATTTTTGTTGGATTATCCTAGTCCTCCCTGGATATTTACAAAAGATGTCCAGAAATTGATCAATGACTACCCACATGTCCTGCTTCTGTTCCTGGGTGAGTGTGCAGCCAATCTTTATGTCTTCCTTTCCTGACATCTGTCCTACCTCAGGGCCCAGATCCACTTCCTCCACCTCTCCTTCTCTCCCTAAGGCATCTCTTTCAACCCAGCGTTTTAGCAAGTTTACATGGAAGACTTGAGTTTTGTTTCTATTCTAGGTAACCTCATAATCCACTGATCCCAGCATCCTGTGGATATCACATGACCCTCGCTACTTGGATATCAAGTGGTGTGGGGAAGTGGGTACCAATACTTGGATATTATCACCTTCCTTAAATTCCCTCACCTGGGCCCCTTTGTCATAATAGCTTTACAGGCACTCCTGGGTTCTCTGTAGATTATCCCTGGCTATTTTGTGGGCCTTATACAACCTTTCCTTCAACTGCCTCACATAGCTCACATGTTCGCAGGGGGAGGTGTTCTGCCCTTATAGAAATTGCTTAAGGCTTCTAGGACACCCCACGGTTGTCCTCTGAATAATACTTCAAATAGAGAGAACCCTGTGGAGGCCTGAGGGCTTCTCTTATGGCAAACAGAAGTAAGGTAATCAGCTGGTCCCAATTGTGGAGGTCCTCTTGAATACACTTGCGTATGATGCCCTTTAAAGCGCAGTTAAACAGTTCTACCAATCCATCTGTTTGCAGATGATAGACAGCAGTTTTGATATGCTGTATTCTGAATTAGGCTCATACCTGTTTGAGGAACTGTGACATAAAGTTTGTCCTTCTATCGGTCAGAAGTGTTCTGGGGAAGCCTACCTGACAAATTATCTGGATTAGTTCTCCTACTATGACCTTTGCTGATGCGGTACGAAGGGGAATAGCCCAAGGATACCGAGTGACATAATCAACCATGACTAAAATATACTGATGCCCATGTACATTTTTCTCTGTGTCCCACTATATCTATTGCTATTTGGTTCAATGGCTTAGATATTATTGGCAGGGAAATCAAGGCCTTGTTGGCATGACAGTGGCAAGAATTGGGCATACCGGGCAAGACATGCAAAAATCCTTCACTGCCCGGGTTATACCTGGCCAACAGAAATGCTCCAACAAGTGGGAGAGGGTTGCCTTGCTACCTAAGGGGTAGATTTTCAAACAAGGCGCGTTGGCGTACTTTTGTTGGCACTCCAGGCGCAAACAAAAGTACGCGGGGTTTTAGTAGATACGCGCGGAGCCACGCGTATCCGCTAAAATCCTGGATCGGCGCGCGCAAGGCTATCAATTACGTATAGCCGACGCGCGCCGAGCCGCGCAGCCTACCCCCGTTCCCTCCAAGGCCGCTCCGAAATCGGAGCGGCCTCGGAGGGAATCCTCTAACGCCCTCCCCTCACCTTCCCCTCCCTTCCTCTACCTAATCCACCCCCCGGCCCTGTCTAAACCCCCCCTTACCTTTGTCGGGGGATTTACGCCTCCCTCTGGGAGGCGTAAATCCCCGCGCGCCAGCGGGCCGCTGGCGCGCCGGGACGCGACCTGGGGGCGGGTACGGAGGGCGCGGCCACGCCCCCGGACCGCCCCGGACCGTAACCACGCCCCCGGACCTGCCCCCAAATGCTGCCTACATGCCCCCTAAACGCCGCGACGACCGGGCCCGCCCCCCGACACGCCTCCGACACGCCCCCCTCGGAGAACCCCGGGACTTACGCGAGTCCCGGGGTCAGCGCGCGCCAGTGAGCCTATGTAAAATAGGCTCACCGGCGCGCAGGGCCCTGCTCGCCTAAATCCGCCCGGATTTGGGTGGATTTAGGTGAGCAGGGCTCTTAAAATCCGCCCCTCAGTGTCCAGCCAATGGGGTATCATGAGCGAGGGACAACATTGTGCTCTGGCATAGTAGCCTGCCAGTCTGTTACAGTCACTCCTCAGTGTCCAGAAACCATTCACTATAACTTATGACCTCCACTAAATCTCAGGGTCCATAGTGGCCCACCCAGCTTCTCATAGGAGATGGTAATAAATTCAGGTGGTGCTTCCAGCACCACCACACCTACCACCTCCTCACTGGTCCATACTGCTGGGTGAAGCCATCTCTTAGGAAAGTCTTTCCCCATTTTCCACCCTGAAATTCCAAAAGAGCATCTCGTAGACTTTGTGGTTTAAACTCAAAAGATCCACGATGGCTGCTTTAATGGCTTCATAGTCCAGCGCTTGGTCCTTATTCATAGAAACATAGAAATGACGGCAGAAAAAGACCAAACGGTCCATCCAGTCTGCCCAGCAAGCTATCATACTTATTTTGTTTTCATACTTTTCTGTTACTCTTGTCCCTTTAAATACATTTTTTGGTTCTATTTCCCTTCCACCCCTTCCATCGTAGATAGCAGTGCTGGAGCTGCATCTAAGTGAAGTATCTAGCTAATTGATTTGGGGTAGTAACTGCCGTAATAAGCAAGCTACTCCCAAGCTTGTTTACCCAGCCTGTGCAACTCAGTCTTTGTTGTTTGTTTGAATACACATCCTATTTTCTTCATTCCCCCTGTCATTGAAGCAGGGAGCTGCACTGGATATGTATTCTAAGGAAGTATCAGGCTTGATTCGGGGTAGTAACCGCCGTAACAAGCAAGCTACACCCATGCTTATTTGTTTTACCCAGACTATGTAATTCAGACCTTGTTGGTAGTTGTCTGAATATAAATCATCTTTTCTTCATTTCCCCTGCTGTTGAAGCAGAAAGCTATGCTGGATATGCTTTGAAAGTGAAGTATCAGGCATTTTTGGTTTGGGGTAGTAACCGCCGTAACAAGCAAGCTTCTCCCCTGCTTTTATATGGATGCAAATCCTTTTTTCCACATTTCCTCTTGCGTTTGAAGCATAGAGCAATGTTGGAGTTGCATTAAGTGTGTGTATGTTTATTGAATAAGGATATTAATCTCCAGGTAGTAGCCATCATTCCCGCAAGCCACCCCCATGCCTCTTCTCTTCATTCATATCCTCTAGACTTTATGGATCCACAGTATTTATCCCATGCCTCTTTGAAATCCTTCACAGTTTTGGTCTTCACCACTTCCACCGGAAACCCGTTCCAGGTATCCACCACTTTCTCCATGAAGAAATGCTTCCTGACATTGGTTCTGAGTCTTCCTCCCTGGAGTTTCAAATCGTGACCCCTGGTTCTGCTGATTTTTTTGCAACGGAAAAGGTTTGTCATTGTCTTTGGATCATTAAAACCTTTCAAGTATCTGAAAGTCTGTATCGTATCACCCCTGCTCCTCCTTTCCTCCAGGGTGTACATATTTAGATACTGCAATCTCTCCTCATAAGTCATTCGATGAAAGCCATCCACCTTTTTAGTCGCCCTTCTCTGGACCGCCTCCATCCTGTCTCTGTCCCTTCGGAGATACGGTCTCCAGAACTGAATACAGTACTCCAGGTAAGGCCTCACCAAGGACATGTACAAGAGGATAATAACTTCCCTTTTCTTACTCGATATTCCTCTCTCAATGCAGCCCAGCATTCTTCTGGCCTTAACTATCACCTTGTCACATTGTTTTTCCGACTTCAGATCATTAGACATTATCACCCCAAGGTCTCTCTCCTGCTCCGTGCACATCAGCCCTTCTCTCCCCATCAAATACAGTTCTTTCAGATTTCCACACCCCATATCCATGTCTTTGCACTTCTTGGCATTGAATCGCGCTGCCATATCTTCGACCACTCTTACAGTTTCCTTAAATCCCGTCTTATTCTCTCCACTCCTTCCGACGTGTCTACTCTGTTACAGATCTTAGTGTCATCCGCAAAAAGACAAACCTTACCTTCTATCCCGTCTGAAATGTTGCTCACAAAGATATTGAACAGGACTGGTCCCAACACCGACCCCTGCAGCACTCCGCTCAACACCGCTCTCTCTTCAGAGTAAGTTCCATTTACCATCACACTTTGTCTTCTATAGGTGGCTTGGGCCTCCCTTGTCAATTGCGGGACTAACCTTACCACCCATTTTTCCCTTGGCCACCCAGCTATCTCAGCAATGTTTTCAAAGTTAAAGAGGCTTAGACTTCTTGGTGGTCCCAATAGTCCCTTCTCAGTAACCTTTAGTGCACCTGGCATATCTCCCACCTCATCCTGAAGGAAAAACCACTGTTGTTGCTATATCAATGTCCTAGTCTCTTTCGCCTATTTCTCTAATAGCCTAAGGAGCGGTTGATTTTGTTCATTCTGCCATTAAGTGTCGCCTGGAGGAGTTGGTGTATAGTTTCCTGTTGTTTTTGCATCTGCTTGATCATCCACTTCAGCATGTTCTCCATCTCCATCCTCCTGGCACCTTTGGGAAACAAACAAAAGGGAAAACATAAGTGTGGCCTCCCAGATGCCCAAAGACTCCCCCTCCCAAGCTTCGCCTCTTACCACAGCTTAGTTTAACTCCCACCTTTCTAACACCACTCCAGCAGCTCCCTTTACCATTCCTTACTTGGTTATCCTCCCCTCAGAGCCCAGGGTATTATCTTTATTTCTCTTAAGAGGAGGCATTGCTGCTGTCAGGGACATTCTGGCCATCCGAATCTGAGCCCTCTGGGTGGTCCTGATGTGATTCCACTGCTGCCACCATTTGCAGGCACCCACTGGATAGAATTCTGCTGCTTTATCATCCCCAGGCCAGTTCCCTCTGCAGGATCCTGTGACCAATTAAGCTGGAATATAGGATAAAAGCACACCTGAGTCTGGAATCTCTGGTTCTTTCCTCCATTACCATCCCTTATAGACAGCAGTTCCCTAATGACCAGTTTGTCCCCAGCCCAAGCACTTACATGTCTGCAGTTCAGTGCTGGCTGCTTTGTCCCCAGCACTACTATTTCAAAGTATATCAGTTCAGTGCTGGCTATTTTGTCCCCAACACAAGATACTTCTTCACTGGCTGGGGAGGATTTCCAGCTCCCCCTTTGTAGGAAGCCTACAACTGAATTACTCACTTTTCAATGCCAAGGATTTCAGCTTTTCCTTCTTCTCCCGCTGCAGTTCAATTGGGGACTTTTTCTGCTGAAATATGCCAGCAGCTTCCCCTCGTTTTCTCCCCATTCTATCCTCCTCCATTTGGTTTCCCCACCACCTTTATATCTAGGAGCACCTTCTTAATCAGATCTCCACCTGGTTCCTGGTCTTGCACAATCTCCTTTTCCCTCATCCCTGTGGCTCTCTGGGAAATGTAGTTATCCCCTTCCCCACCCCTAGTTCTGCCTCTCCCCCTTCACTCCCCTTCACTCCACTTTAATCTGAATAATGGATGTACCTCCCATTACAGACCTTAATGCGTGTGATAATGCCCTAATCTGCGCAATAATCTTGTGGTTTCCTGTTTTAAAAAAAAAAAAGTTACATTTTATTGCATATTTTCAAGAAAGCAACAGTTACTGGAGTCTCAAAAAGTTACATAAGAATATAAGAACATAAGAAGTTGTGATATTGGATTAGACCAAGGGGCAGATTTTCAAAGGTACGCGCGTGGCCTACATTTGTGCGCGCTACCCGGAGTGCACAAATGTACGCTGGATTTTATAAGATGCATGCGTAAGAACATAAGAACATAAGAAAATGCCATACTGGGTCAGACCAAGGGTCCATCAAGCCCAGCATCCTGTTTCCAACAGTGGCCAATCCAGGCCATAAGAACCTGGCAAGTACCCAAAAACTAAGTCTATTCCATGTAACCATTGCTAATGGCAGTGGCTATTCTCTAAGTGAACTTAATAGTAGGTAATGGACTTCTCCTCCAAGAACTTATCCAATCCTTTTTTAAACACAGCTATACTAACTGCACGAACCACATTCTCTGGCAACAAATTCCAGAGTTTAATTGTGCGTTGAGTAAAAAAGAACTTTCTCCGATTAGTTTTAAATGTGCCCCATGCTAACTTCATGGAGTGTCCCCTAGTATTTCTACTATCCGAAAGAGTAAATAACCGATTCACATCTACCCGTTCTAGACCTCTCATGATTTTAAACACCTCTATCATATCCCCCCTCAGTCGTCTCTTCTCCAAGCTGAAAAGCCCTAACCTCTTTAGTCTTTCCTCATAGGGGAGTTGTTCCATTCCCCTTATCATTTTGGTAGCCCTTCTCTGTACCTTCTCCATCGCAATTATATCTTTTTTGAGATGCGGCGACCAGAATTGTACACAGTATTCAAGGTGCGGTCTCACCATGGAGCGATACAGAGGCATTATGACATTTTCCGTTTTATTCATCATTCCTTTTCTAATAATTCCCAACATTCTGTTTGCTTTTTTGACTGCCGCAGCACACTGAACCGACGATTTCAATGTGTTATCCACTATGACACCTAGATCTCTTTCTTGGGTTGTAGCACCTAATATGGAACCCAACATCGTGTAATTATAGCATGGGTTATTTTTCCCTATATGCATCACCTTGCACTTATCCACATTAAATTTCATCTGCCATTTGGATGCCCAATTTTCCAGTCTCACAAGGTCTTCCTGCAATTTATCACAATCTGCTTGTGATTTAACTACTCTGAACAATTTTGTGTCATCTGCAAATTTGATTATCTCACTCGTCGTATTTCTTTCCAGATCATTTATAAATATATTGAACAGTAAGGGTCCCAATACAGATCCCTGAGGCACTCCACTGTCCACTCCCTTCCACTGAGAAAATTGCCCATTTAATCCTACTCTCTGTTTCCTGTCTTTTAGCCAGTTTGCAATCCACGAAAGGACATCGCCACCTATCCCATGACTTTTTACTTTTCCTAGAAGCCTCTCATGAGGAACTTTGTCAAACGCCTTCTGAAAATCCAAGTATACTATATCTACCGGTTCACCTTTATCCACATGTTTATTAACTCCTTCAAAAAAGTGAAGCAGACTTGTGAGGCAAGACTTGCCCTGGGTAAAGCCATGCTGACTTTGTTCCATTAAACCATGTCTTTCTATATGTTCTTTGATTTTGATGTTTAGAACACTTTCCACTATTTTTCCTGGCACTGAAGTCAGGCTAACCGGTCTGTATTTTCCCGGATCACCCCTGGAGCCCTTTTTAAATATTGGGGTTACATTTGCTATCCTCCAGTCTTCAGGTACAATGGATGATTTTAATGATAAGTTACAAATTTTTACTAATAGGTCTGAAATTTAATTTTTTAGTTCCTTCAGAACTCTGGGGTGTATACCATCCGGTCCAGGTGATTTACTACTCTTCAGTTTGTCAATCAGGCCTACCACATCTTCTAGGTTCACTGTGATTTGATTCAGTCCATCTGAATCATTACCCATGAAAACCTTCTCCATTACGGGTACCTCCCTAACATCCTCTTCAGTAAACACCGAAGCAAAGAAATCATTTAATCTTTCCGCGATGGCTTTATCTTTTCTAAGTGCCCCTTTAACCCCTCGATCATCTAACGGTCCAACTGACTCCCTCACAGGCTTTCTGCTTCGGATATATTTAAAAAAGTTTTTACTGTGAGTTTTTGCCTCTACAGCCAACTTCTTTTCAAATTCTCTCTTAGCCTGTCTTATCAATGTCTTACATTTAACTTGCCAATGTTTATGCTTTATCCTATTTTCTTCTGTTGGATCCTTCTTCCAATTTTTGAATGAAGATCTTTTGGCTAAAATAGCTTCTTTCACCTCCCCTTTTAACCATGCCGGTAATCGTTTTGCATTCTTTCCACCTTTCTTAATGTGTGGAATACATCTGGACTGTGCTTCTAGAATGGTATTTTTTAACAATGACCACGCCTCTTGGACATTTTTTACTTTTGTAGCCGCTCCTTTCAGTTTTTTTCTAACAATTTTTCTCATTTTATCAAAGTTTCCCTTTTGAAAGTTTAGCACGAGAGCCTTGGATTTGCACACTGTTCCTTTTCCAGTCATTAAATCAAATTCGATCATATTATGATCACTATTGCCAAGCGGCCCCACCACCGTTACCTCTCTCACCAAGTCCTGTGCTCCACTGAGAATTAGATCTAAAATTGCTCCCTCTCTCGTCAGTTCCTGAACCAATTGCTCCATAAAGCTATAATTTATTCCATCCAGGAACGTTATCTCTCTAGCGTGACCCGATGATACATTTACCCAGTCTATATTGGGGTAATTGAAGTCTCCCATTATTACTGCACTACCAATTTGGTTAGCTTCCCTAATTTCTCTTAGCATTTCACTGTCCATCTCACCATCTTGACCAGGTGGACGGTAGTATACCCCTATCACTGTAGTCTTCCCTGATACACAAGGGATTTCTACCCATAAAGATTCAATTTTGTATTTAGTCTCATGCAGGAGGTTTATCCTGTTGGACTCTATGCCATCTCGGACATAAAGCGCCACACCTCCTCCCGACTGCTCCTCTCTGTCATTGCGATATAATTTGTACCCCGGTATAGCACTGTCCCATTGGTTATCCTCTTTCCACCATGTCTCTGAGATGCCAATTAAGTCTATGTCATCATTTACTGCTATACATTCTAATTCTCCCATCTTACTTCTTAGACTTCTGGCATTAGCATCCAAACATTTCAAAGTTTGTTTTTTGTTTGTATTTTTATTCTGCTGTTTAATTGATAGGGATAAGTTAGAATTTTTTAGCTCAGGTGAGTTTTTAGTTACAGGCACTTGGACTACTTTTCTAATTATTGGAACCTCACTGTCGGGATGCCCTAATTCTAATGCATCATTAGTATCCTTTAAAGATACATCTCTCCGAACCATGCGCTGCTGAGCGACTGTCGGCTTTCCCCTTTGTTCTAGTTTAAAAGCTGCTCTATCTCCTTTTTAAAGGTTAGCGCCAGCAGTCTGGTTCCACCCTGGTTAAGGTGGAGCCCATCCCTTCGGAAGAGACTCCCCCTTCCCCAAAAGGTTCCCCAGTTCCTAACAAAACTGAATCCCTCTTCCTTGCACCATCGTCTCATCCACGCATTGAGACTCCGGAGCTCTGCCTGCCTCTGGTGACCTGCGCGTGGAACAGGGAGCATTTCAGAGAATGCTACCCTGGAGGTTCTGGATTTAATCTTTCTACCTAAGAGCCTAAAGTTGGCTTCCAGAACCTCCCTCCCACATTTTCCTATGTCGTTGGTGCCCACGTAGCCGCGCACATGTTATAAAATCAAGGGTCAACGCGCTCAAGGGGGTGCACACTAGTGCAACTTGTGAGCGACGAAACCTCGGAGAGACCAGCTGGCTTTCCCCGTTCCCTCTGAGGCCATTCCTTCCCCTCCCTTCCCCCACCTTCCCCTCCCTTCCCATACCTGTTCCTCCCCCTGTCAGAGGCAGGTGTAACTTGCACGCGCCGGGCGACTGCCGGCGTGCAATCCCCTAGCCCAGCGACCGTGGAGAGTCCTCTGGCCATGCCCCTGCTCCACTCCCGGACCGTCCCACCCTGCCCACGCCCCACCCATTTTTTCAAGCCCCAGGGCTTTTCGCACACTGCCGGACCGTTTGAAAATAGGCCCAGCGCACGTAACCCCCCCCCCACACACACACACACACATGTAAATCCACCTGGATTTACATGCGTAGGCTTTTAAAATCTGCCCCCAAGGTCCATCAGACCCAGCATCCTGTGTTCAACAGTGGCCAATCCAAGTCACAAATACAAGTTACAAGTAATTGTTATGAATGAGTGGTGTTTGGGTGGATCCTTGGGTACTGTGGCAGATGACTATGCCCACAGGGAGGAGCCCCATGAAGAGCCACAGTACTAGGTTAGACTCAGAATGCACAAACACAATTAGTCTTTATTAAACAGCTTGAAGAGTGTCACCAGAGGTGGCAGTAGTGAGGCAGTCTGGTAGTTGCAGTCTCAGGGACCTCGGCAGAGGGAGCCCTTCTCACCCCATTGGTATTGGGAGGTTCCGAAGCAGGTTTCCCAGCAAGAAAGTACTGTGGATGAGATAGACTGAGAGTTAGAGTACTCACTAGGTGTTTGCTATAGATAGGCGATTCCACCAGGTTGTAGAAGAAAGTGCAGGCACCGAGGCAGGGAGAGCAGGCCCTCGAGGAGCGAGTACCTTTTCCCTGTAAGGCATCTGAAATAAAGCAGAGGGCCCTCGAGGAGCAGGTACCCAGGTTAGCAGTTACCCCGAAGGGCAGAGAGAGAGCTTCCAGTGGCAGCACGGAAGCGACAAAGTAGCGTAGACAGGAACGGAGCATATCCAGAATCAAGTCCTTGCTAACTCAATGAGCTAGCAAAATAGAAGATGTTATATACCCGGATGGCGTGATGTCAGTAAGGGGGAACACCCCTGAGGTTCGTGCCAAGGGTTGCATAAAGACGTGGGTGGTGCGCGCGCTCCCTAGTAGGTACCTGGGAGGAGCATGGCAGGAGGCAGCACCATAGCCGTTCCGGGGAGCTAGAGAGGTTGGCTTGGAGACGCAGCAGTAGCCATCTTTCCTAGGTAAGCGGGAGGAGCCGTGAATAAGGTGGGGGAAAAGGGGCGAAGCCGTTGAGCACTGACGGATGCAACAGTAATTTGTGGTTTAACATAGCACAACATAGCTTACTATAAAGAATTTAAACATCTCAAGCGTTATATAATTAAAATTAATACAGTTTAGCTATCTTTTATTAAGAAACATACCTTTAAAATTTTTGGAATCATCTGTTTTACTTAAAGTGCTTTTTTTTCTTAAAACATTTTATAACATGAAAATATAATGTAATAACAGATTTGTTAATACAGTCTCTTCTATATATAGTATTACCTAGCTTGATAATATATTAAGCATAATCATTATAACTGTGTAGCAGTTTACTATAACTATTTTTTGCCATTATTATGACCTTGGGCCTGTATCAGCTCATTAAATATTAAATTGATTATTATACACATGCATCATGTTCTACTTTAATCAGACAGCACAATAGATTTTTTTTAGTTGATTTACCTATAAAATATTCTGTTAATGAGTACAGAAAATACAAGTTTAATAACCTCAGTGTTGAAATAAAGGGTACACAAATTCCACCAAGGGGACAATAACAAACATCTTTTATCAAGAAAAAAGGAGATTTGTTTATTTTATTAAAAATCTGTTTCTGACTTCTGAATGTACATCAATTATAAATTGAAAAAAAAAAAATACCACTTCTGCTTCCTCTCACAATAAAGGTTGAAACCAATAACTTTACCTATGTTTAAAAAATGCTTTTCACAGTGCCTGTAGGTAAATAAATTACTTTGGGGGTGATTTATCAAAGTGCTATATGGCATTTTCGCATGTGTTAAGGTGATTTTGCATGCAAAAAATGCCTGCGAAAACACCATTAATGCGTGCAAAAGCACCATTACGCATGTTGCGATGTTAACAACATTTAACAAAACATTTAACAAACGGAGTTTGTTAAATGTTTTTCTTTTTTTGGTGGGGGGAGGGGGGTTTGGTTTGTTTCCCCCCCCCCCCCCCAAAAAAATTTAAAAAATAACCCAAAACAGAAACAACAAAAAATGGATCTCCCTGAGGCCCTCTATCCCTTCTCCATCCTACAACCCCCCCCCCCCCCCCCCCCCCTAATTTCTCTTAGCATTTCACTGTCTGTCTCACCATCTTGACCAGGTGGATGGTAGTATACTCTCATCATTATAGTCTTCCCCAACACACAAGGCATTTCTACCCATAAAGATTTGATTGATTGTATAGGCGCTGTATAGCGTTCTATACAGTAAAATGGATTGAGCGGGCCTAACCCTTCTCGGACGCTTCTTGGATGCGGCTCGCATTTGCAAGCTATTTAAAAACAGTATCGAGCGGTAGGTGAGCCGGACTGTTCGTGCGGCAAACGTGGGTGCGCCCGGCACTAATGAAGCTCTTCCTACCGCTCCTTACTGTATCGGCCCGTTACTTCTTAGACTTCTGGCATTAGCATACAAACATTTCAAAGTTTGTTTTTTGTTTGTATTTTCATTCTGCTTTTTAATAGGATATCTGCTTTTTGATAGGGATAAGTTAGAGTTTTTTAGCTCAGGTGAGTTTTTAATTACAGGCACTTGGACTACTTTTCTTATTATTGGAACCTCACTGTTAGGATGCTCTAATTCTAATGCGTCATTAGTATCCTTTGAAGATACCTACCTACGAACCATGCACTGCTGAGCAACTGTCGACTTTCCCCTTTATTCTAGTTTAAAAGCTGCTCTTTCTCTTTTTTAAAGTAGTAGTAGTAGTAGTAGTAGTGGTAGTAGTAGTAATAAATATATATGAGTAAGCTGATGTTACACTCTCCTTCTCCAAAGGGGAGGAGCTAGCAATCTATTATGCTTGCCTCCTCCAGAGGGGAGGAGTAGCAATCTGCTGTCGATCACTCTGCCAGGAGGGTGGAGTTGGCAAGCTGTTCTGCTGTGCTCCTGAAAGGGACAGGAGTAGCAATATGACATGACCTGCTCCTCCAGAGGGGAGGAGTTAGCTAACTGTGATTCTGTTAGTGAACTGCTGTTAGATGCTCCTGTAAGGAAAGGAAGTAGCAAGCTGTATCAATCTGCTAAGGAGTAGCAATCTGTTATGGATCAACTCTTCAAGGAAGAGGAGATGGCAATAGGTATATGGTACTTCGCTATGAGATAGCAATCTATCATGCCCCCCGCTATGGAGTAGCAATCTGAATATATATATAAGCTGCTGGCAAGTCTCAGAGAAAGAGGAGCAGCTGTCTATATAATACTTCCGTGAGCGGAGTCAGTGGTCTGTAGTGGTTGGCTCCCACAAGGTGACAATAGTGAAAGGAATGACCACTTGGAGGAAATGGTGAATCCCTGGGCCGATGGCAGATGACAGTGCCCTCAGGAGGAGATCCTGAGAGGAAACACCAGCTAGGCTAGAATATGAGATAAACACAATAGTTCTTTATTAGACTGGAAGCTGGATCACCAGAGGTGGCAGTAGTGAGTCACTGTGTCCGGCAAGGCTGAAGTCCTTCCGATACTGGAATATAATCTCTGGGTTGCTGAGATGTAGAGAGAGACTAGAAGTAGTGAGTAGACAGGGTATACTGGATACAAGATGGTACACTCACAATAGTAGATGTCTGCAATGGTCTCTATGCCACAGAGAGTCTTCAGTACATTCAGGAACAGGAGCCGTAGGCGAGCACTGGTTCCCACAATCAGTCTGTAATAAGAACTCACAATTGCTGTATATGAAATGGCTTCTAGAGTAGAAGAGAGTCTGTATAAGATTCTAGGAACATAGACGCCCGTGGAGCAAGTACCGGTTCCTATCTGTAATCTTGCCAATATAAGTCTTGATCTTTGTACTTGCAAAAACGTCTTGAACGGAAGGGAGTCTTCAGAGCAATAGGAATGTAGGCCCTTGTGGAGCGAGTACCGATTTCTATGTAATAGAACTCACTGTGTTCACATCTGCGATCGCTTCCAGGAAATGAGGAGTTTTCCGAGTGTTCTGGCAATCTGAAATCAAGAAGAGAGAGTGGAGCCCCGTGGCGTGTGTACACCTGGTAAGTTTGAAAAGGCAGAGCAATGGGGACAGGTTTCCCAGCTAACTTGGATCATTGTTGAAAGTATCGTGGACTGCCGAAGCAAGTCCCATTGGAGTTCGTTGCTAACTCGTTAAAAAGGCCTTTTAAAGTGCAGATGGATGACGTCACTTCGGGGGGATGCCCCCGAGGTTCGCGCCCCTGCTAGTACAAAGGCTGGAGCACGCACGCGCGCATGCGCACCCTTACGTCATCGGGAACATGGCGGATCCGTAGCGTCAGGCCAGCCCAGGGGAACCGGGACTAAGAGGCGGAGAGAAGCCACAGCTGCACTGTCCATCATAGCCGAAGGGAGTCGCATCCCAGGTAGAGAGGGTGGAGCGAGGGGTGAGAAGAGGCACGAACGCAACAGCTGACAAATTAACATATATAAATTGCTTATAAAATAGTAAATTACTGGCCTAAATGTTGACCCCTGCCCAAAATGCCCCAGCCAACCCCTTTTTTACACATTACAGTTTACTTGTGTACCCTTAATTATGTGCATTTTGAGGTTTAGAAATTAGCATATATGCAAGTACATGCTATTTACATGCATATGTGTTGACTTTTATGCCTGCAATTCTTTAAAAATTCACTTTAAAGAGATGATTACTTTCAAACAAATGTGTTCGGCAGCATATTTGCATGTATATGGCCACCAGCAAATCTATGCAAAAATTTTATATTATTTATTTATCTATCTATTTATTTATTTATTTTTTATATACCATTGTTCCAAGTGTAGATCACAACAGTTTACAAAAGTAACATTCATATTCTTGTTCATCCTATAATAAGGGGAAACAGACTTAGGTATACATGTTTAGGTATAAAAATTACTTAGGTAAAACATACTTGGTCAACACATTTTTGGTATAAAACATACTTCTAATAGTACATTTACTATGATGAGATATGGCCACTCTGTCGGAGGCCTCTGTCCCTCCCCCCACCCCGCTCACAGACCGCCCCTTTAGTAAAGCCCCAGGACTTACATGCCTCCCGGGGCTTTTTAAAATAGGCTCAGCGCGCGTAACCCTTTGAAAATCGGGCCCTCGATGAATAAAATACACATTTTTTTTGTTAAATAATTAAACATTATCATATGAAAAATGCATATGCTATCATTAATTTAGTTCACAAATAGTCAACAGGTAACCATGAAAAGGCAACCTTTATGTATATTCAATGTGAAATTAAAAACCAACTTAGCACCAACAGGAAGAAATAATGAAAAGTAGAATTTCCTGGAGCTTAGATGGGTCTGTTTTCCGTTATTTAAATACCACTTGCTTCCATTTGCATTTCCAGATCTTACAATTCAGTTATATAATACATAACTTAACAGCTGCTCTTAAACTGTAATTATGTGAAAAGTAATATCATATCGGCCTATCTCTATTTTATTTAAAACAAAATGAAGTATATCTGGCTTAATATAGTATGATTTATGAAGCAAATAAAACTCTGTTGTAGCACATCATATTTATACAAGTTAATTGACTTCCAACATATTTTAAATAAGGATAGCTTTAATTGAAATAACACTTAACTATTTAAAAATATTCTTCACTGTTTTATGAAAACTCCATCTATTCTTTAGTTTTATCTAATTGTTACAACTATTTCTGTAATTATGAATATGATAATTATTGTTATTCATAAAGCACTATACCAGAGAAAAGAGGTACAATAAATTATATGAAGTTATAGCATATGAAGCAGAAAAAGCAAATAAGTAGAGAAAGGCAAGGCACTACCTTGGAAGACTCTTTACCCAAGGAAATATCACTATGAACAATGGAAGGGGGGAGGGGGAATTTGCAAAATGTTTAACCTATTATGCAAATTAACTGTGTAAGCCTTTGCTTTTGAAAATTTTCGCTTTGCTGAGTGGCTGATTTTAGCCACTGAAATTCACAAGGGACATAAATTTAGTTGCTCAAGACATACATGATTCCAAGCATGTTCCCTTGGCGGACTCACAACTTACAGCTCGATACTGTAACGTGCGGTTGGAGATTCCCCGTCTGTAACCCGCTGTGGGCGCACAATTCGGACGCGTAAGGCGATCCTGCGATACAGTCTCCAGTTTCATGCGTCCTTAGCGCTTCTTGAAACCGACCCGTAACCCTTTCCGCACCCAGCATGTATATGATATGTAAATGAACGAATTAGCTATTTAATGAACAAATTAGCTATTCCCCTCCGATACTGTGACGCGCGCTCCGATTATCTCCTTTGTAACCCGCTATTTTGCCGCGTCCTTAACCTGTTAGTTTACCGCCTACTCTCTACCTGGTGTTAGTGTGGTATTCGAACAGCTACGTACTGGACTGCACCATGGACGACCTCCATATATACTAACATTTGCAGCGTAAAGTTGTTATATATATATATATATATATAAATACCTGTCACTTTCCGAATCCCCCATCTCCACACGGGCGGGTGGGTGGGCGCCCGTTCATCCAGGCGGCGGCGGGAGCCGGCGGGCGGGTGGGCGCGCATTCGATCCAGGCGGCGGCGGGAGCCGGTGGGCCGGTGGGCGCGCGTTCGATCCAGGCGGCGGCGGGCGGGTGGGCGCCCGTTCATCCAGGCGGCGGCGGGAGCCGGCGGGCGGGTGGGCGCCCGTTCATCCAGGCGGCGGCGGGAGCCGGCGGGCGGGTGGGTGCGCGTTCGATCCAGGCCGCGGCGGGAGCCGGCGGGCGGGTGGGCGCGCATTCATCCAGGCGGAGGGAGCCGGCGGCGAAAGCAGCCTCCGGCAGCCCCCCGCCAGCAGTGAATGAATGCACGCCTGTGTACGCCCGTGCAATTTCGGCTCTTAAGGCAGTCACATGCTGTGACGTCAAACGTCGTGACGTCACACCTTGAGCGCCGAAATCGCACAGGCGTACACAGGCGTGCATTCATTCACTGCCGGCGTGGGCTGCCGGAGGCTGCTTTCGCCGCCGGCTCCCTCCGCCTGGATGAATGCGCGCCCACCCGCCCGCCGGCTCCTGCCGCCACTGCCTGGATGAACGGGCACCCACCCGCCCGCCGGCTTCCGCCGCCGCAGCCGCCTGGATGAACGGGCGCCCACCCGCCCGCCGGCTCCCGCCGCTGCCTGGATCGAACGCGCGCCCACCCGCCCGCCGGCTCCTGCCGCCACTGCCTGGATGAACGGGCGCCCACCCGCCCGCCGGCTCCCGCCGCCGCAGCCGCCTGGATGAACGGGCGCCCACCCGCCCGCCGGCTCCCGCCGCTGCCTGGATCGAACGCGCGCCCACCCGCCCGCCGGCTCCTGCCGCCGCCGCTGCCTGGATGAACGGGAGCCCACCCGCCCGCCGGCTCCCGCCGCCGCCTGGATCGAACGCGCGCCCGCTGGTTCCCGCCAGTAAGTTTACTTTTTTTTTTACACTTTATTCCCTTTTGTTTTAATTTTCGCCCTGCGCCTTGCTTCGGGAGGGGGGGAACCATCCACTTCCTGGTACCTGTCATTTCAAATATCAGTTGAAATTACATTTGAAATGACAGGTACCAGCGCACCCAGGATACTGTATAGGCACTGTATTAAGCGCCTATACAGTAAAATTGGTTGCGCGGGCCTAACGCTTTCCTAACGCTTCGCAGACGCGGCTTGCATTTGCAAGCAATTTACATAGAGTATCGAGCAGTATGTAAAGAGAACTGTGCGTGCGGGGAACGAGGGTGCGCCCGGCACTGCCGCACTCTTTCTAACGCGGCCTTACAGTATCGACCTGTTAGTTAGTGCTGATTTCCAGTGCTAACTGGCTAAGCTTAGGTGGTTTACTCCAGCAACACAAACAGCAGACTTAAATCAAGCCAGTCAAACTTTGACTGGCTAGATTTAGGTGAATTTTCAACTGCAAATTGTTGTGGCTGAAAAAGCATTTAAGATTGCTGCTAAATTGTAATTAACAATCTTAAGCACTCCCAGCTGGACTGAAAATCTATCCCAACGTAAGGTGAGGCCGTGAATAGTTTGTGAAATGTGACATCGAAAATCATTGAAGGAGTATGTTTTGAGGTGGAATATAAAGGAGAAAAGAAAGTGGGAACTTGTTCAGTAAAGGGATTAGAGAATTCCAGAGATCAGCAAAAGTAAGGGAGAAGGCTTAGAAGGAGATGAACTATAATATACTGATTTACACATTAATAAATTATACATGACATATAGTTTAGATGCTTTGATTCATTAGTATAATTTTTGCCTTGCAATGTTGGGCAGTGAGATTCACATGAAGAGTATAACTGAGTGGTACCTATTAGTAAGCTCTTTGGGACTGGATCTCAGTGTGTTTCCTTTTGGTTTGCCAGGCATGAGACATGACATATAGGCACAGTGCAAATGTTTTGTTGTAGTTTAAAAGTCCAAACTTTTCTGGTCAATTCAAGGTCATCAGGAAGTCCAGAGAGACAGATATAGATATAGAAACAGGCTAAATGGCTTCGAACAGTAAAACTGAGCTTTACTTTCCTAATCTGTTGTTATGATCCTGTCCACGGACCCCATCCCGCAGACAGTCTCTCATCTCTCTCTCTGCCAGGCCCAGCGCTGCTGCTCCTCTTTGTGGCCATGGGTCGCTGCCGGTGCTCCTGTGCACGGCCTGCTGCTGCTCCCTTCTGCGCAGCTGGAGCCATGCCACCGACTCTTCCTATGGGAGAAATCCCTGCTGGAATTCCCTCCTCTGCATCCTGAACACCACCACCAGAGTCTCTCTTTGCGGCAGGGAGCCGCCGCCATCTCGTCCTCTTCTCCAGGGCTGAAAGAAGCACCAGTGCAGCTCCTGTTCAGCAGCAGGAGCTGCCTCCGGCCTTCTCCTTCTTCCTCCGTGCTCCAGGATGCTGCTGCATGCCTTACCTCCACCCACCTGCCTCCGGGGCTACCTCTCGGCATGAGCACGCACCTCTCTCCTCTTCTTAAAGGGCCAGAGACAGGAAGTACTCCTGTGCCCTCCAGATGACATCTTCAGGGCTCTTCCTGGTCCTGTCCTATATAAAGGCCCTGCTTCAATTCCTCAGGGCCTTCGGATAGAGTTACACACTCCATGGAGCTTCTCCTTCATCCATGGCGTTCCATTGCTTCCATCATGATCCATCGTGCTGCTCCTGTCTGGAAGACTTCATGTTCAATGTCTTCTTGTTCCTGATGTCTCTGTCCAACCCTCCAGGTTTCATTCCTTGTTGGATTGTCCACGTGCTATGTTCCAGCCTTTGGCTTCCTTTCCCGTAAGCCTCGGGGTCCCTCCTCCATACCTAGATGTCTTAGATATTCCTAATGGCCAGATGTCCAGATGTCCAGATGTCTTCTAGTTCAAGTGATCTAGATGTCCAGGTGCCCAGACTTCCTTCGTCCTGATGTCCATCATCCTCTTCTCTATGACCCTCTAATCTCTACTTGTACAGTAGATCTCTCTTCCCAGGTCTGTCTGTCCAGATTTCTAGAGCCCCGAATGCCCAGATGTCCAGATGTGTTCTGGTTCTAAGTTCCAGATATCCAGGTGTCCAGATGTTCAGATGACCTGCGATTGAGGTAACCCCTCTTGCGTACCCTCTTCTCCATTCTGTGCATGTCCCGCTCTCCTCGTGGTCCGCGACCAGCCTTCCAGGTTGTGTAGGGCATGTATTTGGGACAGGGTGGTCCATGACTAGTCCACGTTGGGCTGTTTAGGGCACCCTGAGGGACAGCACGCTTCCTTGTCTTCAAAAGTCCCATCTTGTCCAAGTCTTCGAGAGTCTCGTCTTGTCCAAGTCTCCAAGAGCATCATCTCTTCTTCATCTTCAAGAGATACGTCTTGTCCAAGTCTTCAAGAGTCCCGTCTTGTCCAAGTCTCCAAGTGTTCCGTCACCCAAGTCTTCAAGAGTTATGTCTTGTTCACGTTTTCAAGAGTTTCATCTTGTCCAAGTCTCCAAGAGTTTTGTCTTGTCCAACTCTTATTAGCTCTCTTCCCCAATAGACTCTTTATCTCTCACTAGTTCTCTATCACTCCTTCTCCTACTCTTGCTTGACCACCATCATCCTTTCTCTGACTTTCACTTCCACAATCATCCCCTCTCATGATCTCCTTCATCTTACTGTCTATAGTACTTATTCACTGATCTCAACTTCCCCTCTCATAACCACCTCATCATTGTCTCTCATATGCTACCTCTCCTTCATCTCATCATCCCCTCTTTCTCTCTCTTTCAGCATCTCTTCTCATGCTTTGACCCCATCACCCTTCTTGCCTTTAACTGATACCCTCCCTTCCCTTTTACAAATTTCCATGGAACAGAAAAATTTAACAGCAGCAACATAGTGTTTCTAAAAGTTTTGTCACTGTTACTCAGTCCTCACAGCAACTCATCTACTCTTCTCCTTTTTGCATGTCTATTCAACAAGGAAAAGGAGGGTGCAAGATGCCATACAAACAGAACATAAGAGCATTTTCATTGACCCCAATGCTTCACTGTTGGAAGCTGGTGGGCTGATCTCCACCAACCAAACTGGCCCTCCTATTACTAGCAGAATTGACCACCAGTTATCAGATATGAGAAGAAATATATTATTTTATATATATTCAATTAAACTTCTTTATGGACAGAATATATTATAATAATTGCCAACTTAGCTTCATTAGGATGTAGTCTTCCACTTCGTCATATATAATTCAACGCCATAGATTTTAACCCTAGATATACAGTATCAGACTTCTCCATTAATCTTAACTAATCCTAACTGCTCTGCCTGTCCTCCCCCGGCAACATGGACTGTGATCCCGCTTCCCATCACTAGCATTATAAAACAGCTGCAGGATGCTAGAGGAATGAATTGTCTTCTACTGCAGCATTTACAACCAATGCTGTACTCAGCATAAGGATTCTCCATCTGCCTAACCTGGAGTATTGGACCTTCTGCTCTGCTCTGCCTGACTTCCCCCTGGACATGGACTGTGGTGCCACCTCCCACTGACATCATTAGCATCACATTAACAGCTTTGGGATTCCAGAGCACATTAAAGAGCTCTGTGTTCTCCTTCATGCACAATTTTCAATTTTCTCTTTCTGATTCTTCATATTTGGGTATTGGTTGTTACTAGTTGCCTTTTATTTTATGGTCAATTTATTGTCTATTCTTTTTATTATATATAACTATTAATATCACTATGCATTTGATTCCAATGTGTTCTAGTAAGGGAAGATACAGATACTTCTTATGGAAACATAATTCCTATCAAAGTAGGCCTTCTAGTTTAATGCCTATTACCATCTCAAAATTGGTGAGTCCTATAGTATTGTTATCACTATCCTTAATTTTAGTAAATATTCAATTGATTTCCACCAAGAAGGTTCTTGTTGTATATGATTTTTGTGTGACCAAACACAAGATCATTTTTGTATAACTGAAACATAGCTCACTGAATCTGATACTGTTAAATTAACTAATTTATGTCACCCTCCCCAAACTGTTCTTTAGCTAAATTCCATCAACATATAATAGAGGTGGATTCATAATTATATCAAGATCCTCCTTATAATTAATACTTCATCACCATATTGAAGAACCTTACTAGCCTCTAGTACTTGGACTAAGGTATTTAAAATATGTCTGTTCTTCTGGCACACTAGCTCATATCTCATCTATTTTTGAATACTTAACTTGAAAGTCAGTCAATGATATGATTATTCTTTTGGATTCTAATTTACAAATTGATAAGAAACCCATTTCATTAGCATGTGAATTATTTCTTGATACAATGGCCAATTTTGGTTTTAAACAGCTTATCCAGTCATAATAAGGGTCATACCTTGGACTTGGAATTTGTGAATTCTTTATTTTTTAATATATTGATCAGTCAATTACTATAACCCAGATTCCATGGTACAATCATGATTTCATATTCTTGCATACGAAGTACCTGTATATTTCTTATCTATCATGTAATGATAGTAATCAATTACTGAAGAGTTCTGAGATCATTTAAAGCAAACTTTTCCATCAAAAGCAACCAAATCCGTTCCTAAGCAGTACATGATTGGGCTAACTCCCTTTCATCAATTATGGATACAGTCATACCAAAAAAGATATATTTTCCCCTGTTGTCATAGACAAGGTCCCTGGTATACTGCAGAACTATCCTCTTTCAAAGGAAACTTAGACATGCAGAGCAACAATGGAGGAAATTTAAAACTCAAGATCTACTGATTACATAAAGTTTCAGTCACAATATTCTGCCAGAATTAATTCAACCAAAAAGGAATATTTTGTTAGTAAAATAAATGTCGCAAGTAACAATTCAAGGAAACGTTTCTTCACTGTTAAACAATTAGCCAGATTGTCTTCTAAATCAGAGATACCAAATAGGATGCAACAACAAAACATTGACCCTAATGCCTTTATACAACATTTATTCAGAAAATCTTAAATATAAATTACCAATTTAGTCATCTGAAAGTGATTTATTATGAGTATTTCTCTTTTGATAGCTGTGTGATTACGCAAATCACCAAAAAATAAAATAAGACATGGGATAAGTTTGACATTTTTATCTAGGATAGAAATTCTTCAATACATCAAAAAATGAATAGCTCCTCTTATCATTAAACACATGCCCTATGTCATTACTCCAACATATTCCTTGAAGACATATCCTCTGCTATTACTACAATTGTAAATTTATCTTTACAAGAGGGCACACTTCTATCCTCGCTGAAACAAGCATCCATCCATCTCATTAAAAAAAGAATGTAGATCTTTTAAATCTTAATAATTCATCTTATATCATGACTTCCTTTTCTTGCAAAAATAGTGGAGACATTTCTTGATAAACAAATTAATGGCCATTGACATGAACATCATGTCAGCAGTTATGGGTACCATAAAGGATAAAATACAGTTGTTCTACTATTGTCCATTTGTGGCACTGTTTGCCACTGTTTTGAGGATGACACCAGTTACTTGCTTATTCTGTTAGACATTTCCTTGTTGTTTGATATGCTCAGTCATGTCATAATTCTGAAACAGCTTTCCGAGATTGTTATCTTTGGAACTGGTTTCCAATGGTTTCTATTTTTTTAAAGGACAGTACATAACAGGTTTGCATGAGACAGCAAACATCTGCTTGGTGTGAGTTAACACTGGAGTTCTGCAAAGTTCAGTGTTCTCTATAATTTATAATATTTATTTATCACCACTTTGTGCAGTTTTGGAGGGTTTGGGTAACTCTTTCAAAATATATGCAGATGACATTCAATTTTTCATCCCAGTCCACTCATCCTGGAAATGCATTCTAAATTCCACTGAAATGTGTTTAAACATAGTTAAGCAATGGCTATTTCATAATAGATTATTACTGAATACTAAGGGGTACATTTTAAAACACAGCGCGCGTGCGTACTTTTGTTCGTGCATCAGGCGTGAACAAAAGTACGCTGGATTTTATAAGATACACGCGTAGCCGCGCGTATCTTATAAAATCTGGGGTCGGCGCGCGCAAGGGGGTGCACATTTGTGCAACTTGCGCGCGCCGAGCCCTGTGCGCGCTGCCTATTCCCTCCACCCCCCTGCACCTTCCCCTCCCTTCCCCTACCTAACCCACCCCCCCGGCCCTATCTAGACCCCCCCCACACCTTTATCTGAAAGTTACTACTGCCCTCCAGGCAGTAGTAACACGTGCGCCGGCGCGGCAGGCCCCGACACAGGCCGCTATGTCGGGGCACTCGGCCATGCCCCCGGACTGCCCACACGCCCCCGAACACACCTACAATCCAAAACTGCGCCCCCTGGCCATGCCCCTGACCGCCCCTTTTTGCAAGCCCCAGGACTTATGCACGTCCCGGGGCTTGCGCACGCCGCTGAGCCTATGCCAAATAGGCTCGGTGCACGCAGGGGGGTTTTAAAAGGGTGACCTGCGTACCTTATGCGCGTAACCCTTTTAAAATCCGGCCCTAACAATACTGAATTCATTATTTTGAGCAGTACTCCCATTGTTGACCCACCCATATTCTTATTGCTCAATGGCAATAAGTTAATGATTTTTCAGCATGTCAGAAACCTTGGCATCATTCTTGATGGGGATTTAAATATGAGATCCCACATTAGAGATATGTCCCACTCTTTTCTATTTACAATCGTTATACTGAGACATTTATAACCTGTATTAATACCAGAGGACTTCCATGCTGTGTTTCAAGCCCTGATTTTATATAATTTAAATTATTGTGGCACCTTATGTATTGCTTTACCCAATTCATTTCTTAAACCTCTTCAAATTATGTAAAATTTAGCAGTACAGGTCCTATCTGGTGCAGGCCTTAGACAACACATTACACCAGTTTTTCAGAATTTGCATTGCCTTTCAATAAAATATTGAATTAAATTTAAAGGTGCTACAATAATTCACAAGGTCTTAAACACTACCGATGTAACCAGCTTGAACTCTGACTTATGTACTTACCATCCTGGAAGGACATTATGTTCCACTAATAAAGACTTATTGGAAATTCCATCATGCATGGTGCATGCCTGATCAGGCTTTCTCCATTGCAAGTTCCATTCTTTGGACCTTTCTCACAGAACAGTTGTGATTAACTACCTGTCCCAATCAATTCCAAAAGCTGTTAAAGACATTATTATTAGACAGGCCAATTCCGTATGATAGACTACACTCCTAATTTTTTAAACTGATCTCTGTGAATATGCTATTTTGCAAAGTGCCATGAATATTGAGATATGTGTAGGATACATAGTTAAAAAAATATATCAAAAATAATGTATTAGTGAATCACTGGTTAATGTATATCATACCTAAGAAACATGCAGAACTTTCATATCTTACACACATAAGTCATAGTGCTCTCAAATAATCATATATCCTCTCACTTTCACTAATTTAATTTGTCTATCTCTCTCTCTCAAAATAGTATATAATCCCTCTTTCCCTCTTTACTGACCTAAGTCTATCTGATGTCATAAAGTCCTCCTGCATCTCTCTGTCTCTCTGCATAGGTATCTTAATATGTCAAGTAGCGCTATAGAAATGTTAAGCAGTTGTTAAGTAGTAGATTCAGAGCCAGGAAACTTTATTGGCATAACATTTTGTATATTTGTTGCCAAAATAATATATATGTCTGTTTCTGTCCCTCATTAACACACATAGCACCTGATTCACTAAGGGGTAGATTTTAAAAGAAGCATGTGCACAGTTCCCAGTGTGCGCACAGGGATTCAATGATTTTATAACTTGCGCTGCCTGTCCCCCATCCCACCCATCCCTGCCTCTCCCCACCCTTCCAGCCCACCCCTTCAGAGAGGGCCGGCCACACACGTATGTGTGTGGCCGGCCCTTTCTAAATGCACACGGCACGAGCAAAGGCCTGGCCACATGCGTAAATCCCGATTTTTGCCTTCGCAGGCCTTTGAAAATGTGGCCTTAAGTGTGCTTCCCATAGACAAAAAGTGGAAGAAAAGCCTTAAAGAATCTGTCCCATAGTAATTTACACTTAGGTATAGTGCCTATCATTTTCAGGTCTATCCAGTACCGAGCGGTAGGAAGAGCTGCGTTAGTGCCCGGCGCACCCCCGGTTGCCGCACACACAGTGCAGCTCACCTACCGCTCGATCCTGAACAATAATTTTATGCAAATGTAAACCGCGTCTAAGAAGGGTCCATGAAGCGTTAGGCCCGCGCAACCCATTTTACTGGATAGAGCGCCTATACAGTATCCTGGGTGCGCGGGCCTAACGCTTCACGCCACGCTGGTATCTGTCATTTCAAATGTTATTTGAAATGACAGATACCAGGAAGTCAGGACTGCCAGTCCCCCCCCCCCCCTCCCGAAGCAGGGCGCAAAAAGCAGCCTTGCTCCGGGAGGAGGGGAGAAGGGACTGGCAGTACGAAGCGGCGAAGCGACTTACTTTTTGCACCCCCCTCCGGACATCGGCGGACCTCTCCTGCCTCCAGCTGCTCGCGAAGATGGACGACTGCAAAAAGTAAGTTGCTTCGCCGCTTCACACTGTCAGTCTCTTCTTCCCTCCTCCCAGAGCAAGGCTGCTTTTCGCGCCCTGCTTCGGGAGGAGGCATGTGACGTCACGTCTTGAGTGGCCAATTGCATGCACAGGGGCCGCTTTCCCCCGTGCTGGCATCCATCTTCCCCGGGATGGATGGCTGGAAAAAAAGTAAGTCGTGCAGCGGGAGGCAGGAGAGGTCCGATCGGGGCTTTGCCGCTTCACACTGTCAGTCTCTTCCCTCCTCCCTAAGCAGGGCGCGAAAAGCAGCCTTGCTCCGGGAGGAGGGAAGAAGAGACTGACAGTGTGAAGCGGCGAAGCGACTTACTTTTTGCTTTTACGTTTTTTTCGCTTTTTTTTTTTTGCTTCGGGAGGAGGGGAGAGGACTGGGGCTGCCCCGGAGACTGGCACCCATGATCGCGGCCGGGGCAGGTGAGCGGGGGCTGGGGGAAAGCTTGCCTCCTACCCTTACCCCTGCCTCTACCGCAGGGGTAAGGGTAGGCGGTAAGTTAGCAGGTTAAACGCGCAACAAAACGGCAGGGAAAGATAGCGATAGTCTGGGCGCGGGTTACGGGATGCTAGGGAATAGCTAATTCGCTCGTTTGCATACAATATACATGCCGCGTGTGGAAGGGGTTGGCCGGGGATTTTAGGACGCGGTAGGAGTAGGTTAAAGGGGATTCGGGATCGCAGGAAGGGATAACGCGGCTGGAAAGTGAGTAGAACGCGGCTTAGGAGCAGGGTAAACGCGGCCGCACTTTACAGGATAGACCTGATTGTAATCTAGTCTCTTATTTTTCATCAATTGAATTAGTTACTCTATGTTTTAGTAGTATATATTATTTTTGTTTCTTACTCTGAAACAGCTTCTCTAACAATCACATTTGTATGCATTCAAGGATCTTTTTCATTGTAAAGAGATTAAAGTTTGCATTCACAAAGTAAACAGGAATATTATTTATCAATCTTAAATGTGTATAGATGCTTATCTTTTTGGAATAGCAAGTCTTCAACAATGGATACAGCTGTCATGCAATAAATGTCATTATCATATACAGTAGATATTGGCATAGGTGGATAAGAAACATTTGATTCACCCATCATGCCAAACTTTTCTTGTCTTTGCTACTCTAGTTCATCACCTTTCCAAGCAGTCCTCTGTTCTAAAGAGATCTCTCATGTCTCATCCATGCATGTTTGACCACCTGCAGCAGATCACTTCTTTTACTTTTTTCCATTAGCTGGAGAGAATAGAACTTTTTTGTTCTTCCCATGCTGCATGACCTGCCACCTCCCTCAAATTATACCTGAAATCATTTCAAAACTCTACTTTGCCACCCTCCCATGGGAATTTTCATTCATGCCAAACTAACTAGACAAGCCAAACAACCATAATGTAAATGTCATGTACAACTAAGCACCCATACATACTGTGCATTCACACTAACTATATCGTGCTTTCCTCAGGTATAAATGGCTTCTTCTATTTCATTTTTAAGATCGGCTATAGTTACTCAATGATTTTCTTGATATATTCTTACACAGATTGGTCAGTAGTGACAATTCTTTGATAAGGAATCCTATATGGGGGCAGGGGGGAATACAATGTCTCTTTATGAATGAAAAGGGATAACTGCTTTTAGAGGAAGTCCAATGAAATAAAGAATCAAAACCGCTGTGATTAAAAGAAGTAAGATAATGGCAATTTCTGTCCTCATAAAAATTAAAAAAGTGGCTGTGATTGTTAGAAGAAACAAAAGATGTTGTAATAGACATTTTTATGACAAGAACAATATTGTGGGTTTTAATGTAAATGATAAAGAGTAGCAGTGCCACCAGGGGGCGTTCCAAGATGGCCGACGGGTCTGGACGTGAGTAACCAGGGCTCTGAAGAGTAACGAAAGATTTTGTGGGAAAATGCCTCATACCGGCAGGAAAAGACGCGCTAAAGAAAAAGAAAACGAACATTTTGAGGGCCGGATTCAAGGACCCATGGATGCTCACGTAATACGGGAGCAGAAGCCGGAGGACAGCTCGCAGCGAGGAGAGCGGGTGGAAGAGGAAACTGCCTCCTCACAAGAGCTTCAGACCATCTTATCCCCGGTACCGCGGATGCCCCCAGGAAACCCTGCAGCTCTGCGAGGAGCGAACGGGGACGATTCCAACCGCGGAAGTGAAAATGAAACCGCCAGAGAATCGTGGCTGAGCGATGAAGGCAGAAGGGCGGAACAACAGAGGCCACAACCCGTGGAAGTGATCGGCCTGGGAGACGCTGCAGACAGTACGATACAGCCTCCAACAGAAAGGAAAGTATCTTTGATATTACCTAAAAAGAAAGAACTAATAAAACCAGAAGCTTTTTCCTTAGAAAAGATATGGGAAGCAATTCAAATGGTTAATGATAACCTCTTTAACCAGATAAATCCTTTGGCTTCTGTCTTAAATACTACTGTGGAAAGATTGGGAAAATTAGAGGAAGACATGAATAAACAGATGGAAAGAAGTGGAAAGGTTGAGAATGAAGTAAAGGAAATGAGAAATCTTCAAAATAACATTATAAAAGGAAATTCCATATTAATGAATTGTTTAGAAAATATGGAGAATCAAATCAAAGGGAGAAACTTGCGTTTAATAAATTTCCCTAGAGATCCCATGGTGACTCCATGAGATATGTGGAGGCAATATTTGACTCAGATATTAAAGATATCAGAGGATTTAATACCACCAACATCGAAGTTATACTATATACCAGCTTTTAAAATAATAGAGAAGGAAGGAGAAAAAGATTTTCAACTGTTAACACCTGTGAATACATCTGAAATTCCAGCATTAGATGTAACAAATTTGCTTGAAACGACACAGAGAGCACAAGTGAAACCTGCCACTCTCATAGTGACTTTTTTGCTTGAATCAGATCGTGAATGGATTTTGAGATTATATTTTCGTAACAGGACTGAGTCTTTCCTTGGTCTAAAAGTTGGAATATTCCCAGATTTGGCAAGAAGTACCCAGCTAAGAAGAAAATTATTTCTAAAATTAAGACCTCAAGTACAAAAATTGGGCGCTATGTACATTCTCAAATATCCATGTAAATGTTATATAAAATACAAAAATGTTTCCTATATATTCTTCCAACCTGAGCAATTGGAGAATTTTCTAAAAAAGTATTCTTTAGATATAATAACGTCCTCCCCTGTTTTGGAAGGCTAAGTACTATTGGTCTGTAGTTGGATCCGTAATTATTAGAAACTCCTGTATAGGGCCTGTATTTTCTTCAATGTTATATTTTATTCCTGAGGTAGAGTAATGGATCACCCCCAGGAAATGAGGACTTTAAAGCAGATGGAAAAGGGAAAGATATTATTGTGATAGGTGTATATATTGGTTTATGGATACTGCTTATTACACAAGATTGTTTTCTTGATGTATTTTTGAAAAAAAAAAAAGAAAAAAAAAAGAGTAGCAGTGCCAACTTGTCCTGGAAAAGAGAAAATGGAAGGATAATTTGATACATATTTTCAAATAAATGAAGGAAAGAATTACATGGAAGTTAGTTCAGTGGATGGGCAGACTAGATGGGACATATGGTCTGGTTCTGCTATCATGTTTCTATGTTTCTATAGTATCCAAAGAGATTTGTCTGTATAACTTTGGAGTTATCCAGATATATCCTGAGGTTTGAATAACTGGACAATGTAACTAGATAAGTTTTATACAGATAAGCCATTAATCAGATGAAATGTAGTGTTCTGGGTAAATTCAGGGATGGAGTTAACATAGTCAAACAATGTATCTGGCTAATTTAAATCAGAATTAAATCAAATAAGTTAATCAGCTAAGCTTCGATGTGCCTTAGAGCAGGGATAAAATTAGCTGGGCCACGAACTTGGATAACTTTACTTTAACCAGCTGTATTAAAATAATATAGCTGTTTATATTATGAGAGTGGATCCTTGGACTGACGGAGTGGAAGCCAATGGGGAGGAGAACCAGAAGTGCTCTCTGTCAGCAGGCGAGGCTGGAGTGACCTGAGATCCTACTGGGGCTTCACCATTACCAGCCTTCATTCCCCTCAGGTTCAGCCCTTGGGTACCGGGACCAGCTGGACTTACATGGGGTCTCAGACAAGAGATAGAACACGTGGTCAGGCAGGCAAAGGTCTTGGCAGGTGATGTATCTTGTAGTCAGGCAGGCAAGGGTCTTGGCAGGCAGCTTATCTTGTAGTCAGGCGGGCAAGGGTCTTGGCAGGTGGCGTATCTCGTAGTTGGGCAGGCAAGGGTCTTTGCAGATGGCATATCTCGTAGTCAGGCAGGCAAGGGTCTGTTGCATCTGTTGGTCACAGATGGCTGCCACCGTTCTGCCTCACCTCTTTTTTGCCTTTCTCCTCCTCCATGGGTAGGATGGCTGCCTCCGGTGATGAGTGCCGAAACCTTCAGTGTCTCCAACTCAGCATGGGCGTCCCCGTCCGCTATGCTCCTTCCCGTGGACTCCTAGGGCATGTGTGCGCACGCTGCCTACGCTTATCTACACGTCATGGCGGGAACCTCGGGGGCGTCCCCACTGAATGATGTCAATTCCTCTGGGTATTTAAGCCTCCGCTCCACTTCCAACAAACGAGTTAGCAAGGACTTCAGTTTAGCTACTCTGACTGCTTCTAAGCTGCACGCTTAGACTCCTCCCTACCTTCCGGGGTATCTCGCTCCTGAAGAAGCTCTGGGCACCCATTCCTCGGGGGCCTCTTGCTTCCCACTATCCTTCAGGGTTTTCTACTAACTAGACAACCAATCCTCGAGGGTCTTTCTTCTTTTCCAGGATTCTGCGCTCCCAGGTACTCACTCCTCGAGGGCCTATCCAGCTCAGTACATCCTGCATCACGGACCTCGGGTTCGCCTTCACCATCAACCAGGAGGATTCCAGTACTACTCTTCAGTGAGTACCTTCATGATACAGCTCTCCATACCACCCACCAGGTTCGGCTTATCCCGCTTAGCGGAACACTACCAAACTTGTACATCTGGGTGAGTCTTCTACATCTGAACATATTGGCACCTTGATGGACTACAGTGCCATACCTTCCTGCATTTCTACCATCTATCTACAGCAGTACAATAAAGCTTTTCATCTCCAGTGTCTTCTCTCTTAGTCTAGTCTATAGCTGTGGTTCCCACGGGGCCCCTCCTCATGGGAGGAGTCATCTCCACAGTGACTAAGAGTCCACTATGCCACAAACCCAACAGGGTCTTGGCAGGTGGTGTATCTCGTAGTCAGGCAGGCAAGGGTCTTGGCAGGTGGCGTATCTCGTAGTCAGGCAGGCAAGGGTCTTGGCAGGCAGCATATCTCATAGTCGGGCAGATAAGGGTGGCCTATCTCGTAGTTGGGCAGGCAATGGTTTTGTCAGGCAGTGTTTCTCGTAGTCAGGGAGGCAAGGGTATTGGCATGAGCAGGAGAAAGTTCTTTTTTACTTTTTTACTCAACGCAAAATTAAACTCTGGAATTTGTTGCCAGAGGATGTGGTTAGTGCAGTTAGTATAGCTATGTTTAAAAAAGGATTGGGTAAGTTCTTGGAGGAGAAGTCCATTACCTGCTATTAAGTTCACTTAGAGAATAGCAACTGCCATTAGCAATGGTAACATGGAATAGACTTCATTTTTGGGTACTTGCCAGGTTCTTGTGGCCTGGGTTGGCCACTGTTGGAAACAGGATGCTGGGATTGATGGACCCTTGGTCTAACCCAGTATAGCATTTTCTTATGTTCTTATGTTCTTATGAACCAGGAAATCAGGCGACAGAGAGTCCAAACAGGAACAGGAACCAGGAGTAGCCAAGGCAAGGCCTGAGAAGCAGGCCTTGCCTTAAATAGTTTGAGGCCTGGGAGGAGGAGTCCTGACTCCTCCCACAGTGTCCCCTGAAAAGGGGTCAGGTGGCGCACGCATGCGTCTGGGAAGGCAGGGGTCAGGAGGAAGGCCTGTGCAGGAGCCGACTGCATGCCATCCTGTACGCAGCATTGGCATGGCGGCCCGGAAGGGAGGCCAAGGTGGAGTGCTCTGGCCGTGGCTCCCATTTGCATCGAGACGTCTGGGGCCGAGGAAGCGGGACAGCCCTGCGGGTAAGTGAGGGAGCCCGGTCATGGGTCTCAGCGTCCAGTTCTCGCAACAGTACCCCCTCCTATAGGCCCCCTCCCAGAGGGTCTGGATTTCTTGGGGTGATCCTTTTGGAATAGAGTGATCAAGCTCTTATCAAGGATATTGGTAGAGGGCTCCCAGGAGTTCTCTTCTGGGCCCATACCCTCCCAAGTGAGCAGGTATTCCTACTTTTTACCTCGCTTCTGCACATCGAGGATCTCTTGTACTTGGTAAGTGGTTTCCTCTTCGGCAGCGACTAGTGGGTCTCAGGCATCTTCCTGGAGGGCCACGTCAGTACCAAGGGTTTCAGTTGAGAGGTGTGGAAGGTGTTGTGGATCTTAAGGGAGGACGGTAAGCGGAGTTGGTAGGTCACCATTTCCAGTTCCCGGAGAATGGGAAAAGGCCCAATGTAGCGGGGCACAAGCTACATAGATGGCACCCTCAGCTGGATAAAGCGGATGCTGAGCCAGACCTTCTGGCCAGGTTGGTATTGAGGACCAGGTCGATGATGGCGATCAGCAAATTTTTTGGCTGAGCCGCTTGCTTTCAGAAACATCTTGCGTACCTGAGACCTCAGGCACTTCAAATTCTCGGCGTCATCTGGGCAGTGGGAGAAGGAACAGAAAGAGGCAGCAGCAATGGGGGAAGAGGTTGCTTGCCATAGACAATTTGGAATGTGGAGACTCCCATGGCTGTGCTGGGATGAGAGTTGTGAGAGAATTCGGCCCATGAGAGCAAATCGGCCCAGTCGTCCTGGCGAGCATTAGTATACATTCGAAGGAACTGTTTGAGAGACCGGTTGGTCCATTCTGCTTGTCTATTTTCTTGCAGGTGGTAGGCAGAGGTAAAGTCCAAGGTAATGTGGAACTTTTTACAGAGACTTTGCCAATACTTGGCAGTAAACTGAGGGCCATGATCCGAGATAATATGCCGCGGCAGTCCATGAAGTCGAAAGACGTGCTGAGTGAAGAGCTGTGCTAGTCGAGGAGCCAATGGGAGGCTGAGTAGAGCCACAAAGTGGGCCATCTTGGAAAAAAAATCAGTGGTGACCCAAATGACAGTGTTCCCTCCGGAAGGTGGTAGTCCACCAGGAAGTCCATTGAACGATGTGTCCAGGGTTCACTAGGAGGTGGTAGAGGTTTCAGCAGGCCCCAAGGTTTGCCCGTGGGTGGTTTCAGTTGGACATAAGTTGGACAAGAGGCCACATATGCATTGACAACTGTGTGCATACGAGTCCACCAGTAGTACTGCTGTAATCGAGCCAGTGTCCTTGCCTGTCCCGGGTGTCCGGCAGAAGGGGAGTCATATCCTCAAGTTAAAACTCAATTTTGGAGCCTGTGGAATACCACCGTCTTCCCTGAGGGGACTGTTTGGATTGCTGTGACGATCACCCATGCAAGGTCAATTATATGTCTCGCTGCTTCAGGTAGCTCTTCAGAAGAATGAGAGAGGGCATCTGTGCACTGGTTTTTGGATGCTGGACGGTAGCGTGGCTCAAAATCGAAGCGTGTAAAAAAGAGGGCCCAGGGGGCCTGGCGGGGGTTGAGGTGTTGAGCTTGTTGCAGATGCTCTAAATTCTTATGATCTGTATAAACCGTTATGTGATGCTGAGCACCCTTGAGCCACTGGTGTCACTCTTCAAACCAGATGAGATCGGTAAAAACAGAAAAACTTTATTCACACAGTATCTGTGCTCGACTCTGGACGAGTTTCATTCTACACATAGAGCTGCCTCAGGGGCTACTGTATGTACTGTTGTGTTTTTCTTAATAAAGAGTACTTTGATTCACATCCAAATCTCATTGGTTACTCCAAGTTATATATACTAATGAACTGCTGGATACAGCTCAGCCTAATATTTGATTTTGATGTTCCAAAAATGAATATTGTCTTCCTTTTTAATTTCTTACTGAAAGACGGAAAATTGCAGAAAGCAAGATACACAGCATACTCCAAGTATGAGCCATTGGATACCTGTGCACAACAGGTTTAAGGTTACAGATATTTAAGTGACACTAAGTACAGTGATCTTTTTCTTGTGGCCAGTGTCGGTAGCAGCGCAGCAGAAGTACAAATTTGTATTCAAATTGATTTTATTTACATCATTAGTAGTGCACACAACAGCTTTTCCATGCATATTCAAGGACTGTTGTGTATCTTGCTTTCTGCAGTTTTCCATCTTTCAGTAAAAAATTAAAAAGGAAGAGCAATATTCATTTTTGGGAACATCAAAATCAAATAAGACTATCAGGCTGCGCTGAATCCAGCACTTGTATAATATATATAACTGCTGGGTTAACCAATGAGATTTGGATGTGAATCACGGTACTCTTTATTAAGAAAAACACAGGAGTACATACAGTAAATCACCTGGACTGGATGGTATACACCCCAGAGTTCTGAATGAACTAAAAAATGAAATTTCAGACCTATTAGTAAAAATTTGTAACCTATCATTGAAATCATCCATTGTACCTGAAGACTGGAGGATAGCTAATGCAACCCCCATATTTAAAAAGGGTTCCAGGGGCGATCCGGGAAACTACAGACCGGTTAGCCTGACTTCAGTGCCAGGAAAAATAGTGGAAAGTGTTCTAAACATCAAAATCACAGAACATATAGAAAGACATGGTTTAATGGAACAAAGTCAGCATGACTTTACCCAAGGCAAGTCTTGCCTCACAAATCAGCTTCACTTTTTTGAAGGAGTTAATAAACATGTGGATAAAGGTGAGCGGGTAGATGTAGTGTACTTGGATTTTCAGAAGGCATTTGACAAAGTTCCTCATGAGAGGCTTCTAGGAAAAATAAAAAGTCATGGGATAGGTTGTGATGCCCTTTCATGGATTACAAACTGGCTAAAAGACAGGAAACAGAGAGTAGGATTAAATGGACAACTTTCTCAGTGTAAGGGAGTGGGCAGTGGAGTGCCTCAGGGATCTGTATTGGGACCCTTACTTTTCAATATATTTATAAATGATCTGGAAATAAATACGACAAGTGAGGTAATCAAATTTGCAGATGATACAAAATTGGTCAGAGTAGTTAAATCACAAGCAGATTGTGATAAATTGCAGGAAGACCTTCTGAGGCTGGAAAATTGGGCATCAGAATGGCAGATGAAATTTAATGTGGACAAGTGCAAGGTGATGCGTATAGGGAAAAATAACCCATGGTATAGTTACACAATGTTAGGTTCCATATTAGGTGCTACTACCCAAGAAAGAGATCTAGGTATCATAGTGGATAACACATTAAAATCGTCGGTTCAGTGTGCTGCGACAGTCAAAAAAGCAAACAGAATGTTGGGAATTATTAGAAAGGGAATGGTGAATAAAATGGAAAATGTCATAATGCCTCTGTATCACTCCATGGTGAGACCGCACCTTGAATACTGTGTACAATTCTGGTCGCCGCATCTCAAAAAAGATATAATTGCGATAGAGAAGGTACGGAGAAGGGCTTCCAAAATGATAAGGGGATGGAACAGCTCTCCTATGAGGAAAGACTAAAGAGGTTAGGACTTTTCAGCTTGGAGAAGAGACAGCTGAGGGGGGATATGATAAAGGTGTTTAAAATCATGAGAGTTCTAGAACGGGTAGATGTGAATCGTTTTTTTACTCTTTCAGATAATAGAAAGACTAGGGGGCACTCCATGAAGTTAGCATGTGGCACACTTAAAACTAATCTGAGAAAGTTCTTTTTCACTCAATGCACAATTAAACTCTGGAATTTGTTGCCAGAAGATGTGGTTAGTGCAGTTAGTATAGCTGTGTTTAAAAAAGGATTAGATAAGTTCTTGGAGGAGAAGTACATTACCTGCTATTAAGTTGACTTAGATAATAACCACCACTATTACTAGCAACGGTAATATGGAATAGACTTTGTTTTGGGGTACTTCCCAGGTTCTGATGGCCTGGATTGGCCACTGTTGGAAACAGGATGCTGGGCTTGATGGACCCTTGGTCTGACCCAGTATGGTATGTTCTTATGTTCTTATGTAGTAGCTCCTGAGGCAGCTCTATGTGTAGAGCGAAACTCGGCCAGAGTCGGGCACACATACTGTGTGGATAACGCTTTTCTATTTTTACTAATCTCATCTGTTTTGGTCGCTACATAACTACATTGGATTGGCTTCCAGTTCATTTTTTGGGTGTCTCTTCAAACGCCATCTTTACAGCCAGGAGTTCTTGGTAACCAATGGTGTAGTTTCGTTGAGCTGGGGTGAATTTCTTAGAAAATAATGCGTTTGAACGTAAAGACCCAGCAAGGTAAAATTGGCTTAGGACTGCCCCGACTCCTTCAGAGGAGGCATTCACTTCTATAATGAAGGGGAGCCAGGGATCCGGATGGCGAAGACAGGAATGGTGCAGGAAGGTGTGTTTTAAGGTCTGGAATGTGTCCTCAGCTTCAGCTGGCCAGTTCTTCATGGGAGCTCCCTTACGAGTCAAGATGGTCAGGAGGGCAGCCAGTCGGGAGTAATTTCTGATGAAACTCTGATAATAATTGGCAAACCCCAAGAATCATTGGAGAGTATGCAAGTCCATGGGTCGAGGCCAGTTCAGGATGCTTTTGTGTTGGCGGGGTCCGTTCTAAATCCTTGATTGGATACAATATATCCCAAAAAGGGCAGAAAAGTCTTCTCAAAGAGACATTTTTCCAGTTTTGCATACAAATTGTTTTCTCTTAGGAGTTGCAAAACTTGGCAGATGTCCTGACGATGCGTTTGAAGATTCTTAGAATAGATTAGGATGTCGTCCAGGTATGCAACTATGCAGACAAATAGGAGGTCATGAAGGATCTCATTCATCAAGTTCTAGAAGATGGCAGGTGCATTACAGAGGCCAAACGGCATAACTCGATATTCATAATGGCCATCCCTGGTGTTAAACGCCGTCTTCCATTCATCGCCTTCCTTGATCTGGACGAGATTGTATGCACCTCAAAGGTCCAATTTAGAGAAGAATTGATCCCCTTGCAAGCAGTCAAATAGCTCTGTTATCAGCAGCAGCAGATAGTGATCCTTGACCATAATGGCATTCAAGCCTTGATAGTCTATGCATGGATGGAGGGAGCCATCCTTCTTCCCCACAAAAAAGAAGCCGGTCCCTACTGGGGATTTAGAGTGGCAGATGAAGCCCTTATGGAGGTTCTCCTGGATATAGTCGGACATAGCTTGAGTGTCAGGTGCCGGCAGAGGGTACACCATCCCACATGGAGAAGTGGAACCTGGAATCAAATTAATTGCACAGTCAGACTGCTGGTGGGGCGGCAAGGTATTGGCTGCCTTCTTCGAAAATAAGTTGAAGTATTGAGCATATTATGGAGGAAGTCCCACAAGAGCTTCGGGGCTGTGGTTGGAAGACACTTCAGTGATGGCCAGAAAACACTTTGGGTAACAGGAGGAGCCACAGTGGTCAAGTTGTAGAGAAGTCCAGTTAAAGTGTGGGTTATGCTGTTGCAGCAGGGGATACCCAGGATCATGGGGTGAATGGCCCTCTGAATGATATAGAAGGCAATATGTTCCCGATGACCAGGTTCAATTTGTCATTCCAGTGGAACGGTTATGTGTGTGTTGCTCCCTAGAAGGGATCCCAGTGGATCGAGGACAGTACTAGAGGGACAGGACAAAGCTGAGTGGGAATTGAGAGTTGATCAACAATCTTCTGCATGAAGAAATTCCCCCTAGCCCCTGAATCAACCAGCGCCAAGGTAGGGAAGTTGCTGTCTTGTATGACTAGAGTCCCTGGCAAGGTTAGTGGAGGGACTGGGAAAGTCAGGCCTAGGGTAACCCCCTCGGTGAACCCTTGGCCCTAGAGTTTTGATGACTGCACCAGACATTGGGCCAGGAGGTGCCTGGAAGTTCTGCAGTATAGGCAGAGACCGGTCCGCTGACGTCTTTGGAATTCTTTGGGGAATAGTGGACCTCGGCCCAACTGCATGGGCTCTTTTGATGAGACCTCCACCAGAGACTGTGGGTGAGAACCAGGTGATGTGGGGCATGGTTGACTGGGCCTGCTGCAGCATTATCAGGTACCTGCTATCTCGAGGGAGCTCTCCCAGAGGCAGCGGTCAATTCTTCTGGCTAGGTCAATCAGTGCATCCAGGGATGCTGGAAGATCGTGGGCTGCCAGTTCATCTTTAATTTTAGGTGAGAGGCCATCCAAGAAGATGGCATGAAGGTGTGGTTCTTCCCAATGGAGCTCTGTAGACAGCATGTGAAATTCCAGTTTGTAATCCATCAAAGAGCGTCCGCCTTGCCGGATGTGAAGGGGCTCCTTGCTGACCTGGGTCTGCTGACCAGGGTTCTCAAAGACAGCTCAGAAGCATTCTAAGAACCCTGGGAGGTCCAGAAGCAGAGGGTCCAATCGCTCCCATAGAGGTGAAGCCCAAGCCAGGGCCTTCCGCTTAAGCAGTGACAGGATGTAGGTCATCTTGGTCAGGTCATCGGGAAAAAGAGCAGACTGTAGGCAGAAGTGCATATACATTGGTTGAGAAACCCGCAACACTGCTGCGGGTCACCCGTGTAGCGGGATGGTGCCGGTAGATGGCTTACCGGGTGAGGGACTGGTGCCACCGTCATCGAGCCAGAAGCAGGAGACACGTGAGCAGAGGTGGAGGCCACTGAGTCCAACCGGGCATTGAGGCACTCCATCGAAGCTGCTAAGGATTCCAGGACTTTCTTCTGTTCCAGGACTTTTAGTGCGAGTCCCGGTCCAGGATTGCCTGCAAAGCAGAAGCCTCTGCCGGATCCATGCCCTTGGCTAGCTATTATGAGAGTGGATCCTTGGGGCAACAGGAGTGGAAGCCAATGGGGAGGAGCCCCAGAGGTGCTCTTCATTAGCAGGCGAGGCTGGAGTGACCTGAGACCCCGCTGGGGCTTCACCACTACCAGCCCTCATTCCCCTCAGGTTGAGCCCTTGGGTACCGGGGCTGGCTGGACTTACTGTGGGGTCTCAGGCAAGAGATGGAACATGTGGTCAGGCAGGCAAAGGTCTTGGCAGGCGGTGAATCTCATAGTCGGGCAAGCAAGGGTCTTGGCACGGAGTAGGCAGAAGACAGGACCCTTGAAATCAGGCGATGGAGAGTCCAAACAGGAACAAGAGCCAGGAATAGCCAAGGTAAAGCCTGAGAAGCAGGCCTTGCCTTAAATAGTTGGAGGCCTGGGAGGAGGAGTCCTGACCCCTCCTGCAGTGACCCCTGAAAAGGGGTCAGGTGGCGCACGTGCGCCTGGGAAGCCGGAGATCAGGAGGAAGGCCTGTGCAGGAGCCGGCAGCATGCCGTCCTGCACGCAGCATCAGCATGGTGGCCCGGGAGGGAGGCCACGGTGGAGCGCGCCGGCCGCGGTGAGACTTCCGGGGCCAAGGAGGCAGGACCGGCTGTGTGGATAGGTGAGGGAGCCTGGTCGTGGGTCTCCACGGCCGGTTCTCGTAAAGGTTTAAATGTCAAAAAGCAAATTAAAAACATTTAGTGGGCCTTCAGGTCCAATTTCCAATCTTTTCCACCACAAATGGACAGTAAATTTCAAATGGGCGCACATGTACATATCTCCTTCAGTGCACGCCCAGAGATGCGTCAGTTTTATATAATATGTGAACATATGCATGTATGTTATAAAATATCCTAGGCATGTGATTGTGTATACCTAATTTTGTAAGTGGGAGTGTACAACCGCGCAGTCAGGTTTGAACAATGCAAGTAGGGAATTTTATAACAGGCGTGTGTCCATGCCATGACCAGTTTCACCAGTTCATCCACCAATCTAGAGCTAGGTCCTCCTAACCCCCCTGGCTCTTTAGCTTGCACTGCTCCCAATTACACCAGACCTCTTAAACTCCTCAAGGATTCCAGCTTTTTTTTACATACACCTCTTCCTTAGCTGAATTAAATTTACATGGCACTGGACATGCCCAGGCTCCTAAGTACTTGCACACACATCTCTTGGCCACATCCTGGAATGCCCATGCCCTGCCTATATCATGCCCACACCACATCACACTCCTTTTTTTTCTACAATGTATGTTATGCATACATCGGCTCATGCAGGCATATCCCTCCACTTTATAAAATTGGGTGGACACATGCAGGTTCTAGATGACTGCCTATCTCCAAATTTTGGCACACGCATCTCTTTTAAAATTCATTTCTACATGTGTTAAACTAATGTTGGGCATTGTAACCATCTCCTTCCCCCCCCCCCCCACACACACACCCCCCCCCCCAAATGATAGAGGTCCCAACCCCGCTCCCCTAGATTACTATAAATGATTTCAGCCTTTGGGCTATGTTCTTAATTCCCACCTCTCTACCAAGAACTCCAACATGAACCTTCCCGCCCTATCTAGCACTGCTGAAAATACTTTCAGCTGCCTTGACTGTGATACAATTGTATTGCTCCCTGAGGATCCCAGCATTGCTTTGAGAGAGAGTAAGCACAGTGTTAGTCTCAGCTCCACTAACTTTTTTTTGAATTTTGTTTTCAGCACTTAACTTGCTATTTTATTTGAATACAGACAGTTAAGGTAAAGAGATTTGTGGGTGAATGTATCTGAATAAATTTGAACTTAACCAGTTATATTCAATTATAACCAGTTAGTTTGAAAAATATCCAGCTTTGTTCATGTATATTCAGTAGGATACTTATCCCACTAAATATCCCAGATAACATATTGGCTACCTTTAGCCAGATAAGTTATCCATTCTCTGCTTTTCTGAATACTGTCCCCTTCACGGTAAACTAATTGTGTCATACTTTCTGATAATATATTACAAATGTATTCTCTGCCTCTGGAAGTATGATTTTAACAACATAAATCTATGCACATAATGAACAATGTGCTTAAAGAATACAATCAAAACAGTTACAACCTGCTGTCTGATTTGTGACAGGTAATAGGCAGACTGCAATTATATTTTCATTACATGTGAGCATTGTATTTTTGTAGTTCTCATTTCAAATATGTTTAAATGAAGCATAAGACAAACATAGATATGCTCTGTTAATTTCCTCATTGTATTGTTTCACATGCTTTTAAATAGCATGTTTTTACTTCTACTAATCATTAGGGTTGCACAGAAGAAAACAAATCATTTTATTTTATTAACTCATTTCATTTGTTCCTGAATTTGTTTCATTTGTTTCCAAATTCAAAAAATAAAAATTGCTCATGTGCTCCATTAGTTAATTTCTTTGCCATTAAAAGTTATGGGGAAAGAATTGCAGTCTATTCTGGCTGAAGAATAGTGTTTTTCTTAATGATTCTAATGAAACTTGTGAGAAGAAATGATTAGAAGGTGGAAAGAACTGCAAGTTAGTTAGTCTGTGGCAAAGTAACATCAAAAGTCTAAGGTTCCAGACTTCCAGCATTGGCAGGTGTTCTCCAAAGCACTGTGAGAGGAGCAAAGAAGCAGGAAGATGAAGAAGAACACCCAAGGTACAAAAAGAGGATGCAGGTAATAGTAATATGAACACTTGATGGCATCACAAGAGGCAAAGTGACCCCAAGTGTAGCATCCACACCCTAAGGCACCATAAAAGGAGAACAAAGCACAAAACATGGCAGGAAAAGTCCCAAGGTACAGATAAAGGGACCAAGAATCAGAAAGATTGGTATCAAGATTCAAAAGCAGAGAAGAAGGGCACAACAGCACCCCAGATTGGTATGAAGACCTCTAAGTGTAAGAGCTGGAGTATGCCAGGAGGTACAGTGGCAGAAAAATGTTAAGAACCACAAGGTGTAAAATCTGCACATGGCAGCAAGGCCAAGCAGCACAAGGATCTGACAGTGTTGGGACATACTAGGGATGTGCAGAGCAAAATTTTATGTTCATATTTTTTATGTCCGAAAGGGGGTCCCACTTGCGGCCAATATGGACATAAAAAAAATCCAATGAGTTGGGTATATGTACATATGTGCAAAAAAAAAATTTAAACCCCCTCACCCTCCTTAATCCCCCCCCCAGACTTACCACAATTCCCTGGTGATCGAGCGAGGAGTGAGGACGTCATTTCTGCAATCCTTGGCGAGAAGCATGTGACGTCGGTGGCACGTCGAGTGACGCGGCGTCACGTGATTCCCGGCGAGTTCGCGCCGGACGGCTCGTTCGGCCCAAAAAGAACTTTTGGCCAGCTTGGGGGGGCCTCCTGACCCCCCCAAGCTGGCCAAAAGTTCTTTTTGGGCCGAACGAGCCGTCCGGCGCGAACTTGCCGGGAATCACGTGGCGCCGCGTCACTCAGACGCGGCGTCACGTGATTCCCGGCAAGTTCGCGCCGGACGGCTCGTTCGGCCCAAAAAGAACTTTTGGCCAGCTTGGGGGGGCCTCCTGACCCCCCCAAGCTGGCCAAAAGTTCTTTTTGGGCCGAACGAGCCGTCCGGCGCGAACGAGCCGGGAATCACGTGACGCCGGCGTCACTCGACGTGCCGCCGACGTCACATGCTTCTCGCCAAGGATTGCAGAAATGGCGTCCTCACTCCTCGCTCGATCACCAGGGAGTTGTGGTAAGTCTGGGGGGGGGATTAAGGAGGGTGAGGGGGTTTAAATTTTTATTTTGGCTCAACAATCGCGATTTCCCACATATCGAACATATCTATGTTCGATATGTGGGAAATCCGATCGTTTATGTCGAATCAATTTTTTAAGTAAAAAAAAAATATGAGTTGCGTTTTACTAATGCGGTCAATCCGAATGCACACCCCTAGGACATACTATTAAGGCAGAGTGGCATGGGAGATACCAATCATTCCATTAATTCATACTAGGAATGTGCAGAGGGTACGGAGTCTTCCGATTCGGTATTCGTATTCGTCGGCGGGCAAATTAGTTGCATTCGTTCAATGGCACCCCCCCCTGTACGTTGATTCGTGCATTCGTTTTCTGGTTCCCATTAAAGACAATGGGGGAAGTATTTGCAGCCTATTTTGGCTGCAGAATTGTGGTTTTCTTATCAATTTTGATGAAACCTCTGGGGAGCAATCATCAGAACAACAAAAGAGCTCCAAGGTACTTAGACTGTGGCAAAGTAGCACCAAATGGCATGAATAGCCTAAGGTACTTTAAAGGGGCAAAGGGGTACCAGGAGTGGCAAGAGTGCTTTAAAAGAGGTGCAAAGCAACAGCGAGAGTGTCAAAAACACACCACAGCTTCAAAAGAGAGCACCAATAACAGATGCATGAACCCTCGAAGGCAGCATGACAAGCAAAGTGGCAAGACAAGTGGCATCAACATCCTAGAGCCCAATGAAGGGGGAACATAGTAAGCAGAAAGACTAGCGCCAACACACTGAGCAACTATGATAGTGGCCAGAACACCACAAGGAGTTGAGTGAGTCATCTGGTGTATGGCAGCAAGGCACAGAGGCAGAGGGTAGATACAGGCTGGCTACACCCGGGGAGAGTTCCCTTTCCTTTGTGCAGGAAAGGGCTCCCTAGAATGGGTTCACCCCTAGAGTGGGGTGTTTCTGTTGGCATCTAGTGAGTTCTTGCTGGTCTTTTAAAATCTAGTGGATGTTGCAAATATACAAACAAGAATTTTCAAGGCCGAGGTGGAGGAGGGTGCATGTGAACAGCGGTTTCAACATGGGTCAGAGGGTAGATACAGGCTGTTACACCAGGAAGAGTTCCCATTCCTTTGAGCGGGAAAGGGCACCCTAGAATGGGTTGGCCCCTAGAGTGGAGTACGAGCCTTCAAAGCGTGGCGACGTGGAGCAGGGTGCCATGTGAACAGCGGTTCAACATGGGTCAACCGGTGCTAAGAGATAGGCTGCAACACTGGGGAGAGTTCCCTTTCAATTGAGCGGGAAAGGGCTCCCCGGAATGTGTTGGCCTCTAGAGTGAATAATGGTGCAAATTGTTAGGATTTAAGCATCTGCAAACAGATAATGACTTCAAAAGCAAGACAGAGGAAGTTCTCTTCTCTGCCCTGAAACTAAAGAAAACTGCTTGTTTTACATAAGGATCCAAGCTGCGAAGGATTACTAGTTTGAATTGCCAGAGACTGAGGTTTCCCTTTGCACCGAGGGTTCAGCCATTAGGACTGAACATAAGGCCGGGACGAACAGGCGCAGCAATCGAGGACAGAGGTCAAGCCCACATATGGACATAAGGCCTGGACGGACAGGCACAGCAATCGAGGACAGAGGTCAATCCCACCTAGGAACATAAGGCCTGGATGAACAGGCACAGCAATCGAGAACAGAGGTCAAGCCCACCTAGGGACATAAGGCCTGGATGAACAGGCACAGCAATCGAGGACAGAGGTCAAGCCCACCTAGGGACATAAGGCCTGCACAAACAGGCACAGCAATCGAGGACAGAGGTCAATCCCACCTAGGGACATAAGGCCTGGTCGAACAGGCACAGCAAACGCGGTCATACCCACCTAGGGACATAAGGCCGGGTTGAACAGCTGCAGCAATCGAGGACAGAGGTCAAGCCCACATATGAACATAAGGCCTGGATGAACAGGCACAGCAATCGAGGACAGAGGTCAATCCCACTTAGGGACATAAGGCCTGGATGAACAGGCACAGCAATCGAGGACAGAGGTCAAGCCCGCCTAGGGACATAAGGCCTGGACGAACAGGCAGAGCAATTGAGGACAGAGCTCAATCCCACCTAGGGACATAAGGCCTGGATGAACAGGCACAGCAATAGAGGACAGAGGTCAATCCCACCTAGGAACGTAAGGCCTGGATGAACAGGCACAGCAATAGAGGACAGAGGTCAAGCCCACATATGGACATAAGGCCTGGACGGACAGGCACAGCAATCGAGGACAGAGGTCAATCCTAGGGGTGTGCATTCGTTTTGAACGCATATGTAAAACGCAACTTTTTTTTTTTTTTAAACTTAAAAAAGTGATGATGCGCAACGCATCGCAATTTTCAACTTATTCAACATAGCTATGTTGAATACGTTGAACCTAAATAAACACTTAAACCCCCCACCCTCCTGACCCCCCCAAGACTTACCAAAATTCCCTGGTGGTCCAGCGGGGAGTCAGGAAGCCATCCCTGTATTCCTTTGCGAGGAGCACGTGACGTCGGCGTCACGTCGGAGTGACGCGGACGTCACGTGCTCGGCGCCTCCACTCCGGGACCCCCGTTGGACCCAACCGGAACTTTTGGCCAGCTTGGGGGGGTCAGGAGGCCCCCCATAAGGCCTCACTCAGCGTACTGTATTTGCCATGTCCATCTTATTATAGTGTTTCTTATCTTTTAAGTTATGTGGACTAAGAACTAATCATTTTCCCCTTAGACACAAACTGGGAAAAAACACTTTTTGTATATTAGGCACTAGGGATGTGCAGAGGGACGCCATAAGTTGCATTTGGAATTCATATTCGTCGGGGGGCAGATACGTTGCATTCGGCAAGGGGGCCCCCGATACGTTAATGCATTCATTCTTATTCATTTCCCAGCTAAAATTGAATTAACTACAACCCCCACCCTCCTGACCCCCCCCAAGACTTATCAAAACTCCCTGGTGGTCCAGCGGGGGGTTCAGGAGTCATCTCCTGCACACATGCCCTCGGCTGAAGGTATTCAAAATGGCACCGATACCTTTGACCTTACTATGTCACAGGGGCTACCGGTGCCATTGGTCGGCCCCTGTCACGTGGTAGGAGCAATGGATGGCTGGCACAGAAGATCGCTCCCGGACCACCGCTGGACCACCAGGGACTTTTGGCAAGTCTTGTGGGAGCCTCCTGACCCCCACAAGACCATCGGCTCCCAGTATTCAAAATGGCACCGATAGCCTTTGAACTCACTATGTCACAGGGGCTACCGGTGCCATTGGTCGGTCCCTATGACATAGTGAGGGCAAAGGCTATTGGCGCCATTTTGAATACTGGCAGCTGATGGCCTGAGTACAGGAGGTTGCTCCCGGACCCCCGCTGGACCACCAAGAAATTTTGGCAAGTCTTGTGGGGGTCAGGAGGGTCCCCCAAGACTTTCCAAAAGTCCCTGGTGGTTCAGCGGGGGTCCGGGAGCCATCTCCTGCACTCGGGCTGTCGACTGCCAGTAATCAATATGGCGCCGATATCCTTTGCCCTTACTATGTCACAGGGGCTACCGGTGCCATTGGTCTGCCCCTGTCACATGGTAGGAGCACAAGATGGTGCCAGACATCCATTGCTCCTACCATGTGACAGGGGCTGATGAATGGCACAGGTAGACCCTGTGACATAGTAAGGTCAAAGGCTATCGGTGCCATTTTGAATACCTGCAGCTGAGGGTGTGCGTGTAGGAGATGGCTCCCGGACCCTCGCCGGGCCACCAGGGAGTTTTGGTAAGTCTTGGGGGGGGGGGGGTCAGGAGGGTGGAAGGTTGTTTAAATTTGCTCCTTTAGGCGGCCGAATAATTCAGCGAAGATTAGTTGTATTCGTGGGGAATCGCAATACGTTTCGCTTTCCCACGAATACAACGGATATGGCCCTATACGTTGTGGATTACCAATACGTTAGAAACAAATGCACACCCCTATTCGGCACTAAAATTAGATTGTAAGCTATGTGGGGATAGGGAAAATACCTATAGTACCTGAATGTAATCCACTTTGATGTACACTATGAAAAAGTGGAATATTAAAGTTTAAAGCCTATAACACCTTGGTTTGTCTTTCTTTTTGAAATCCATCTTGAGATTCCGTAAGTTTGTTTTTATCTATCTCAGACATGTTACAACTTGTCTTGTCTCTTTTGTTCCATTTTCCTAAACCATATGCAATATCTTGTCTAGATATATCTTGTAGTAGTTGACTATTATTTCAATATATTTTGGCAAGATATTCAATATTCTCTTAACCTAGTTTTTGAAAGTTCAAAGATGTCATACACAATTCTGCTGTCTATTTTATCCATAACAAATGAAAATTTGGCATTTAAACTTAAGCCAGTTTTGAAATAACACTGTAATGACTGCTAAAGATTTCCATATGTCCTGAAATGGGAATGTAAATGAGGCCTTTGCAATTTTCCTTGTGTTATCTTTAAAACATTTTTATATTTTGATTTTAATTATTTTGCTATCATATACACAGAAACATAGAAATGATGGCAGAAAGGGACCAAATGGTCCATTTAGTCTGCCCAGCAAGCTTCATAAGGTAGTAACTACTACTCTGTGCAGTTATCCTCAAACCTTATGATAATCATAAACATTGAAGCTAGCAACATTTTTTTACTGGGTGATGAGCTTTCTTGAAAATTCACACAGTGTTGATTGACATTCTTTGCTTATGCACTTGGCTGTAGAAGCAGTCCTGTTCTTTTTCCTTTTTGTCTGCATATCGGTACCCATACCGTAGAAGTCAGGCCCTTGGTTGTTATTTGTATCCTATTGTCCTTTTCCTCTGCCATTGAAGTTGGGAGCAAAGTTGCATTTGCATTAGAATAATCAAGGTACATAGGTTAAGGGTAGTGATCTCCATGCCTTTTGTTATGGGTAGTAACCGCTGCATTAGCAAGTTACCTCTTCATGTTTTTCTCATTTCTGTCCTTTAGCCTTTAGAGATCCACAGTGTTTAACCCATGCCCCTTTGCATTTTTTGACTGTTTTTGTCTTCACCATCACCTCAGGAAGGGCATTCTAGCCATGCACCTCCCTCTTCATGAAGAAATATTTCCTGACGTTTGTTCTGATTGTCCCCCCTGCAGTTTTAATTTGTGACCCCCTACTTCTATTGTTTTCTTTCCAATGGAAAAGGATCAAAGTCCATGCTTCATTAAAACCTTTCAGGTATTTGAAGGTCTGTATCATATCAACCCTGTACCTCCTCTCTTCCAGGGTACAAATATTTAGATCCTTCAGCCTCACCTCATAGATCTTCTGATATGGACTCCATACAATTTTGGTCACCATTCTCTGGACCAATTCCATCCTGACTCTATCCCTTTTGAGATATGGACTCCAGATCTGAAGACAGTACTGCAAGTGAGGCCTTACCAGATCCTGAAAATCATATTATCCCCTCTTTTTTCATACTGGTTATTCCTCTATGCTGCCCAACATTCTTCTGGCATTAACTATCATCTTGTTACATTGCTTTGGCATATTCAGATATCTAAGATCCTCCTTTTGGTCCATGTACATAAGTCTTTCACCCCCCCCCCCCCCCCCCACCACATACAGTTCTTTTGGATTACTGCACCCCAAATGTATGACTCTGCACTTCTTGGCATTGAATCCCAGTTGCCAAATCTTTGACCATGCTTCAAGCTTTCTTAAATCCCTTTTCATTCTCTCTACTCCTTCATATATGTCCACACTCTTGCAGATCTTAGTATAATTTGCAAATAGATAATCTTTACCTTCTATCCCTTCCACAATGTCACTCACAAAGATATTGAACAGATCTGGTCTCAACACCGATCCCTTTGGTACTCCATTTAACATGGTATTCTTTTCAGACTAGATTGAATTTACCATTACACGCTATTTCCTATAAGTCAACCAGTGTGTTATCCATACTACCACTTTGGCGCTCACTCCCAAGTTTCCTATTTTATTCACAAGCCTCCTATTCAGGACCATATCAAACGCTTTAATGAAATCCAAGTAGATCACATAAAATCATCCTCCTTGATCCAATTCTCTAATCACCCAGTCAAAAAAATCAGTAGATTTTTTCTGACAGGACCTTCCCCTAGTGAATCCATGCTGCCTCTTGTCCAGGAACCTACCAAATTGTAGACAGTAAGCTACCCTTTCCTTCAGAGTCTCCATTAATTTTCCCACCACCAAGGTGAGGTTAAGCAGCCTGTAGTTTTCAGCCTCCTCTATGCTACCACTCTTTTAAAATGGGACCACCACTGCTCTTTTCCAACCCTGTGGCACCACTCCCATTTCCAGGAATCTATTAAACAGGTATTTTAGCGGGCCTGCCAGCACATCTCTGAGCTCTATCAGTAACCTGTGGTATATCTCATCTGGCCCCATGGCCTTGTCTACTTTCAGTTTGCCTAGCTCCTCCAAATCATTCTCTTCTGTAATCAGAGTTTTGTCTACTCCATCCCCATTTATGGTCTTGATAACCACCAATGGTCCTCCTCCAGGGCCTTCTTTAGTGAAACCAGAACTGAAATATTTGATTAATATTTCTGCCATTTCTTTGTTACTCTCCACACATTCTCCTGGCTACCTTTTAATTTTACTACACCACTTCTGACCTCCTTTCTTTCTCTGATATATCTGAAAAATATTTTGTCTCTTCACTTTACCTTTTTGGCTACCCTTTCTTTTGCTTGACCTTTTGCTTTCCTTATTTCATTCATCATCTCCCTCAGTATTAACAGATATTCTTTCCTGTATTCCTTTTTGTCAGAGAACCATCAGCTAGGGCTGGTAAATGGGAGTAACCCTCGGGCCACTCCAAAAGCACTTTTGGACTATAGACATATGTGAGCCCCTGTGCCACAGTGCAAACTTAAAGACCGGACCACAAGCCCTGCACTAATGGTGGGTGAATGCATCCAAGCTCAGGACAGGCAATGACAGGGATCCACTGAAGACAGGAAACAAGACTGTGGAAACACCAAGAAGGAACCAAAGAAATAAGTGGAGCCAAGCTGGAGAAATGGAATGAAGAACCAGGCTAAAAACCATAGCAGGCTGTAGACAGGAGACCAGGGGATGCTAAAGAACCTGCAATTTATCATAGTCCACTTGTGCTTTAACTACTCTTAATAATTATGTATCATCTTAAATTTGATTACCTCACTCATCGTATTCCTTTCTAGATCATTTATAAATAAATTGAAAAGCACTAGTCCAAGTACAAATCCCTGAAGGACTCCACTGTTTACCCTTTTCCACTGAGAAAATTGATCATTTAATCCTACATTCTGTTTCCTGTCTTTTTTTTTTTTTACATTTATTTCTTAATTTTCAAGTATAAACAGATCAACAATAAACTATTCATGTGTAGAAACATACAAGTACACCCATGGGAGGATGGGCAGTACTGGGAGCATTGAAATAAGGTACCAGGCATCAGTCCAACACAAAAGTAAGAAAAAACACAAGTATATGGTTGATTACATTAGAATCAGCTGATTCCTGTACCGCCCCCCTCCACCCCCCCATCCCCTACCCTTACCCTCCCCAATTTCACCATTCGGAGTGGTCGCTGGTATGTCATTAATTCCATTCGCAGTACCAGGAGACATAAAAGGAGTTATTCTGATCCTATGCATGTAGATCAGTCACTAGCAGATCGAGACAGTGAAATCCACAATGATGTGAGGTCCATAGTAATGTGAGATGGCGGGTGTAAAGGCTGTGATATCTAGAGCCATAGAGAGGGCCAGTCTTCATGTTAGTGGATATAAAACTCTCAATTGTTACTCGGTATGGAGCCGGGTCTCAAGGGCTTGACCCGTGCTCGAGAGATTCCAGTTGTTAGGCTGTGATGTTCAGAATGTTGCTTCGGACCCGGGGATTTAGGGATAGTAAATACGGAGTCCAAGTTTCCAAAAAATGAGCATATCGTTTAGCGGATGGTGATGTCTTCGCCGATAGCTGTTCAAATACCACTAATCTATGTAATTTCAATCTCCATTGTAATAAGCTCGGAGGTTCACGATCTAGCCACCGTGCTAGAATTGTTTGTTTGGCTAACAACAGAGCCTTATAAAGAAAACTGTGGTGCGCCTGATGGTGAATTCCCGGAACAGATTATTGAATTAAGTGCAGTAGACACAGCTTTGGGTCTATGGGTAAGTCCATTGAAATAAGTCGACCAAGATAATCCAAAATTTTAACCCAAAACTGTTGAATGGCTGCACAGTCCCAGAAGTTATGACGAAAGGTGGCAATATTGGCATTACATTTCAAACAGGACGCTGATCCTGCTAGTTTCCATTTGTAGGCTACATCCGGGGTGGTATAAGATCTATGTAGTAACTTATATTGTGTTTCTCGGAGTTGTACATTTTCCACATATGTTTCTATAGCCTTGAAGCATCCTGTCAGACTGGTGGTAATGATGGAGCTAGCCATATCTTGAGACCATAGCCGAGCAAGTGTCGTTAAGAAATCATATTTTTCCAGTGGTAATAATGCTTTTACCATAACATCTCAAGAGACCTGCTGTTGTCGGGGCGTGAAGAATTTTTACAGGCTAGTTTGATTGAGAACTGTCATCAGGTGACCCTCCCAATTTTGTAGAAAGTGTCTTATTTGGAGATAGGCAAAAAAACTTCTTTGTGAAATCCCAAAATGTACCTGCAGGTCCGTGAAGGAACAGAGTTGAGTTCCAGAGGCATTAATAGTTGGAAGACATGGGTAAGGCCCGCTTCTTTCCAGTGAAGAAACACCAGGTTTTCCCAGCTGGGGGAGAACATTGGAAGTCCCATGATCAGTGCAAAGCTCAAAGTCCTCCATGAAATATTAATTGTGAGCATATGCACTTCCACACATTGCGACAGGCTACAAAATATGGAAAGTCTCGAATGTGGGCTGGTAGGGAAGACCTTGGGGCTATCAGGAGATTGCCTAAATCCAGTGGGATGCACCAGTCTCGGAGTAGGTTTTTTGGAATGAGAACATCCGTGGTACCCAACTAATCCTAGATATGGCACAGCAGATGGGCTACATTGTATCGGTGAACATTGGGACAGGTGAGTCCTCCTTCAGGAAGTGGGCGCATTAACATCATAAGGCCAGTTCTTGCTTTTTTATTGCACCTCAAATATCTGTGAAGGGCAGTATGCAGTTCCATGAAATGCGATCTGGCTATCCAGACTGGTAGCATGTGCATAATGTACAACCATTTTGGCAGTTCAATCATTTTGAAGAGCTGTATGCATCCAGATAAAGATAATGGTAGATGCAGTTTCTTTTTTGTTTTAACAAGTATTGGAAGAATGTTAACAGCATACAGATTACCGACATCGATCGAAATGTGGACACCCAAGTACTTCATTGTCGAGGTGACCCAGCGCAGTGGAAACGTACCAGGCCAGTTCAACTGCATATGGCCAGTGATGTCTATAGCCTCTGATTTATCTTTATTAATTTTCAGACCCATAAAGATGCCAAATTGTGCTTGTAGGTCCAAAACTTTATTCAGTGAAGTAATTGGGTTTACCACAAAAACAAGCACATCATCGGCAAAAGCCACAATCTTAAACTGTGTTTGGCCAACCTTTAAACCTGTGATTTCCTTACTGATATTAATGGCTCGTAAAAGGGGGTCTAGTGATAGAATATATAAGAGTGGAGAGAGGGGGCACCCTTGTCTAACACCTCTTCGTATCTCAAATGGAACAGATAGTAAGTCATTAGCTACAATTATTGATTGTGGATGTTGATATAATTGCATAATGTTCTGTAGGATCGGCCCCTGGAACCCAAATCTTTGTAAGACAGAGAATAAATAATCCCATGCTACTCTGTCGAAGGCTTTTTCCTCATCAAAGCCGACCACCAAGGCTGGAATGTTGTACGATTAGCAATGTGTCATAGGCACCCAAAGACTGAGAAGATGTCTACTTGCCTTCCTACTTTGGACAAATCCAACCTGGTTGTTGGAGATTAAATGAGGTAGTATCCCACTCATTCTAGTGGCGAGAATTCTCGCATATAATTTTACATCATAATTTAACAGCGATATTGGTCGATAGGAGGCCGGGCTCAATGGGTCTTTGCCGCTTTTTGGGAGAACTGTGATATACGCCATGGTAGCAGCTTTGGTAAAGCCTTCCTTAGCTACTGCCGAAAAATATAGCTGCAAAGTTTCCCCTACTTCATCCCTTAAGAGTTTATAATAATCTGCATTTAACCCATTGGGGTCTGGTGCCTTGTGAGATTGACTTGCGCTGATAGTCTCCCAGATTTCTTTGATGGCAATTGGGGCATTCAATATATTTAATTGCTCGGTAGTGAGCTAAGGTAAGGAAAGATTCCTAAAGAATTGGTGTTCAGACGTTACTGCTTGGGGATGATTTTCTGCGGCATACAGGTGTTCATAGAATTGCTGCAACAACTCACAGATTTGGGGGCCTGAGATTTGTCGGGTTCCATGAGCGTCTTGGAGCGTGGCTATAAACGCTGTGCCCTGGTGTGTTCGAACCTGATTAGCTAGGAATTTTACCCATTTTATTGCCATATCTATATAGTTTATGGGAATAGTATAATATATCTTGTTGTGTGCGCCTATGAATATAGCAGTTTAGGGTATACAGCAGATCACGATAATTCTGTTTATTTTGACTAGTAGGTTGAGCTATTAGCCATCGCCTGGCTTTTTGGACATCAAGTCCTAGATCTATAAGTTGTTTGCTGGCCAATTTGTTTTGCCTGATAAAATATGGTATGATGTCCCCTCATAACGTTGCCTTACTTGCCTCCCAGAAGAGGGTCAGGTCACCCCTGTATTCGGAATTGTGAAGGGTGTATTCCTTCCATTTGTCCTGAAGATAGGCCTGAAAACCTTTGTCTTCAGAAAGGTGTGTGGGGAAACGCCATCTAGGTTGGGTTTATCTGTGACCTCCCAAGCCGGCTTCCACCCAGATCATAGCATTCTTCAGGCCCTATGTCCGCTGTCCCGATTTTATTGAAACACTGAGGGGATACCAGAATATAGTCTATATGGGACATGAAAAGGTGTGCGCGAGCCTAATGAGTGTAATCCTTTGTATCAGGATGTAGAACCCTCCAAGGGTCCACCACCTGTAGGTGATGACAGAGATATGGTAGGCCTCTGTTGGCCCTGACCCTTGGATGTGGCCCTGGATTAGACCTATCTAGGCTCAGATCTAACACTTGATTGAAATCGCCCGCCAGTAGTAGGAAGCCCTTTTTGTTCAGCGTGATAAGCTGTACCAGTTTGGTGAAAAAGCTGTGCTGGTATTGATTGGGAAGATAAACACTATAGAGAGTGACCTCTGTGCCAAATAGCTTCCCTGACACAAGAACAAAATGGCCCTTGGCATCAGAGAGTACATGTGTCTCCTCAAAGACAGTGTTTTTCCCAATCAAGACCGCTACACCTGCCTTCTTATTTAAGGCTGGGGAGTAGTAAACCTTGTCCACCCAATCCCTGGTTAGTTTTTTACTTTCTGCCACAGATAAGTGTGTTTCCTGCAAAAATGCAATTCTTGCTTTATGGCGTCTCAATGCCTGCAAAACTTTAGCCCTTTTTTCCAGGGACCCCAGCCTCGCCACATTCCAGGATATGCATCTAAGTTTCTCAGCCATGCTCCTTATGTGGATGTCTTATAAGAAGATAGTGATCTGCTCCTAATTGTACCCACAGGGTGCACCCCCCCCCCCCACCCCAGCCTAGGGGTGCCCCCCTGCAGTCCCACATAGTGACCTTTAAGGTAGATATGCAATCAGAAAACTTAATGACATAAACATAAAACATAGGAAAATATCTCCATAAAAAAACAACAGCGACACTCAAACTCCCACTCCCACCCTGAACCCTGTTTCCCCAACAAAACCTTCTACTTCCACTGAATTCCTCCATATAAGAGAGGTATGAGACCACCTGTATATCCCCAGACCAGCTCCCCCACCAGTCCAATAACTGAAAATATTGCAAAAATTTGAACATTACATCAGCTGTGTGCCAGCTGTCCAATCAATAGGAATGGCAATAGGAAAATCCTTGTAACAGATTGAGGGAAAGGAAATAATTCCACCTTTTCTGAAATCTTGATTGAAACTTCTAAGGCTTCAGAAGGAAATCATCTTGACTCCAGTGTGCCAGTTATGAACTGTTTTGCCGTATCCACCTAGTCAAAACTCCGCCAGGCTCCCTGGTGTTCCAACTGGAGCCGAGCAGGATATTGAAGTGTGAATTTCATTTTACTATTGAAAAGATCAGCATATACAGGAGAAAATTCCCTCTGTTTGGCAGATACTGTTGCTGAGTAATCTTGGAAAATCATTATTTTACTGCCCTCATAGGCTAGCGTATTGCAGCGCCTGTATGCTTGGAGGATTTCTGTTTTGTGGCAGAAATTCAAGAATCAGGCTATCACGACCCTGGGCTTTGCAGCCTCTTGTTTTTTGATCCCCAATTTGTGCGCCCTTTCAACTGTGACTCTGCCCACCAGTTCCACTAAGCCCAGTTCTTGCAGGATCTTGGCCAGCTCCCTAACAGGTACAGATTCTGGAAGCCCCACAAACCTTATATTGTTCCGTCGGGAGCTGTTTTCCAAGTCTTCGACTTTATTTTCCAGGATGAGGACTTGTTTTTGCAGAGTATCTTGCTTTTGTAAGAGGGTTTGTGTTTCATTTTCCACATCCGCGATTCTCTGTTGTGTGTCTGCCACCTGATTTTTAATTTCCTGTAGTGTTGCATTCCCAGCCGTGATTTTGTGAGCCAGCTCCGAAAAACGAGGTTCCAGGGCCAGCACTACTACTTGAGTGACTTCCCCAACTAAGTCTGGCTTTTCAATAGAGGAGCCGGGGCTCGGCGGGCCAGCAGCCATTTTGTTTTCGGGTTGCCGGCTGGAGATTTTTTCTTTTCTTTGTGGCTTGGCTGCCATTCCGACTTCTCTGCTGGGGAAGAAAACATCGATCGTTGTCTGCAGAATCCCCGAATCAGCTGGAGCCACCACGATTCAAATGTCAAGCACGGAGAAACAGCAATTTTTTGCGGGGGAGCTGGGAGCACGGTCGGGCTGCAGCCTACCCGCTCATCAGGTCACGTGATCTCCTTTTTCCTGTCTTTTAACCAGTTTGTAATCCATGAAAGGACACCACCTTCTATCCCTTGACTTTTTAGTTTACATAGAAGCCTCTCATAAAGTACTTTGCCAAATGCCTTCTGAAAATCCAAATACACTACATCTATTGGTTCACCTTTATCCCCATGTTTATTAACCCCTTCAATAAAATGAAGCAGATTTGTAAGGCATGACTGGCCTTGGGTAAATCCATGCTGAGTGTATTCCGTAAAAACATGTCTTTCTATATGCTCTGTGATTTTGATATTTAGAATAGTTTCCAATATTTTTCCAGACACTAAAGTCAGACTCCTGCTCTATAGTTTCCTGGATTGCCCCTGAAGCCCTTTTTAAATATTGGGGTTGCATTGGCCATCCTCCAGGAACAATGGATGATTTTAATGATAGGTTACAAATTTTAACTAATAGATCTGAGTTCCTTCAGAACCCTGGGGTGCATTCCATTCCATTCAGTCCAGGTGATTTGCTACTCTTTATTTTGTTAATCTGGTCTACTACATCTTCCAGGTACACAGTGATTTGGTTCAGTTCATTTATCAGTCATGAAAACCTTCTCAGGAACTGGTAACATCCTCATTAGTAAACACAGAAGCAAAAAAATCCATTTAGCCTTTCTGCAATAGCCTTATCTTCCCTAAGAGCCCCTTTAAGTTCAATCAACTCCCTCATAAGTTTTCTTGCCTTGGATATATTTTAAAAACATTTTTATTAAGAGTTTTTGCCTGTACGGCCAACTTCATTTCAAATTCTCTCTTAGCCTGCCTTATCAATGTATTAGACATAACTTGACAATGCTTATGCTTTTTCCTATTTTCTTCAGATGGATCCCTTTCAGTTTTTGAAGGATAAATAGATAAAATAGCCTATTTCACCTCACCTTTTAACCATGTTGGCAATCGTTTTGCCTTCCTCCCACCTTTCTTAATGCATGGAATACATCTGGACTTCGCTTCTAAGACTGAATTTTTAAACAATGTCCATGCCTGTTGTATACTTTTAACATTTGCAGCTGCATCTTTCTTTTTTTTTCTATTTTCCTCATTTTATTAAAGTTTTTCTTTTGAAACTTTAGTGTTAGAGCTGTAGATTACATATTATCCCCTTCCAGTCATTAGTTCAAATTTGATCATGTTATAATCACTATTGCCAAATAGCTCCACCTCACCAAAGATGTGTTCCATTAAGAATTAAATCTAAATTGGCTCCCTCTCTCATTGGTTCCTAAACCAATTGCTCCATGAAGCAGTTATTTATTCCATCCAGGAATTTTATGTCTCTAGCATGTCTTGTAGTTAAATTTATCAAGTCAATATTGGGATAATTGAAATCTATCCAATCATAAGCAGAAGCAAACCTTGCACATAAGCAAGTACTCGGGATCACTGGTGCAGGTAAATAAGTATATTTCCATTCAATGGTAAATAACTGTTTTATTATTGAAAAGGTTCCAATATCCTTACTGTGGCAACTCCATACAAAGTAACAGTCAAGAGTTACAGGTCCCCCGACACGGTCCCGTGTTTCGCGGTGGCTGCATCGGGAGGGACCGGATGACATTCAAAATCTGAAATATAACATGAGTAATCAAACATGGAAACAGGCAGGCTGCAGGAAAACAAGTTACAGTGAGTAATCACATACTTTATAAACAATCATCAGGAGCGCGAGCGTCCTCTGCATTTGACAGACATTTAAAGAGCAAAAAGGCGCGAAAAGCTAGCTCTCGCGAGATGCTGAGAGTGACAGGAAGACACCTGTAATCGGATTAACAAATTAACACAGATCCTAGGGAACCAGTTACAGTGAATGTTTACATATCTTATGAACAGGCATCAAGAGAGGAAGCGCCCTCTGCATTAGACAAACATTTAAAAGGGAAAAGGGCGCAAAAAACACGTACTCCCGAGATGCTGTAATTGACAGGCAGACACCTATAGGAGAATCAACAAGGATCCTAATAAAACTGGTACCATTCAATCTCTTTGTTAAGACCATGAGGGGAGACTGAATTTAGGGTAAAAATCCAGCGCTGCTCTCTCCGACCAAGCATACCGGGAAAATCTCCACCTCGTAGGGGGGGCGAGACCACCTCTAATACAAGGAAGGAGAGATCAGCGATGGAGTGACCGGCATGGATCCAATGCATTACAAGGGGTTCATCGGTTCTGGATGATCTGATGTTGGAGCAGTGCTCGATAATTCGTGTCTTAATCATCCGTGAGGTTTTCCCCACGTATATAAGCGAGCAGGGACAATAAATCACGTAGACAACACCTTTTGTGCAGCAGTTTGACTGAGAGTGTAATTTGAACTCACGTCCAGACCCAGGGTGTTTGAATACTGTCAGTGACTCAGTATGGCTGCACATCGTGCAGCGGCCACAAGGGTTATGACCACCAATGGTACGTGAGTGGTGTTGCGTGGGTGATGAAGATGTATGAACAAGACGATCTCTCAGATTTGTAGCTCTTTTAAAAGTGAAGCGAGGGGGACCATGCATCAAATCAGTGAGGGACAGGGCTGACCAGTGACGTTTAATCATGTTCACAATGGATCTTCCAACAGTGGAAAAGGGGAAAATACAGTTATAAGAGATGTCATCAGGCTGTGTAGAGGAACTAAAAAGCCAGTCCCGGTGTGTGTGCAAGGCCCGTTTAAAGGCTTTTTTCACAATCTGGGCTGGATATCCCCTTTCAACAAACCGGGTAAACATGCCATCTGATTGGGAAAGAAATTCCATCCGTGAGGAGCAAAGGCGCCGAAGCCTTAAGAATTGCCCCGTCGGTATGTTATCCCGGAGTGCCCGGGGATGACAGCTGTTATAGGCAAGCAGTGTATTTCGATCAGTATTCTTGCGAAATAGGGTGGTCTCAAAACGGTCCCCATTCCGAGAAATCAAAATGTCCAAAAAGGATATCTGGGAGGGATGCATGCAGTGATTAAATTGGATATGGGAATTGATTGAATTCACCCAGTCCAAGAACATGAAAAACTGTATGTTGGAACCTGTCCAGATGATAAAAATGTCGTCAATGTAGCGAAGCCATACATGGATGAATTGGGACCATCTAGATGGATAAATGTGAGTGGTTTCATACTCATCCATGTATAGGCACGCCAAACTGGGTGCCATGGTAGCCCCCATGGCTGTCCCCTTGATCTGTTGGTATATAACGTCTTGGAAACGAAAAAAAATTTTGGTCAATGCAATTTCCGCAAGTTGTACCAAAAACGATGTGGTAACCCTGTGTGGTGGACGTGTGTTCAACACTTTTTCAATAACAACAAGGGCCTCATTTTGAGGAATGTTTGAGTAAAGTGAAACCACATCCAATGTGATGAGAAAGATGGGCTGAGAGACCTCAATATCTGATAGCAGTGTCATAAAATGGGAAGAGTCCCGGACGTAGGATCTAATGCGAGGTACCAAGGGTTTTAGAAAAACGTCCACAAATTGGGACAGTGGTTCAAGCAAGGATCCAATGCCGGACACAATTGGACGGCCTGGGGGGTGTGTCAGGGACTTATGTATCTTGGGTAGGGTATAAAATAAAGGCATAACAGGGTAGGAAGAAATCAAAAATGTTGCTTCTTTATTAGTAATCATACGGGAATCAAGGGCTGATTGAACTACAGATTTGATATCCTGAAGTAAAGATTCCGTGGGGTCTAATGGAAGGGGAGTATAAAAGGAAGTATCCCCAAGTTGTCTCAATGCTTCCGCTTCATAGTCTAGTCTGTCTAGGATTACAATACCACCCCCCTTGTCAGCTGGCTTAATGACAATGGTCGTGTCATTGGATAGAGTTCTAAGGGCAGCAGCCTCACTCTTAGAGAGGTTATACCGGATGTACTGAGGTTGTGAACAGATCACGGCAGCATCTTTACATACAAGGTGCTCAAAGGCACCCATAGTGACATCCCCCACCCCAGGGGGAGTCCATTTGGACTTCGTGTGCACCACAGATGAGTCATATGATGGTGGAGAGTCTTCAAAAGACAATTTTAACTTAAGTGTACGAAAAAATCGATGTAGGTGCACCTGAAGGTCAAATAGATCCTCTTTGTGGGTGGGAACAAATGAAAGTCCCCGATGAAGAACATATCGTTCAGCTGCGGATAGCTGGCATGAAGAGAGATTGAACACAGTTTCCTCCTTTATTGCCAAAGATCCGCCTGGGTCCGGGGGAGCTGAGATGGTCGATTCTGGAGGTTGTTCTGCAAAGGAGGAGCAGCTCGCTGGCGGAGCTGTCGAGAGTCCTGCTTCGGCTGGGGCGGCTGCTGACCCGAGTCTAAAAAAGACGCCGCAATTGAAGAGTACCGTGAGGCAGAGAAGACCGCCGGCAAAAGAGAGGCATCGCCAGATGTTGTACCAGGCGCACGGGAGGTGCGTGTGGAGCGTCCGGAGTCGACTGAAGCGGCGGTGCCCCGGGCGCGGCGAGTCTGACCACGGGTACGAGGGACACGGGACTCCTCTCCCGATGAGTCTCCAGAAGAGGTACTGTCCGCAAAAGTGACTTTCTTGGAAGGTTTTTGGGCCATCCATTTATACACATACCCAGACTGGTAGTCCGTTGCGTCCCTTTGCAATTTGCTGAGCTTGACAGCTTTAAGGTCAGATCTAAACTTCTGCAGGTTTTCCTGGAATTCTTCAAGCTGCTGTTCAAATGTTTCAGCCGAGCAAGACTGTTTAATTGAATCTAATTTCTGTGAGACTTTGTCCTGGAGCAAATCTTGCAATTCTTTGTTGGTCTCAATAATCAATACCATCAGGTCCAGGGAACACTTGTTGAGAATCTGGTTCCAACAGTTGATAAATGCTGTATTATCTGTATGTAGTCTCGGCTCCTTTTGTATACGGAGGCCCCTCGGTATTCGTCGGACCCAGCAATATTCAATCAATGTGGCAGAATGTAGCTCCGACCGAGTGAGGCGCTTTTGAGTGTTAATCAGTTCAGACCATGAAACAGGGGGAACAGTATCTGAGGATTCTTCTGCGAAGAATAAGGTGTCAGTAAGCACTGCATTTACAGCATCCTCTGTGTAACTAAAAGTGTATTCATCGGACGCAGCCATTAAAGCTTCAATCGTGCGGGACTATGCAATCATAAGCAGAAGCAAACCTTGCACATAAGCAAGTACTTGGGATCACTGGTGCAGGTAAATAAGTATATTTCCATTCAATGGTAAATAACTGTTTTATTATAGAAAAGGTTCCAATATCCTTACTGTGGCAACTCCATACAAAGTAACAGTCAAGAGTTACAGGTCCCCCGACACGGTCCCGTGTTTCGCGGTGGCTGCATCGGGAGGGACCGGATGACATTCAAAATCTGAAATATAACATGAGTAAGCTGCAGGAAAACAAGTTACAGTGAGTAATCACATACCTTATAAACAATCATCAGGAGCGCAAGCGTCCTCTGCATTTGACAGACATTTAAAGAGCAAAAAGACGCGAAAAGCTAGCTCTTGCGAGATGCTGTCATCCCCGGGCACTCCGGGATAACATACCGACGGGGCAATTCTTAAGGCTTCGGCGCCTTTGCTCCTCACGGATGGAATTTCTTTCCCAATCAGATGGCATGTTTACCCGGTTTGTTGAAAGGGGATATCCAGCCCGGATTGTGAAAAAAGCCTTTAAACGGGCCTTGCACACACACTGGGACTGGCTTTTTAGTTCCTCTACACAGCCTGATGACATCTCTTATAACTGTATTCTCCCCTTTTCCACTGTTGGAAGATCCATTGTGAACATGATTAAACGTCACTGGTCGGCCCTGTCCCTCACTGATTTGATGCATGGTCCCCCTCGCTTCACTTTTAAAAGAGCTACAAATCTGAGAGATCGTCTTGTTCATACATCTTCATCACCCACGCAACACCACTCACGTACCATTGGTGGTCATAACCCTTGTGGCCGCTGCACGATGTGCAGCCATACTGAGTCACTGACAGTATTCAAACACCCTGGGTCTGGACGTAAGTTCAAATTACACTCTCAGTCAAACTGCTGCACAAAAAGTGTTGTCTACGTGATTTATTGTCCCTGCTCGCTTATATACGTGGGGAAAACCTCACGGATGATTAAGACATGAATTATCGAGCACTGCTCCAACATCAGATCATCCAGAACCGATGAACCCCTTGTAATGCATTGGATCCATGCCGGTCACTCCATCGCTGATCTCTCCTTCCTTGTATTAGAGGTGGTCTCGCCCCCCCTACGAGGTGGAGATTTTCCTGGTATGCTTGGTCGGAGAGAGCAGCGCTGTATTTTTACCCTAAATTCAGTCTCCCCTCATGGTCTTAACAAAGAGATTGAATGGTACCAGTTTTATTAGGATCCTTGTTGATTCTCCTATAGGTGTCTGCCTGTCAATTACAGCATCTCGGGAGTACGTGTTTTTCGCGCCCTTTTCCCTTTTAAATGTTTGTCTAATGCAGAGGGCGCTTCCTCTCTTGATGCCTGTTCATAAGATATGTAAACATTCACTGTAACTGGTTCACTAGGATCTGTGTTAATTTGTTAATCCGATTACAGGTGTCTTCCTGTCACTCTCAGCATCTCGCGAGAGCTAGCTTTTCGCGCCTTTTTGCTCTTTAAATGTCTGTCAAATGCAGAGGACGCTCGCGCTCCTGATGATTGTTTATAAGGTATGTGATTACTCACTGTAACTTGTTTTCCTGCAGCCTGCCTGTTTCCATGTTTGATTACTCATGTTATATTTCAGATTTTGAATGTCATCCGGTCCCTCCCGATGCAGCCACCGCAAAACACGGGACCGTGTCGGGGGACCTGTAACTCTTGACTGTTACTTTGTATGGAGTTGCCACAGTAAGGATATTGGAACCTTTTCAATAATAAAACAGTTATTTACCATTGAATGGAAATATACTTATTTACCTGCACCAGTGATCCCGAGATAATTGAAATCTCCCATTATTTCTGCACTGCCAAATTGGTTAGTTTCCCTGATTTCTCTTAGCATTTCATCATCTGTCTGATCATTTTGGCCAGGTGGATGGTAGTATACTCCTAACACACATGTGATTTCTATCCATATAGATTCTACTGAGCATGTAGTCTCTTGTATGACCCCTGTCCTGTTGGAATCTGTACTCTCCTGAACATAAAGTGCTACAGCCCCACCAAGTTGATCCTCCCTATCATTGCAATATCATTTTAACCTGATATAGCACTGTCCTATAGGTTTTCCTCCTTCTGCCAGGTCTCCGAGATGCCAATTATATCTATCACATCATTCACTGCTATATAAACTAACTCTCTCATCTTACTTCTTAGACATCTTGCATTGGCATACAGATATTTCAAAGTGCTATTTTTTGTTTGTATTAAGAACCTGATTTTCAGTTGGTATGGATAATTTGGAATTCTTTAGCTCAGGTGATTGTTTACTTTTAGGCACATGGACTATTTTGTAGGGGTGTGCATTTGTTTTGAACGCATATGTAAAACGCAACTTATATTTTTAAAAGAGAAAAAAAAGGTTGATGCGCAACGCATCGCGACTTCCAACTTATTCAACATAGCTATGTTGAATACGTTGAACCTAAATAAACACTTAAACCCCCCACCCTCCTGACCCCCCCAAGACTTACCAAAACTCCCTGGTGGTCCAGCGGGGAGTCAGGAAGCCATCCCTGCATTCCTTTGTGATTTCCTCACGGCGCCGATAGCCTGTGTCACAGGGGCTGCCCGTGCCATTGGTCAGCCCCTGTCACATGGTCACGGCGCTATCTTGTGCTTCTACCACGTGACAGGTAGGTCATGTGGCAGGAGGTCGCTCCGGGACCCCCGCTGGACCCAACCGGAACTTTTGGCCAGCTTGGGGGGGTCAGGAGGCCCCCCCAAGCTGGCCAAAAGTTCCGGTTGGGTCCAACAGGGGTCCGGGAGCGGAGGCGCGGAGGAGCACGTGAGGCCGACGTCACGCCGACGTCACGTGCTTCTCTGCGCCTCCGCTCCCGGACCCCCGTTGGACTCAACCTAGCTATCTACATTTGTAATAATCAAATCACCAACTATGATGGCTGACCTTACCCTTCCCTCCTGGGCAGTAGCCCTGGGAGACTTGTCCTCAGTGTGAGAGGACAACACATCACCTGGACAGCAGGTTGTTGTTTCAGGATCACTTCAGCAACACCAGGCTGATGCTGTCCAACTAGGAGACCTTTATGATCCAAGGCAGCACTGGAACTGCCAGACTGGATTTGGGACTTGACTAATATGTTTCTGAATGTCTCATCAATGTACCTCACTGTGCCTCAGCTCTGTCAGGTCTGCCACTCTTGTCTCCAGAGATAAGACTCATTCTCTGCAAGCCAGGAGATCTTTGCACCGGTTGCACACATACAATCTCTCACCATCAGGTAAATAATCGGACATATGACACTCGATGAAAAAAGAATGGAAAGCTTCCCTCTTGCTGCTGGACTGCTGCCTTCATCTTAATTTTGTTGAGTTCCTAGTTAAGTTTTGGTTGCTAAGGGAGTTGGAATTAGAATACTTTAAAATTACAGGTATATTCACTAATTAATCTGCTAGTGACCTACAAGCCTGATTTGTTTTTACAGAGAAAGTTTTTTCCTAAAAGTCAAGGGTTGAGCTAGGAGTGGGTGTGAGGGAAAGACTAGAGTTAACTCCCTCTGGCTTGGTTATTATCTCAGACACACACACGCACTAAATAATATATCCCACTATTACATCTCTCTACAAACCTTTTTAAATCCTAAGAATTTCCAAAGCTAATCTTACTAATCCTCCTCAACCGCCATTAAGTTGATTTTCACTTAAAGGATTTAGAGATTTGAGATTTGTTTCTTGATAGGCATGCACTTCAGGTCTTTTTCTACTAAAAAGAGTATAGGGCCTTATGATCTGGGGTTGTGGTGCTCAAAGCCTAGATAACTTACTGTGACTCCGGAGTCCTCTCCCTGGGAATGCTGGGAGCAATATGCAGATGAGCCTTCCAGTCCTCTTCTATTGCATCAATTGCTAGGCCTCTAGAAGCTGGGGCTGTGGAACATGAAGCCTGGATCACACACTGTGACCTCTAGAGTCCTCTCCCAGGGGATGCTAGAAGCAGTATGCAGATAAGTCTTCTGCTCCTCTTCTATTGCAAAGGGTGCCAGGCCTCTGGAAGCTGGGGCTATGGAGTTCAAAGCCTGAATTGCTTGCTGTGACCTTTGCAGTTCTCTCCTGGCGCATGCTGGGAACAGTATGCAGATGAGCCTTCCGGTCTTCTTCTACTGCAAAGGGTATGGGGCCTCTGGAAGCTGGGACTATGGAGATCTAAGCTTGGATTGCTCACTGTGAGTCCTTCTCCCGGGGGAAGCTGGGAGCAGTATGCAGATGAACCTTCTGGTCTATTGCAAAAGGTACAGGGTCTCTGGAAGCCAGGCTGTGGAGCTCAAAGCCTAGATCATTCACTGTGACCTCTGGAGTCCTTTCCTGGAGAATACTGAGAGCAGTATACAGATGAGCCTTCCAGTCCTTTTCTACTGTCTGTTCCTAGTCCCATCTTCAGTGGATCCTTGTAATTTCCTGTCCTGCGCTTCACATCAGTAGCATGTGAACTACTTAGTGTTTGGGTATTTTCCAGGTACTTGTGACCTGGATTGGCCACTGTTGGAAACAGGATGCTGGTTTAACCCAGTATGGCAATTTCTTATGTTCTAACAAGAATCTACAACCAAGAGGACTCCAAAAACTCAATTCAGTGAAGGAAGACACAGAACAAACCACCATCAAGGACCTGGAACAGAACAAGGACCATTAAAGAACCCAGAAATGAGAACCAGACTGAAGAACTGAACAGGGGACCAGGAATAGAGGACCACGCAGACCAAGAACCAGAGAACTTGTGAAGGACCCGATGCAGAACTGAAGAGCACTTTTATAGGGCACATGGAGGATGACATCATCCGAGGGTCTGCAGCAAGAAAGGCCATGTTCCCTTTAAAACTAGAGCATAGGTGCATGTGCACATTTAAGACAGCAGAGAGACATGTTGGGGTTCAGTGGTGGAGTCTATCCAGCTGCAGGATGCGGCAACCAAGCTAAGGTGGCATTGGGGAGGTTGGCAGCATTCCAGGCTGCATCAAAGAGCAGAGCCAAGTGTGCATTTGTTTTTAATGAAATTGAAATAGACTACAACATTTTTTGGGAATCCCGAAAAATGAAAGAGAAAAACATGAAGTCTCATGGAAATTGGTATTTTGTTTTACTGTGCACTAACGGGACTTACTGCGCAGCAACTCTGTATTACTGTGCACTAACAACTTTTACTGTTAGTGCACAGTAATTCCTGTTAGAGTGCAGTAACTCTGTAGTAGTGCAGACTAGCAACTGTTAGTGAGCAGTAACAGAAAATGTTACTAAATTGACACTTTTAGTCATTCAAGGGAGCAGTTCATTTGCAACAGGTATGAATCTGCTCCGATTGGCTGTCTCCTTGTTAGTTATTTCTGTTGCCAAGGTTCCCACTGAGGTGGTGTTTATTGGGGAATGGGGTGGTAACAAGAGCTACCAGGCACTGGCAGGTCAAATGCTTGTGCATATTTTTAATCTGACTATCCTTGTTCATTTTGGAAAAGGGGGTCCTGGCATTTTGGAATATGTATGTATCCACATACATACTTTTAATTTTCCAATCCTATTTCATTTTTTTAAGAGAGGTACATGATAATTGGTTGAGCTTAGCTTGGGCACCCAAGCATCCTGAATCATACCCAGCTGAATGCCTATCTCAGTTCCTGACTGGTCACTTTGGCTAGGCACCTTTATGAGCACCATTTTGTGCTGTCCTGATGACTCATGTGCTGGTAGCCAGACGGCATGCACAATTTACTTCAACTCAGGGCACAAAGTTAAAAAAAACAAACAAAAAAAAAGGATAGCTAGGATAGATGTAGGGGTGAAGAAGAAGGAAGGATAGGATTAGGGATAGGAAAGTTCCCTCCCAGTCTGATCCTTAATTGGAGTGGACTATAGGAAACTGGGAAGAAGTTCTATCACGTTGCCTCGCATAATTGAAAAAATCCCCCCCGCGTGCGGAGGAGGCCACCCATCCATAAATGTGTGTGTAGACATTAAAATCTGGTGCACATGTACACATGGGAAATTTATTTTGTAAATGTGCATGCCAAAATGCGCATATTTTAAAATTGGTGCGTCCATGTGTGTGCGCTGGAAACCGCATTCACTTGGACGTGTGCACGTGGCTTTGAAAATCTACCTTTAAATTCTGACATTTTTAACTTTCAATAGCTTGTAAAATCTAATATTCTCATGAGGAATGAGAAAATGTAATTTCGATATTTTAGGCATCATTTATATTCTGAAATGTGGCTTATTTTGTTTATAACAGCCCCCAGATTTTCTCTACTGCAGTTCCTTACGAGGGGTCTGTGGATTCTCAGGAGTCCACGAGATCATGCCAGGGTGTCATCTAGAAGGGATGCCAGAAAGTTTAGCTAGGGAGAAAATGAGCAGACTGCTGCTACCTGTGATTAGTCAAATTGTTGCTACAGGCCAGGAGCGTGAGAATGCAGATATTATGGACCCAAAAACATTACCCACATTGCTTCAGACCAGGAGGAGGAGGGATAGAGCAGGGCTATTCACAACCCATTAGAATCCTCAAACTGTATTGCCACATGTTTAGTGGAGATGTGGAAGTGAGGGACCAATTGCATCCCTTGAGAATCATAAACCCCTCTGTTGTACTTCATGACGATGTGGGGAAAAGAGGGCCTGTTTATGGCTGTCAAATACTTTGCCTCCTCTGCTGCACACTGAAGAAAGCAGAGGAAAGCTGGGTTATCACAGCTGGTGAGAAACATTTTCCACTACTGCCGTACACTCTGCCACTGGCCTAACAAAGGGTGTCATTTTCAAATGTTTTTCGCATGCGATAAGCTGCTATTGCATGCGAAAAGTTCTTTTTCACTTGCGATAGCATGCTGGGGGCAGAGTCGGGGCAGAGTAGGGGTGGTGAGGGGAGGAGTCAGGGCAGGAGGAGTCAGTGGTGTCTTCGCTAGCGGCGATAAGGCAAGCAACATTATCGTCGCCAATAGCGCACCTAATGGCACCTACTTTCATGGTGGCGCTATTGGATGCGAAAGCTGGCAGTGAAAACACCGCAGTGGTGCGAAGGCTGCCAGCTTTTGCAGACTGGCCCCCCCCCCTTCACCCCCCGCCCCCCATTTTCGCTGAATTCACCATTCTGCGATAGAATGGTGAAACCAGGCCAGAGATTATGGAATAGTGAGCTGTAAGAATGGCTCAAAGGAGGACATGAGGAAATGGGATTGAGGTTAAGAGTATGAGGGGAAAGACAGAGGGGAGATGGAATGTGACAGGAATGAGGAAAGAAAAGGAGGATAAAGAGGGAACAGGAATCCATGATTGATCTGGTTAAGAGGAGGGAGAGTGGATGGCCCTCAGTATCATGCTGGTCGGAGGTAGAGAGAGATAAAGGTTTGAAAAACAGGCTTGTGTTTTAATTTTTCCAATGTCTAAATTATTTAGTGACTATAATTCTCTGTATGTGTTTGTAAAAATCTTAAAAGAAAACAATAATTTATAAAAGAAAAACAAGCTAAAAAGGGAAGAATATTCAAAAGGTAAGTTTCAAAACTTTTTATGTGGGTAAACACATGTTTATCCTCATGAAAATTGCTGCTCCCCACCACTGTGGGTTAAAAGAAGCAATGCTGAGAACAGCAGGAAACCTTTACCTGTAGGGAAATAAGGAGCAGGGCTAGGTTGGGGGAAGAAAAGTAAATGCAAGGAATTAATTTTGAAAACCTCATGTGTACTTTCACATGTACTTTGCACCTGTTTCAAAGTAGATGCAAAGTGCCCAGTTACAAAAGTACTGGCCATCCCTTTTTGGCCCAAATTTAGAAAAATAGATTGAAGGTCTGCAGTAAATGATGTTGATTTTCTGATAGCCACACTAAGGCCTGGATTTATCAAAATGTGGTATGTACCGCATGCAATAGCAAAAGGGGTGTGTTTTATGCTAATATAGGATTTATCACAATTTGCGCTAATTACCTGTGTGAAGAGCTAAGTTAGTGCAAATTGCGATACCATTTCAGATTCTGTGATAAGTGCCAGACCTGTTGTATTTCTGTCATTCAACCACCAGGGGACTGTTGTTAATGGTCCTAGACACACGGGGGGGGGGGGGGGGGGGGGGGGGGGGGAGCGGAGAGAGAGAGAGAGAGAGAGAGAGAGAGAGAGAGAGAGAGCGCGCCTGGCCATAATAGCATGGCCCATAGGCAGGTATTTGTATCCCTAGGGTAGGCCCACCTAGTAACTCGAGGTGGGGATTAGGTAAGTGTGTAGGGGGTTAGGGGCCACTTTGACATGCTACGTGACACCTACGAACAGAACACTGGTCTCTTGTGAAGATTTGATGGCCTTAACATCAAGCTAGGTTGAGAGAACATTGCCCAAATCTCATCTTGGAGTGAGTTTCCTCACTCCGAAGGCCATCAAATCTTCACAAGAGACCACTGTTCTGTTCGTAGGTGTCACGTAGCATGTCAAAGTGGCCCCTAACCCCCTACACACTTACCTAATCCCCACCTCGAGTTACCAGGTGGGCCTACCCTAGGGATACAAATACCTGCCTATGGGCCATGCTATTATGGCCAGTCTCTCTCTCTCTCTCTCTCTCTCTCTCTCTCTCTCTCTCTCTCTCTCTCTCTCTGTCTCTCTCTCTCTCTCTCTCTCACACCTTCAAATTGTCTGAAATAAGCCTTACGGGACACATCACCTGGTCACAGCCGCTAACACATCTGAAAGAGGTGTTGTTAAAATTGCATCGCACCATAGGATATGGTGCGATCGCATGCAGTAAACAAGTTTTTGCATGCGTTAAAGGCCTATCACATGCGAAAACGGGGCTTTTCGCATGCGATAAGCTCTTAACACATGCAAAAACGCCTTACCACATTTTGATAAATGAACCCCTCAGTTGGCATTCTGGAATTTTTTTGAACTTGCTTCCTTTTCCCCATTGCAGATGGAGTAGGATGTGGAGGCCACTGTTGGCTTCAACTTTCAATTATGAGGGCAATTTTTAAATAGCTTTGGAAATTTTCCTCCCTACTTATTCAGTTAGATCAAAGCTTTATACTTTATGAATGATTCTGAAGTACATATCTATATTTCTATTGTTGTGGCTTGAAAAGATATAAAAGAAAGGTGTATGGGGATCCAGAAACTTTTTTTTAACTCATTAATTTTCCAGTTTTTCAAATTATAAGTCAAACTAACATTTATAAAATATTGGACAACCAAAAAAAAAAAAAAGATATATTCCTTAAAATAATAAAGAATATTACAGTTCAGAATGTGTCAGCCAATTTAAGACCTCAATTAGGGGACTCAATACATTATAACAAAGAAAATAATAAGGAAAAAGTAAGTTCATATAATAATTAATACAATATGTTGTACCATAGACACAATGGAAATGCTAAACTAAGAGGTATAATGCTAAACTAAGAGGCATAAGCAATGATCTTTATTCTATAGGAATCTTTCCAATAGATCAGGATCGAAAAGGTATCTAATTGTACCTAATTTAATAATACATTTACAAGGAAATTGAGGAAGAAAGCATTACAATTGCAAGTTGCTTTTTAATCAGAAAAGCTTTCCTTCTCAGTTGGATCACCTTAACGACATCAGGAAATAATGCCAGTTGTTTGTTAAGAAAACTTTTATCAGGAATACATAAAAGCATTTTCATAGTCCATACATGATCAAGAAAGAGATCTAGGCATCATAGTGGATAACACATTGAAATATTCGGTTCAGTGTGCTGCGGCAGTCAAAAAAGCAAACAGAATATTGGGAATTATTAGAAAGGAAATGGTAAATAAAACGGAAAATGTCATAATGCCTCTGTATCGCTCCATGGTGAGACCGCACCTTGAATACTGTGTACAATTCTGGTCACAGCATCTCAAAAAAGATATAATTGTGATAGAGAAGGTACAGAGAAGGGCTACCAAAATGATAAGGGGAATGGAACAGTTCCCCTATGAGGACAGACTAAAGAGGTTAGGACTTTTCAGCTTGGAGAAGAGACGGCTGAGGGGGGATATGATAGAGGTGTTTAAAATCATGAGAGGTCTAGAACGGGTAGATGTGAATCGGTTTTTTACTCTTTTGGATAATAGAAAGACTAGGGGACACTCCATGAAGTTAGCATGTGGCACATTTAAAACTAATCGGAGAAAGTTCTTTTTCACTCAATGCACAATTAAACTCTGGAATTTGTTGCCAGAGGATGTGGTTAGTGCAGTTAGTATAGCTGTGTTTAAAAAAGGATTGGATAAGTTCTTGGAGGAGAAGTCCATTACCTGCTATTAATTAAGTTGACTTAGATAATAACCACCTCTATTATTAGCAACTGTAACATGGAATAGACTTAGTTTTTGGGGTACTTGCCAGGTTCTTATGGCCTGGATTGGCCACTGTTGAAAACAGGATGCTGGGCTTGATGGACCCTTGGTGTGACCCAGTATGGCATATTCTTATGTTCTTATGTTCTTATGAGTATTCTGTCTAGAAGGTAGATAAAAGGCCTTGGTAATCATTTGAACTGAAGCCTGAGGTACTTTAAAAACCTGTACATAAAATTTCCTAAACAATTCAATAAGGGAAATCCTAACTGTATATGAAAATGAAGTATCCTCAAATTTAATTTGCTAGAACTATTTTCTAAAGCTTCTAATCTTTGTTGAATAAATTCCTGACCCTTAATCAAAGCCACATCACATTTCCCCAAGTACTCACACTGTTTTTCTATAGCAGAAATATGTTCTGTGTTACCCTTGATTACTTGATCACGCCTCACAACCTGATTTTGAATTTGCCCAACAACTGTACTCACATTTTCCTGTCCCTTGATAGAAGTTCAAAGTGTTTCCAATATAATCTGTGCTTGCCCCTCAGGAAAATTGGCTGATGAAACATTGCCTAGATCTGGGATCACCAAAGGCTTATTAGTATTCCTAGCAAGATCCTGAGACTCCATCAAAGCAGGTTCCCCTACCACAGGAGAAATGTTCAGAGCACTTTAAGGTTTCAACAAAATCTGCTGAAACCACAGAATCTAAACTAGGTGGCAGGCATAAATCAGGGCTTAGGGAGAAGGAATTCCCAGAGGAAGTGGCATGGGAAGCCATGCCAAGCTGAGAAAGCCCTGAGGGAGTGCTAGAACTCAAAGGTTGCATAAACCCCTCTATAGTCAAGTGAGACAAAGATGAGGGAGCTGAGGGATTTGGAGGGGGAAGCAAACATTTCCCTTTCTCTTCTTCCCCATCCGGCCTAAGAGGAGTGTGCAAACAAGAAAAATTCCAAAAAGAGAGACATTTCCCAAGCAAAGAAAGGAGAAACATCAAGAGAATCCTCATACTGTTCGCTCCTTTGGCGAGCACACCTTTGGCAGCATGCCAGCGGTGACTGTGTGCCGATCTTCTAGGCCCCTCCTAGCAACATGGGTTGATGATGACAGATGCCCAGGACACTCAGGGATCAAGAAACCACCGTGAAGCAAGAAGAATGAAAGTCCCCAGAAGTTCAGGGCTGTCCCAGCAGGTACAACAGTAGGGATGTGCAGACAAAAAGTTTATGTTCATAAGTCCATAAGTTGGAAAGGGGGGTCAATTTCAGTCAATATGGACATATGGAGAATTCCATAAGTTGAGTCTATGTCCATACGTGCACCGGTTCCCTAAATAAAAATTTAAACCCCTCACCCTCCTTAATCCCCCCCCAAGACTTACCAAAATTCCCTGGTGGTCCAGCGGGGAGTCAGGAAGCCATTCCTCTATTCCTTTGCGAGGAGCACGTGACGTCCGCGTCACGTCGGAGTGACGCGGCTGTCACGTGGTCCACCGCGGTTCCGCTCCCGGACCCCTCGTTGGACACAAACGGAACTTTTGGCCAGCTTGGGGAGGTCAGGATGGCAAAAAAGGTCTTATTGCACCATAGCGGCCATTATTGTGGGATAATGGCAATTATCATGAGCGATAAAATTTGGCCTTCTCTCTGACACACCTACCAACCTTGTTGAGCCAATAAAAACACCTTTTTTTACCTGCTCTGTTTTCCTAAAGCCATAATGTCAGGTAGAAGTGTACTAGTAATAGGACACTGGATTCTTCAGACTGCACAACAACAACAATGGAGAAGGGAGGTTCAAACTAGTCCCAAGGAAGTACCTGCATCAGAGCCAGAGCTGCAAGCCAAGGCAGTGGAGCATGATGGCCTACATCGGGGCTTGCCATGCAAGAGTGCACACAGGTGGTACAGAGAGCACATCTTTCATCCCTGTACCACATTGCTGGGGATGTCAGAGGACCACATGGTTAAGAGGTATCACCTGAGCTCTCAGGCTATCATGAAATTATATCAAGAGCTCAGAGGGCAGCTGGATCCAGGTCTCACTCTATGCCAAGCCTAATCAAACTCTTGTTTACCCTGCATTTTAAAGCATATGGCTCATTCCAAACAACAACTGAAGTAATCGGGGGAATATCCCAGACAATTGTTTTCCTCTGTCTTGCTCTGGCCATAAGAGATGTACGTAGCCACATTAATCATTACATAAGTTTCCCTTGGGAAAGGCAGGACTTACTGGACTTGAAGAGAGATTTTTATGCCATGATAAACTTTCCAAATCTGGGACCTATTGATTGCACACACATAACCATTATCCCACCCTGTTGTAGGTAGGAGATCTACCGCAACAGAAAGCTCTTCTAATCTATCAATGTGCAAGTGGACTGTGATATTTGACTGTACATCCTTGATGTGGTCATCAGATACCCGGTGGCTATACATGATTCCTTTTTGCTTAGGCAATTTGGGATGTTCAAACAATTTGAAGATGGCTTCTATGCTGACAGTTGGCCAACAGGTAAGCACTGTGCTTTTTGCTATCATCCCTCTCAAACTATGTGTTTACAGAAAATAGCAGTGACATGAGGAGGCTGTCAGGGATGTGACTTCATCAGTTAGATGACAAATGGCTTGCACATTTAGCTCATTAAGACATAATGGCAGGGCCCAGGTTTCTCTATCCATGCTGTAGAGACCTGATAATGTTGTGTTCCCAAACAATGCAGTTTACCCTAAGGTCAGTGTTTAACTACAGACTTTCAACTTGTCAAGTTTATACAGATGGCTGTTCAAATCCTCTCTCTTGGAGCTGTTGAAATAACACTTACCAACAAAAATCTTCTTGGGTCCACGATGCAGGGACTCCCAGGTCAGATGTGCCCTGTTAGTGCTCTGTCAACATTCAGCAGTATCCTATCTGCAATGCTTGTTTTCTGACAGCCAAAATGTCAAACCACCTTTTGGATGTCCTCAATCAGGTCTCTGTCCAGTTCATCCATTTGCATTTTGTAGAATTTTGGGATGACTGGCTCAGTATACTCATGATTTCAATCATATTTTAATAACCAAACACAACAGATACCAATGGCCTCCTTAACTTTCTCCTCATGATAGTCTATCTCAACAGGGGTGCCTCAGGTTTTGACATCAGTGGCTCTGTTTAATATTTATCTCATGTCATTCTGCTCTCTGTTTTCTACATTAGGTCTTTCATACAGCTTATATGCTGATGATATTCAGTTTTATTTCCCACTGAAATCCACTTGGTCCACTACTAACAATTTGGTTCATTGTGCTTCTCCATGATTAGAAGTTGGTTATGCCATAATAAATTATATCTGAATCTCATGAAAACTAAAATAATAATTTTAGATCACTCTGGAACTTACTCAGTTCCCACAGCTTTCTCTTTTGTCAATCATACACTACCTAGTTTGCAACCTAGGTGTCATTATTGACCCTCCCATATCTATGCAACCACAGATAAAAGCAATGGTCCAGACCTCATTTACTAAGCTGCAGCTCCTTCGTCACCTTAAAAATTGTATTGAACCCAATGATTTCAGAACCGTTCTTCAGTCTCTATAAACTATTGTAATTCCCTTTACTCAGGTCAAAATGCTGTTGCCCATATGCCTACCAGAACAAATATATGCAATCACATGTCTCCTGTACTTCACTCACTACCGGATCGATACTGTAAAACCGCGGCTGTCAGCGGGCTGTCAGCGGGCTGTCAGCGGGCATCGGTTCTCGAGCCCGCTGACAGCCACGGGCTCGGACACCGGACGCCGGCAAAATTGAGCGTCCGGTTTTCGGCCCGACAGCCGCGGGCCGAATTCAAATTTATTTATTTTTTTATTTTTTACTTTTTTTTACTTTTGGGGACCTCCGACTTAATATCGCTATGATATTAAGTCAGAGGGTGCACAGAAAAGCAGTTTTTACTGCTTTTCTGTGCACTTTCCTGGCGCCGGAAGAAATTTGCGCCGACCTTTGGGTCAGCGCTAATTTCTTAGAGTAAAATGTGCGGCTTGGCTGCACATTTTACTTACTGTATCCCACGCGCATACCTAATAGGGCCATCAACATGCATTTGCATGTTGAGGGCGCTATTAGGTGCCGCGGGTGGGCCGCGTGTTTTCCTCCCCTTACTGAATAAGGGGTAAGGGAAAACACGCGTCCAGAGCAGGCTGACAGTGCGCTCCGACGGAGCACACTTTACTGTATCGACCTGTACATTGGTTGCCTGTCCAATGGTGCATCCAATACAAACTAGCTGTGATAATAAATAATCTCACTAAAGATACCTCTCCATGGATCAGTTCAACATTAAGGATCTGCCCTTCCACTAGAATACTTTGATGTCCATATTCACTATGCTGGTTAGAATACATGTTATCCAGCCAAAGTTATATATATTGAGTGGAATAAATGTCCTCAACTATAACAGTCTAAAGTTATCTGGATAAATATAGCTGGATAATGCACAATTTAACTGGATATCTTTAAAAGACATCCAGCTAAGTAGCATTGCCATAACCCAATAATATAAAGCATTAGTAATGCAATCCACTCTCTCCCCTCCTAGAAACTTAATATTAAATCTTTGCTAGGCCATGGTCTCCTAACCCCCAAAAACATTTTAAATATTTAGGAAGGGGCCCCCATCCAACCACAAGGAAGAATAGAAGCACACTCCCCATCTGTTGATGCCTTTTTTAGCTGATCCCCACTCCCGGTGCCTCCAGGACTGCCTCTGTCAGAGCAGAATAGAATAGAATAGAACAGAATATACCTTTTTCCAGAGAAACTCTGAATTTAAAAATAGGATTCAAAACAACCTTTTCCTTTTCTAAAATCTGATTGTTTCTCATCTTTCTTCCCATGTACTTGTCAGTGTTTATTGTAGATTTTAAGATAATCTTATGCCAACACCTGACAACACAATGCAATATTATTGTTACTTGACAGTTTTGTTACTGAACTATGAAATTAATTGGTTGGCAAATATTTTTTTAAATTGACAGTGAAAGAATAATAATGGAATAGATACTATATCTGCTATCCAGGAAAACTGAATATTTTTCAGTCAACCATTCCTTGCATTGCCTTTAAAGAGGGTAATTTATAACTCCCTTCATATCAGAAAAGTCCATGTATATTATACATAAAGACTTTCCTGAGGAATTTCTAAATGAATTTATGCATAGATGCTCATTTTGGAAATATGAAAGTTAAGTGGTCAGGTACATGCAGAGATCCATTCACAGAAAACTACACCTCTTCCTTCAGATGACATAATTTTGGCAGCAAAGTCAATATTATGTGTCAAAAGTCAGTGGGGGAACATACTATAAATACCAGTAAAAGAACCCAGTTACTTAACGTAATACATCCTTGGAAATATCACAAAAAATATAATAAATGTGACCAATCATTATAGACAATACCAGCAAAATCTCGCCTTGCATAAATGACTGAGAATATCTTTCTCTGAATGCAATATTTTTGTAGGATACTTTTTCATTTTCAAATAAAATTTTAATTTTCCTGAAAGTCATTTATTGCACTCCATCTGGCACTTAAAGAAGTCCCAACACTGGCTGTGTTTCGTTAAACTGCATCAGGGGACTGTAGATGGAACATTTCATTTTTTATATATGGATCTTTTTAATGGTTTGTGGGTTTGTGACCCTTGGCCCAAGGTGAGAGTTGTTACTACCTATGGGGAGGAGCCCCACAGGTCCACACCATTAGCAGGTAAGGTCAGGCACAGCAGGGAGCTCTGGGTGAAACTGTGGAGGGGTCCCATGAAGCAGAGGAGAATACACAGCAAGGAGGGATACCCACAGTAAGTATGTAGGCTGGAGATCTGTACTTGGGCAGAGACCTCCGAAGGAGATGGCACTAGGCAGGCCCATAGAGCAGGAAGCTGAGACAGGACATGCACAATGTATTCAGGAGAGGCAACCCCAAGGGGCGGAGCTGCGCAGCGAAGGAGGTACTGATGCAATAATGTAGGGCAACCAGTGAAGCGAGAAAGCCCAAGCCAGATCTCCAGATGATGATGTAGACTAGCCCGAGGAATGGGAGGTGCTGGTAGTGATTGGTGGTAGAATCAAGGGTACTGCCCTAAGGAGTAGGGAAGCACTGACAGTCCCAGGAGCAGAATATAGGCACTACCCCAAGGAGCGGGGAAGCACTGACAGTCTCTGTATAGAACATAGGAACTACCCTGGGAGCAGGGAAGCACTGACAGTCTCTGTATAGAATGTGGGCACTGCCCCGAGGAGTGGGGGAAGCACAGAGATAGAACTCCCAAGTGGTGAAGGCATTCCCAGAGGCGGCCCCTAGGAGCAGGGAGCCACAAAATTGTATTTCTGGAAGGCACAGCGCCAACCCGAGGAGAGGGGTAAGCCAGGAGACAAAGTCCCCGTAGAGCACACACTGGCCCCAGAGGATCGGGTACCAGGCAGGTTCCAGAGTAGGGATGTGAATCGTATTTATGATGATTGAAAATATCGTACGATATTTTCAAAGTCGTCAGAAATCAGGGGCTCCCCAAAACCAATAGGAAAACCCCACAACATTGTTCGTGGGGTTCCCTTATTGTTTTTGGGGAGGGCGGGAAAATCGGCACACAAAAACAATCCCTAAACCCACCCCGACACTTCAAAACAGCTCCCTTAGCTTCCCCCACCCTCCCGACCCCTCCCCACAAAATGTTTTAAATAACCTGGTGGTCCAGTGGTGGTCCCGGGAGCGATCTCCTGCTCTCGGGCCGTCGGCTGCCACTAATAAAAATGACGCCGATGGCCCTTTGCCCTTACCATGTGACAGGGAATCCATGCCATTGGCCGGCCCCTGTCACATGGTAGGAGTAATGGACGGCTGACGCACGGGCCATCCAGTGCCCCTACCATGTGACAGGGGCCGGCCAATGGCATGGATACCCTGTCACATGGTAAGGGCAAAGGGCCATTGGTGCCATATTTATTAGTGGCAGCCGATGGCCCGAGAGCGGGAGATCGCTCCCGGGACCACCACTGGACCACCAGGTAATTTAAAACGTTTTTTGGGGGGGTCGGGAGGGTGGGGGAAGCTAAGGGAGCTGTTTTGAAGTGTCGGGGTTGGTTTTTTGTTTATCGGCTCGGGCGCAACCGATTAAAAAAAACCCGATCAGGCGATACGAAAAAAATTTCACGATGTGAATCACAACCAGAATCGGAACCGATTCCGGTTCCGGTTCCGATTCCGGTTCCGATTCACATCTCTATTCCAGAGTACACGGAAGTCTGGTAGAGTCACCACAGGAACATCGGAGACAGGATCTCGTAGAGTAGTAGTGGAACTCGTTACTAAGTCAGCTAGCTGAGGGCGAAGATGGAGCTTAAGAATCCTGATCCCATGACATCATCAATCAGAGATGCCCCTGAGGTTCCCACTGAAAAGGCTTCAAGAGAGGGCACGGTGGTACATGCGTGCACCTAGGAAGGCCCGGAGTCAGCGTGAGTGGCAGAGGCATCTCAACCGCCACAAGGAGCCATGGGGAACGTGGTGACAGAGACTAGCCCGCGCTGTGAGCAGGCCTGGAGAGGGGAGCAGGACGGTGCAGGACGTGAGTAGATGCGGTCACAGCTATCTGCGACCAGCGGTCATACCAGTACCCCCCCTCAGACCCTCCCCTGGGGGTTTGGATTTGCAAGGGTGCTTAGCATGGAACTGTCGTATGAGATCCTTGTCCAGGATGTTGGCCGCAGGTTCACAGCTGTTCTTCTCAAGCCCAAAAAACCTCCCATGAGAGGAGATATTCTCATTTTCTTCCAGGTTTCCTAATGTCCAGGACATCACGGACTTGATATGTGACATCTGATTCTGAGGACAGTAGTTGGGGGTCCAGTGTTTTTTTAGAAAATCCTGAGAGAACCAAAAACTTTAGTAGAGAAACATGGAAGGCGTTGTGAATCTTGAGCGCTGAAGGCAGTTGGAGTCGGTATGTAACAGGACCCAGACGGCGGAGCCCAGGGAAGAGGCCAATATATCTAGGGGAGAAGCGAGCTGAGGGCAGCTTGTGTTGAATAAATTTGGTACTGAGCCATACTTTATCCCCAGGTTGGAACTTGGGAGCTTCGCGGTGATCGGCATCAAAGGCCTACTTCAATCTGAGCAGCCTGCTTGAGCAGCTGTTGGGTATTATGCCATATTTGGTGCAATTATTGAGCAGTTGCTTGAGCTACTGGTGACGCCACGGACAGCAGGAGCGGGAGTGGTGGTAAAGGCTGGTGTCCATAGACCACCTGGAAAGGAGACGAACCGGTGGAGGCGGACTGGTGGGAGTTTAGTGTGAACTCCGCCCATGGAAGGAGATCGTCCCAATCATCCTGCCACAGGCTCACGTAGGCTCACAAGAATTGCTTTAGGGTTCTATTCATCCTCTCCATTTGGCCATTGGCTTGAGGATGGTAAGCCAAGGTGAAATGTAATGAAATATTGATTTTTTTGCAGAGAGATTTCCAGAAGTGTGCAGTGAATTGAACTCCACGGTCTGAGAGGATGTGCTTGGGGAGGCCGTGGACCCGGAACATATTCCGAAAGAACAGTTTGGCAAGCTGAGGTGCCAAAGAAAGGCCGGGTAGAGCCATAAAGTGGGCCATTTTAGAGAAATGGTCGACAGTGAACCATATTGTTGTGGTCCTGGCCGCGAGCACCACGGCCAGGCCCTTACCTCTTGATTCCTGGACCTGCTCCCGCCTCCGGAGTCCTGGCTTGCGGCCTGTTTGGCGGCGTCCCCGCTGGGGTAGCGCCGCCGTGAAGGTTCCGGTGGACGCCCTGTTCCTAGGCACGCGCGTGCGCCACTTGGGCGCCTTTGTAGCCCGTTTCCTGCCAGCACTGACTCCGCCCAATTCCTGACATCAGACGCCGTGGCCATGATAAGCCGGCCGCAGTCATCCAGCCTTTGCCTTGCAACAGGTTAGCATTCTGGTTTCCTGTTGTGTTGCTCCTTGGAGTGACCTGCTTGGCTATGTCGCTCCGTTCCTGCTACAGTACCTGCTTGGTGCCTGCTTGCTTGCTACAGTACCTACTTGGTTCCTGCCTGGTTCCAGTACCCGAGTCTGCTACAGTTCCTGCCTGGTTCCAGTACCCGAGTCCTGCTACTATCCCTGCCTGGTTCCAGAACCCATACCCAGTTACAGTATCACTACTGTCCTAGTCTGGTTCCAGTTACCTGTCCTGATCCACAACCCGCCTAAGTCCCAGCGGCCAGGCCCCTACGGGCTCCTCCCAGGGGGGCTTCGGCTTCCAAGGGTGAAGCTATCTAAGTCCCAGTGGTTGGGCTCCTACGGGCTCCTCCCGGGGGAGCACCAGCTTCCAGGGTGAAGAGCATCTACGTCCCGCCTGAACATCTGCCTCCAGGCCCTCTGTTCATCAGTGACCTTGTCCATCTTTTCCTAGTCTCCAGCAGGTCAGCCCAAGGGTCCACTAAACTGAGACTCCCAAACACATATTGTATTGTTACCATTGGAGACCGGGAAATCCACTATAAAGCCTGCTGCAATATGGGTCCAGGGCTCGCTCGGAATGGGAAGTGGTTGCAAAACTCTCCAGTGCCTTCCTGATAGAGGTTTATGAAGGGCGCACATAGGACAGGACTCTACGTAAGCTTGTATATCTTTTCATATCGTAGGCCACCAACAGTACCACTGAAGAGTGGAGAGAGTTCTGGACTCGCCCATATGTTCTGAGGTCAAAGAAATATGAGCCCAATACAAAACCCTCCATCGCAGCTGGCAAGGGACCACCATCTTGCCTGGTGGCACTGGAAAGATGGCAGGGTCTATTATGTGCCGTGGGGTATTGGGTATATCCTCTGCAATGAAAGATCTGGAGAGAGCATTGGCGCAACTATTTTTATTACCTGGGCAGTAACACACTATGAAATTGAATTGGTTAAAGAAGAGAGACCAATAAGCCTGGCGATGGTTTAAACGCTGAGCATGGTGTGGATACTCGAGATTTTTATGATCCGTGTATATGGTGATCTGGTGTTGGGGTCCCTCGAGCCAAGGTCACCATTCCTCAAAGGCCGGCTTGATGGCCAGCAATTCTTTTTCCCCAATGGCATAATTATGTTCTGACGGTGAGAAGTGCCGGGAAAACAAAAAACAAGGGTGTAGTGTGGGAGTAGTAGACTATTGACTCAGTATGACTTCTACTCCAATGTCGTAGGTGTCAACCTCGATGACAAATGGCCGTGTAGGGTCCAGATGGCAGAGACATGGTTCCTTAAGGAGGTCCTGAAAAGCGGTCATGGCCTCGGGCAACCACTGAGAGGGGATGGCCCCCTTGTGAGTCATGGCTGTGAGTGTTGCAGTCAGGATTGAATAATGGTGAATAAAAGAGTAATAGTAATTGGCAAAGCCAAGGAATCTCTGAAGTGCCTTGAAGCCTGTAGGTTGAGGCCAATCACAGATGCTCTTCAATTTCTGAGGATCCATTTGAATCCCCTGGCTGGACACCATGTAGCCAAGGAAGGGATCAGTCTGTTGCTCGAAGGAGCACTTCTCAAGCTTGGCAAAAGGTTTATTATCTCACAAAGGCTGGAGGACACGAGAGACATCCTGGCGATGGCTTTGAAAGTCTTGCGAGAAGACTAGAATGTCATCGAGGTACACAAATATGCACTGGTAAAGCATATATCTGAAAACCTCATTCATCAGATTTTGAAATACTGCAGGAGCATTGCAAAGCCCGAATGGCATCACAAGGTATTCAAAGTGGCTGTCACGCGTGTTAAAGGCGGTCTTCCACTCGTCGCCCTCGCGGTTCCGGACCAGATTATAGGCTCCGTAGAGATCCAGTTTCGAGAAGATTTTTGCGCCTTGAAGCCTGTTGAAAAGCTCAGAGATAAGGGGCAGTGGGTAGCTATCCTTGAGAGTAATTTCATTTAGGGCTCGGTAATCGATGCAGGGATGGAGGGAGCCATCTTTTTTCCCTACAAAGAAAAATCCTGCTCCAACCGGAGTCTTGGAGGGCCAAATGAACCCTTTGGCCAGGTCCTCATGGATGTACTCAGACATGGCTTGGGAATGTGTGCGAGAGGGGCTAGATCCTAACTCGAGGAGGCTCTGTGTTAGCCAGCAAATTTATTGCGCAGCCATGAGAGTAGTGAAGGAGTAGGGTATCTACGGCCTTCTTTGAGAAAACATCGGCAAAAGAAGCAGATTGCGGTGGAAGGCCGGGAAGAGAAGGATAGTTTGTCATACAAGGCAGAAGAGAGTCAGACTAGGTAGTTTTTATAACAAGTCAATGGAGGAGATGATGAAGTTAGGCCTAGGAGTAGTCCTCCAGCAGAACCTAGGCCCGGGAGTTTCCCTGACAGACGGGACATGAGGCAATTGCATGACCGGGTTGGCCACAGTACAGGCAGAGACCGGATTGCTGGCGACGCCATCATTCCTTAGGAAAAAGTCTGCTCTGAACCATCTGCATGGGTTCTTTCTCTGCTGGATTCTATGATGTGTTCTTTCTGGGAGAAGAAGAATGTCGGGTTTGGGATGAACCTGAAACAGACTTCTGGGTCGCTCTGGACTCTTGAGAACATTATTGTAGGTGATAGTTGATTCGCCCAGTGAGGTCAATCAAAGAGTCCAGGGATGAGGGCAATTCATGGAACATAGACAGTCGAAGTCCCAGTGAAGTTCTGAAGCAAGAGTTCTGAATTCAATAATGTAGTCTGATAAAGGGCGAGAGCCTTATTGGAGATGAAGAAGTAATGATCTGGACATGGCTCTTAAGCCAGGGTCTTTGAAAATGGACCAGGACAGAGTCAGGATCCCTGGAAGATCAAAAATGACTGGGTCAGCTCGCTCCCAGAGGGGTGACGCCCAGGCCAAGGCCTTACCATCCAACAGGGAAAGGATGCATGTAGTCTTGATGATCACGTCTGGGAAGTAAGCTGGTTGCAGACAGAAGTACATATTACATTGCCCTTGCACATAAGAGGGATCCCTGAAAAGCGAGGAGGTGCTAGCAAGGGCACGGTCAGTCGAGGAATTGGCGTAGAGGTGGAGGTATTGAGCTTGAACGACATCATGGTGGCAGTCACGGTAGCATCTACACAACTGCTCAGGTTGTCTATGGCAGCTGCTAGAGACTCCAAGAATTTCTGCTGTTTGCATATCCTTTGTGCCAGGCCAGGACTGGCATGGAGGGCCAAGATCTATGCTGGGTACATGGACTTGGCAATCTGAAATGGTTTGTGGGTTTGTGGACCCTTGGCCCGAGGTGAGAGTTGTTACCACCTGTGGGGAGGAGCCCCACAGGTCCACAACGTTGGGAGGCCAGGTCAGGCACAGCAGGGAGCTCTGGGTGAAACTGTGGAAGGGTCCCGAGGAGCAGGGTAGAAGACACAGCAAGGAGGGATACTCACAGTAAGTATGTAGGCTGGAGATCAGAACCTGGGCAGAGACCTCTGAAGGAGATGGTGCTAGGCAGGCCCGAGGATCAGGAAGCATGAGACAGGACGTGCAGGAGGTATTCCGGAGAGGCAACCCCGAGGGGTGGAGCTGCACAGTGAAGGAAGTACTGATCCTTTGACGTAGGGGGAAAGCCTCAGCCAGGTCTCCAGATGATGACATAGACTAGTCCAAGGAGCGGGAGGGGCCGGAAGTGACCGGTGGTAGAATCAAGGGTATTGCCCCAAGGGGCAGGGAAGTACCAACAGTCCCAAGTGCAGAATGTAGGCACTACCCCGAGCAGTGGGGAAGCACTGACAGCTCTGTATAGATGAAGACACTGCCCTGAGGAGCAGGTAAGCACAGAAATAGAACTCCCAAGAGGTGAAGGCATTCCCAGAGGTAGCCCCAAGGAGTGGGGAGCCAGCAAAATAGCACTTCTGGAAGGCACAGGGCCAGCCCGAGGAGCGGGGGAAGCCAGGAGACAAAGTCCCCATAGAGTGCATGCTGGCCTGGAGGAGCGCGTACCAGGCAGGTTCCAGAGTACACAGAAGTCTGATAGCGTCACCACAGGAACAACAGAGACAGCAGCTCATAGAGTAGTAATGGAACTCGTTGCCAAGATGGTTAGCTGAGGGCGAAGGTGGAGCTTAAGAACCCTGATCCCATGACATCATCAATTAGGGATGCACCCTAGGTTCCTGCCAATGAGGCTTCAAGAGAGGGCCCGGTGGTGTCCACACATGCCTAGGAAGGCCCGGCCATCCAGTGCTCCTACCATGTGACAGGGACTGGCCAATGGCACAGATACCCTGTCACAGGGTAAGGGCAAAGGGCCATCGGCACCATTTTTATTAGTGGCAGCCGATGGCCCGAGAGTGGGAGATCGCTCCCGGGACCACCACTGGACCACCAGGTAATTTAAAATGTTTGGGGGGGGGGGGGTCGGGAGGGTGGGGGAAGCTAAGGGAGCTGTTTTGAAGGGTTGGGGTGGGTTTTTTGTTTATTGGCTCGGGTGCAGCCGATAAAAAAAAACCTGATCGGGCCGCACGAAAAAAATTCACGATGTGAATCGGAACCGGAATTGGAACCGATTTCGGTTCCGATTCACATCTCTAATAAGCATATACATTTAGCCTCCTGTGTGTCCACTTGTTCCATTAGTAACTAGGTTCATTCTGCATAAATAGCTCTTTCATAAGCTTTCTTGATACTATGGAAAAGGTAACTTCTGACAAGTAGTCTGTGGCTTAATTTCTGAGCCTGCATAACAAGGTCTGCTTTTATAGAAACAATTCTCTGTATTGGCAGAAACTGTCTTATCGGTAGTTTAAAATGAAGTTGAAAAAAGGAGAAAACTAGTGAAGTGTAACAATATATTCCTTTCCATAGGTTTTTGATAAACTATTGTCTATAAAGATTGTCTGTCTTGTATACTCAAACTTCTAAATAGGCTATATGTAAAGAACTGTAATTGAAGATGAAAATCCACTCTGTTTAACCAGGAGATAAATTAATTTATGTTTTGTACTGTAGACGTCCATAATGGCCCCCATTGCTGCCCTTTGTTTCTGTAGATAATGTACCCATAAATGAAAAATAGTTGTCATGAAGAGCTATTATGAGGTTGAGGCTGTTTTTTCAAGGTGTTTTCTTCTATTACTAATGCTTGTTCTTGTGGTATGTTAGCACAGAGTGAACAAATATTCAATGTAACCATGAATGTAGATTGAGGAACAAGCAGTACGTTGCTTAAGATAGTGGGAAAATGAATTTGTATTTTTAAAATAAGATCTTGCCTATGGTATTTCCGTTTTAAGAAAAAAAAAATCAATAAAAGTTGATTAGGGTTTGTGAATTGTTCAAATTGATAACATGATTAGTCTTCCCCGGGGTGTCCAGCAATCTTTTGTGTATTTTTGGAACTGAGGGCGGGGGGGGGGGGGGCAGGCATGAGAAAGTCTGCACCCTTCGCACTACGGTGGTGCGCCGGCTGCCGGCTTGAGCACTGAATAGCACCACCATGAAAGGTGGTGCTATTCGGTGCGCTACTGCTAACGATAATGTTAGTAACATTATCACCAGTAGCGAAGACACCGCTGACTCCTCCCCGACTCCTCCCCTCCCTCTAATTTCCATGATATTGCATGCGAAAAGGCCCTTTTCACATGCAATAGAGGCTTATCGCATGCGATATGGCCGTATTGCGTGCACTAAGCCTTTGATAAATGACCCCCTTAATGAGAAATCACTTACTTTCATTTTCTTCTATCTCCTCTATAGTTTGAATTAATGCCAGAGTGTGATCCTCTTCTAATTGCAGATAATATTGAGGATTACTCAATTGTGCATTGGCTTCTTTAATATACCGATCATGGTGCATGTTAATAATGGCACCTCTTTAATCTACAAATTTTATTATAAGATTAGCATTGAATGGAGGAGTTCTTAATTCATTCATTTCCGAAAGTGATGTTATGTGCAATACTAGATTGTTGATGTTCCAATGCTTCTGTTTTCCAAAGAACCAATTCCATGTATATCTTTATATAAGGATCTACTGGACCACTGTATCAATCAGGATTTTGGTGAGACTTTAGAAACATTTTCTTGCATCACATCCGGTATGTGAGAAAAAAAAAGGTCAAATTTGTAAAAGGCGAAAACATTGATATAAATCACTTCTGCATTGCTATCGATTATGAAAGTGAGTAGGAACAAATGATAAACATTTACTTAATACTAATAGTGAAATAATTAGGATGAAAGTGCTGGCATTTTTCAGTAGGGGATCCATCAGAGCCTAAAGAATTGTCAGATAAACTTTGGAATATGACTTGTTTTTTCAAAGGTCTCTAATCCACTTGCCACAGATAGTTTTAGATTTTACCAGACTTATTCTTTTTTTCAATTTTTTTCTTGTGTGAGGTGCCGGTCATCCAGTGCTCCTACCATGTGACAGGGGCCGGCCAATGGCATGGATTCCCTGTCACATGGTAAGGGCAAAGGGCCATCGGCGCCATTTTTATTAACTCAGCCGATGGCCCGAGAGTGGGAGATCGCTCCCCGCGCCCCCACTGGACCACCAGGTAATTTTAAAATGTTTTTTGGGGGTTCGGGGGGGTGGGGGAGGGTTTTTTTGTTATCGGATCGGGCGCAGCCGATAACAAAAAAAATATCGAGCAGGATGATAAAAATTTTAAGATTTTGAATCGGAACCGGAACTGATCAGATTCCGGTTCCGATTCACATCTCTAACTGGTGATATCCATAAGAACATTAGAAATTGCCATGCTGGGTCAGACCAAAGGTCCATCAAGCCCAGCATCCTGTTTCCAACAGAGGCCAAAACCAGGCCACAAGAACCTGGCAATTACCCAAACACCAAGAAGAACCCATGCTACTGATGCAATTAATAGCAGTGGCTATTCCGTAAGTAAAATTGATTATTAGCCATTAAAGGACTTCTCCTCCAAGAACTTATCCAAACCTTTTTTGAACCCAGCTACACTAACTGCACTAACCACCTCCTCTGGCAACAAATTCCAGAGCTTTACTGTGCGTTGGGTGAAAAAGAATTTTCTCAGATTAGTCTTAAATGTGTTACTTGCTAACTTCATGGAATGCCCCCTAGTCCTTCTATTATTCGAAGATGTAAATAACTGAGTTGCATCTACTCGCTCAAGACCTCTCATGATTTTAAAGACCTCTATCATATCCCCCCTCAGCCTTCTCTTCTCCAAGCTGAACAGCCCTAACCTCTTCAGCCTTTCCTCAGAGGGGAGCTGTTCCATCCCCTTTATCATTTTGGTTGCCCTTCTCTGTACCTCCTCCATTGCAACTATATCTTTTTTGAGATGCGGCAACCAGAATTGTACACAGTATTCAAGGTGTGGTCTCACCATGGAGCGATACAGAGGCATTATGACATTTTCCGTCCTATTAACCATTCCCTTCCTAATAATTCTTAACATTCTATTTGCTTTTTTGACTGCTGCAGTACACTGAGCCAACGACTTTAAAGTATTATCCACTATGATGCCTAGATCTTTTTCCTGGGTGGTAGCTCCTAATATGGAAATATCCAAAATGGATATTTAGCAGGACATTTATTACACTGATTATCCAGAATTACTTATCCAACTAAATTTAGCTATATTATTTATTTATTTATTTATTTAACATTTTTCTATACCGACCTTCATGGAAAAATACCATATCATGTCGGTTTACATCGAACGGGGGAGAAATAAGTATAATAATAGGAACAATTTTTATAACAATAGGAACGTAAAAAGTACAAAGTAAAAAGTAAAAGTTACATAAAACAAGGACCATGAACCTGGAAGCTGATTCAGCTGGAAGAAGAAGGAGAAGGTATTAAATTGAATTAAATACAGTAAATCCTGTCTGAGCCTGGTCAGAGCCAGTTAACTTGTAAATGAGGTGAACATTGGAAGGGGGATGTTCCATATTCATGAGAGGATTACTTATCTAGTGAGTGTCAGATGGGTCAGGGAAGGCTTGTATGAATAGCCAAGTTTTGAGTTTTTTCTTAAATGTTAGCAGGCAAGGTTCCAGTCTGAGTTCTGCGGGGAGGTTGTTCCAGATAGCTGGTCCTGCTGTAGAAAAAGCTCGGTCCCTGGTCGAGATGAGTCGTGTGGCTTTAGTTGGCGGGGCTTGTAGTGCTCCTTTGTAGGTTTCTCTCATTGGTCTGTTTGACGTATGGAGTTTGAATGGGAATTTGAGGTCGAGATGAAGGAGATTATGAATAGATTTGTGAATTAAAGTTAGAGATTTGTGTAGAACCCTGTGATTGACTGGTAATCAGTGTAGGTTTCGGAGGATGGGCGAGATGTGGTCACTCCGTTTGGTGCTTGTCAAAATTCTAGCTGCGGCATTCTGAATCATCTGTAAGGGCTTGGTTGTTGAGCTGGGAAGGCCTGTGTAGAGCGCGCTGCAGTAGTCTATTTTGGCAAATATCAAGGATTGAAGGACAGTCCTAAAGTAATGGAAATAAAGGAGAGTCTTTTTAACACCTGTAGTCTGTAGAAGCAGTCTTTGGTTGTGGTTTTGATCATATTCTTTAGGTTAAGGCGGTTGTCGATAATTACTCCAAGGTCTCTTACATGAGTGTGGGTGAGGAGGTGGCTGTGAAGGGTCAGAGGTGGGGGGTTGTCCTGGTTGGAGGAAATGAAGAGTTCAGTCTTAGAAGCATTGAGGACCAGATTTAGACTGTTGAGGAGATTTGTGATGGCTTGAGGGCTGTTGTTCCAGATTAAAAGGGATTTGTTAATAGATTCTGTTATGGGGATCAGAATCTGAACATCATCCGCATAGATGTAGTGAATGAGGTTAAGACTTGTTAACAGTTGGCAAAGAGGGAGGAGGTAAATATTGAAAAGAGTTGGTGATAGGGAGGAGCCTTGTGGTACGCCAAGAGAGGAATTTGTAGATGGTGATTCTTTATTGTTGATTTTGACTTTAAAACTTCTGTTACTGAGAAAAGACTTGAACTAATTGTAGACTGTACCAGAGATGCCTATGTCTGAAAGGCGATTCAGTAGGATGGAATGGTTGATGGTGTCGAAAGTCGCCGAGATGTCTAACAGGATTAAGAGAAAGGAGTGTCCTTTGTCTAGACCCATGATAATGTGGTCTGTTAGGGATAAGAGTAGTGTTTCTGTGCTGCGAGATTTGCAAAACCCATATTGGGAAGGGAAAAGTAAATTGTGATCTTCTAAATGAAAATAACTATATGAGTTATCCGTTCTACTTTTTTTGAATATTGGCCTCTTTGTGCATTGATTTTGTGGAAAGGATTTCCTCCCCATTTATTTTTAATGAGAAAAATGTTTAATCTATACATTTTTAAAGATGGTGCCGGCCGTCCAGTGCTCCTCCCATGTGACAGGGACCGGCCAATGGCACGGTTACCCTGTCACATGGTAAGGGCAAAGGGCCATTGGCGCCATTTTTATTAGTGGCAGCTGACGGCCAGAGAGTGGAAGATCGCTCCCGGGGCCCACTGGACCACCAGGTAATTTTAAAACTTTTTTTGGGGGGTCGGGAGGGTGGTGAAGGCTAATGAAGCGGTTTTAAAGGGTCGGGGTGGGTTTTTTGTTTATCAGCCGACGGCCCGAGCACGAGAGAACGCTCCCGGGACCCCCGCTGGACTACCAAGTAATTTTAAAATGTTTTTGGGGGGATCGAGAGGGTGGTGGAGGCTAAGGGAGTGGTTTTAAAGGGTCGGGGTGGGTTTTTAGGTTGTGTCCTAACGCCCGTTAGTGTGCACTAACCCGATTAATGATTTTTTCACGATAAATCATTGGAATTTCTATTGTATCGCACTCTTCAATGATTAATGACGATTTAAAAAATATCGGACAATATTTTAAATTGTCAAAAAAGATTCACATCCCTACTTTTTATTACTTTTTGTTTGTTTTTGTTAGTGCGCGCTAACGGGAGTTAGCGCGCACTAATGGGGAGATAGCACGCACTGACTCCTGTTAGTGCGCACTAATCGGAAAAACAAATTTTTGCAAAAAAAAACGGGAAAATCCTGATTTTTTTTTAGCTCCCTGAAACATGCCGAATTGGACAATTCCATTGCAATTTTCCAATTCGGCAAAAACGAATGCACATCTCTAATACCGAGCAGACAACCATTACCTGCTTTGATCCTACTGAAGGCCCCGCCCAGCAGTGGATACAGGTCCATGGGGGCAGTTCGCCCAAAGGCCAGTTTTTGGTTTCAGCTCCATTGTCCCAACCCGAGAAGGCAGTTTCCCTTCTACTCGAGGTATGTTCACTGATCCCCAAATGGGATCTCCTCCACACCTGCGGGCCCTCCCTGGACTGGCATCATACCTACATGCATAACCACAAACATATATATGTCTAATGAAGTGACTAGCTCAATACTATAAATCTCATTGTATGTTAACTGAAACCCACTCTTATTGTGGCTATTGGGATTGCATGGCCTTTGCGATATGGCATACTACCCACAAGACTGCTTCCTTGACTTTGGTCCCAGACCTGTCAAATTGTTCCTTAAACACTTGTAACAAAGTCAATTTTACTCTTTACAAGCCATTTGAATTCCCCCACACATGGGGTAATGGTTTTGGTATTCAAATTTATGCTACAGAGCCGATCCTGGAGGGCTCTTTTACCTTCAGAAGGTTACTACCCGTAATAGTCCCCTAGATCATTCCGCTATTTTAAGGAATTCTATCAGCATGTTAATGAGCTCTTTCCCGTATCCCAAACTGCACGGAATTTGTTTATTGACCTTGCAAACACCATTACTACATCGCTTAATGTTTCCAACTGTTATGTCTGTGGTGGTACCAATATGGGAGATAACTGGCCATGGGAAGCCAAGGAATGGAATTGGTCCATACCGCATAATTATTCTTCTTTTGTTCTACCCCCACGATTTAGCAAAGCCCGATGGAGATTAGCTCACTCCATAATATCCACTTGGTGTATCCATAGACCCTATACCATGGACCATACCATGGCAGTAGGCAATTCATCTTGCATGTCCCAGACTACCCTTAACTACACCTCTTCCAGCACCATCATTTATACTCATTGACCCAACTGATCTGTGATCCCTAACCTAACCCTCTGGAACACTGAGCCCCTTCTCTCGATAGGGAACCACAAGATCCCAACCATCTGGCCTGCCCCACGTGGATTGTATTGGATATGTGGACAATATGCATACGCCTCCTTACTGAATGATTGGTTTGGAACTTGTACCATAGGTACTATTTGCCCTTCATTTTTCTTAATCCCCCTAAAAATGGGTCAAAAACTAGAGATGCCACTGTATGGTATAATCGCAGATGTGCGCAAGAAAAGAGACCTTAAGATAGGTAACTGGAAAGATGACGAATGGCCCCCAGAACGAATTGTAGTTTTTTATGACCCAGCCTCCTGGGCTCAGGATGGCCCTTGGGGTTACAGAACTCCAATGTACATGTTAAATCGTATTATAAGATTACAAGCTGTTGTTGAAATAATTACTAATGAAACTGCAAAAGCACTGAGAATATTAGCTGCACAGCAAAAGAGTTTCCAGAATGCCATTTACCAGAACCGTCTAGCGTTAGATTACATACTAGCTTCAGAAGGAGGACTATGTGGTAAATTTAACCTCAGTAACTGTTGTCTTCAAATAGACGACCAGGGTGAAGTAATTGAAGAGATGACCTGCAATATGATGTCAATTGCACATGTACCTGTGCAAACCTGGAAAGGACTTGATGACAGTGATCCATTTGGATCCCTTGGATCATGCTTCTCAAGTTTAGGTTCCGGATTCAAAATTCTAATTGGATCCATGTGTATGATTGCCTTACTGGGACTTGTTGTCTGCCTCTGTCTGCCATGCCTTTGTATCTGCCTATGAAGATGCCGCGATCAAGTATCTGAAATGTTGATAACTCAGACAGGTGATGTGCGATGCAGATAGGTGTGAAGGGTTCCTAAGAAAAACCCTTCAAAAGGGGGGAATGTAAGAATAGCCAGCACAAATCTACACCTAGTAGATTGATAGCCAGCACACGTGACACTAGCACTGTGAAGAACTATGAAATGAAACCTTCTGGAAGAACAGCCAGCACAGATGACATCAGACTTCAGGAAACAAAACTTACTTGGACCCATCTTCTTGGGAATGAGTCAGAGGCTTCTGTCCATAGTAACCAGGCATGTACATACATGCATAAATTTAATGATTGGTCATAAGGTAAGAGGCGGGTAAATGCAGACACCTGTTTTGCTGAAGGTAACCCTATATAATGTTTTACATGCACGTTAGGACACTGAGTAGGTTCAGAGCTGTACACCACTTGTTTGTATTGCTTGCTGCTCCAAAGAAAAGATGCATTTCTTTTTAATAAACTTCACATTACTTAGACTCTTAATGCTGGTCTTTATTGGTCTTATTAGTCCGATGTTTTAAACAGGTGGGACCTCATAACCTGGACATTCAAAATTGTAAACTCCTCCCTCTCTGAGGAAACACTATTTACATATCTGAAAAAGCCATGGTACATCCCTTACTAAAAGAGACCTCCCTGGATTCCGACAAACCTGAAAACTTACCACCCAGTATTCAACATTCCATTTTTGGGGAATCTAGTAGAACACGAGAAAAAAACTCAATAAATGACAGGCTTAAAGAAATTGGCTGGACCCCTGTCAGTCCAGATTCAGATAAGGCTATGGAACAGAGACAGTCCTCGTCACCATGTTGGATGATCTCAGATACCTCATTAAAAGTCAGGCCACATTGCTAGTGCTAGTTGGATTTCTCAGAAGCTTTGACACTATAAATCACATTTTCATGCTTCATGGATAGTAGAGGCCAGCAGCCTAAGTGGTATATCTCTTTTTCATCTAACAGGTAAAATTTAGTACATTTTGCTGACATCTCAACAGCACCCTGGACCTTGATCTGTGGAGGCTCAAAGGGTTCTATATTATCAGCAGCACTTTTCAACATCTACCTTAGATTATTAGTATAGCTGATCTGCAATTTTAATATAAATCCTGCATCTACTGTATGCTGATATTATCCAACTCATATTACCAAAGATCCAGACTTTTCAACAACTATAAAAAAAAGTGAAGTACATGTCTCACAGCTGTCTAGGAGTACACTAAAAACAAAAAACTCCATCTGAACCCTAGCAAAATAGAGTTCCTCTGGATAGAAATAGGCAGGTTCCTGATTTGAAAATCCCATTTGGAACCTATTAAAAACACAGGAATCTTGCTGGCCTCAGAACTAGCCATGCTTCCATCTCATCCAGGCAACATTAATGAGTTGTTTTTTTCAATTATATAAATTGTGGGCAACAGTCCTCTCATTGAGAAGATGAACCAAGTCACAGTAATCCATGGCCTGGTAACCACATGGTCAGATTACTGTAATACACTATATAAGGTATTAACAGATAAGGCCCTTCACAAACTCCCACTAATATAAAACTCCACTGCATGATTGATAGAGGGTTGCAAGCCATATGATCATATCACACCTGTCCTACCAGTACCCAGTAGAACCAAATTCAAAACATTGACACTGATTTTCAGGGCTCTAAGAGGAAACAAACTTACAGTGTCATTTTTCAAAATGCGATGGGACGTTATTGCATGCGATAATGCCCTAATGCACGTGATAATGACCGCATCGTGATGATATAATTTAAATATGGGAAAGAGGAGGGGATTGGGCAGGGTTAGGAAAAAAATTATTTATGGTACCGCTGCGGTCGATAATGTTTAATACATTATTGTCAGCAGGAGTGGCAGAAATGATGACACCTTATACGATGACCCTATGGGGATAATAGCGTGCACCATGCCACAATTGCAGCAGGTGAAAATGTACTGCTGTGATGTAGCTGGGTGGCCACTATTGCCCCCTTGCCCCTTTTCTAGCCACAGCCTTTTCATTCTGCTATATTTATAGCGGAATGATAAATCCTACGGTTAATTAGCCAAGAGAAAGGCTGTCTTTCTTCAAGCCTTCCAGCCCTCTAAGATTTTCATTTGAAGCCTCCATAATCACTGCATTGACAAAGGAAATAAAAAGAATGGATACCCCTCAATGACCTCTCTTGGGAGTACCACTTGTTCTATGGAACTTTCCCCAGAAGGGCTTCAGTAAATGCAAACTGCTCCCACTTCAAAAAGAAAGCAACAGCTTTTGCTTTTAATGCCAAACCAATGACTACCTTCACCCTAGAAAGCAGATTAAATTTGCTATGTTCCATGCACTACAATGAAACTGACTGCTATATACTGCCTGGCACCATGTATGACTGCCTTGAACATGCTGCTAAAACCTATTGTTTTGATATGAAGTTTATTTAAAGTTTAATCTTTACTGCCCGCCTTCTTCAGACTATAATTGATAAGCTACTACACCTATCAGTCTTTTCACTGTAATGTTGCCATTTTAATATATTTTACCCCGCCTTGGTTGAACTTCTTATTCAAAAAGGCAAGAAATAAATTCAAACAAGTGAATAAATAAATGAGAAAAAGGCTCTCTTACCTGTACAAGAATGACTGGTATGCACATATTCAAAGAATGCCTGTGTTTTTCTTATCAGTAAATCACTATCCTTTCTGGAAGTAACAAAATAATTATTTACTAATCTCTAATGTAAAATTAAGTTTAATCAGCAAAGAAAAAATGAGGATAACTGTATAATTAGGTGAAGATACACAATGGTAGAGAATCAATATTTTTACTTCATGCAACATAGTTTAGTTCTCAAACACAACTTTCTTTCTATACTTTATTATGTTATAGTAATATCACCAAGTTGTGATGAACAGAAAAACTATGCTTTTATCTTATTTCTACAGCAGAAAGGATTATCTACACAATTAATAATTTTATTGTTCAATTCAAAGATAGATCTAATTGGTAATATATTCCATAGATATCATCATAAACCATGTGTCTCTATTCTAAATTTTCAATGTAAAAGAGGTAAAGCAGTAAAATAGCAAAGTTATAAGGACTATGAATGTTTCATTCTAAAGCAAAATTTAAAAGCCACAAGAACTGTAAGAAAAATACCTGTAGAATTGCATACATAGAAACAGGATGGATGAACTTTGTCCTTTGGTATAAATGTGTCATTCTCTGAATGGCAGACAATTAAAAAAAATTGTTATTGTACCATCTTATCTTAAAATGCCAATAGCAACCACATCTAATTTGTGCCATTCTATGAAGTTCTATATTTAATGCATCCCAAATGACAAAATGTCACACATGATGACATTAGAAGACGAATGACAAAGACAAGGCATAACAGTCTCTTTTTATGCTATTCTCTGCCTTTGTGAACCTTTGACTGTTATGCAAGATAACTTCCAGAATATGCACCTGAATTTACAGCTTCAAAAACCCCAGTGTTCACAGACATTTTGATTTCTTTAGAGACTCCTTGCTTTGCCCTGCAGACATTCAAGTTCATCCATGCTTCAACTCAAAAATGGCATGTGTACCATTTTAAATTGCTACTTGAACACCCACAAATACTCATAAATGCACTTTTGTGACATTAATTTTAAGAAGTTGAAACTAAATAAGATAAATGGCATGACTAAACTGTTCCTTTTGTTTGTAGTAATGGAGAAAAATTCCCATCAGAAGCATATTATTATTATTGTGTCTTGTCTATCTATGCTTTATGAGGTATGGGGGTGAGCCATTATTTCTATAAGACCTCCATTTAAATCAAATAAGCCATATTTTTTTGCAAGATAAGATTCTAATTCAGAATTGAAGAGTACTACAGCTGAAAACATGAACATTTCTACAATTTATATTGCAAACAAATGCATTTTAAATATAATAGTGAAGTACTTTTATTCTGCTTTATTACAGTTACATTCAATATATAAGAACACATTTTGAAACAACTGATCACAATTTTCATAATATTTTAAAGTTAAATAGTTTGGCAGATTCAGTGTTTTTTAAACATTAGTCATGAAATGAGCAAGTGGTAATTGTTATTAGCAAAATGTCTTTGATTTATAATATTATTAGCACCTGCTGATTTATTATATATTATATATTATATTAATATTAATATATATATTATATTAATTATATATATCTAGCTTTCTAAAAGAAAAGTATAAAATTGACTATTTATAGCACTTAATAAACATGATATAGTATTCAGTCATTGCAATCATGAATGCATTAGGCAAACTATAATAAAACAGTCTAAAACCATGAAATATACAGTAATAGTAATATGTGTGTTTACAATTCATATACTTCATACACAATTTTGGCCTTGTTCATAGATTAAAATTTCCAGTTTAACGAAACACATGCCAGAAGCTTTTCTAATGGGACATGTTGTGACTGACCCCCTGGTTTATAACTGGTGGGATTGTCCAAAAATTAAATTATTAGAAAGAGGTTATATGAGTAATAAAATAAGTTATAATATTTCCATTACGTATGGATTTTATATGGGGTTGCACAGATGACCCTACTAGCATTGAATTCAATAAAAAGAATCTGAACGGCTATTTGTTACTACCTGCTGGGCTTTCAATAACCTCCAAATGGAAATATGTTAACTCTCCAACTAGTCCTGGTGCTGAGGTCTCATACTGAGGTCAAGGCCTCTCCTCAGGCCTAGCCCAGTGATGGTTTCTAGCCATGCTGCCAAGGCTTAGCCTCAAACTGGGACTACCCCAAGGACTAGCTCTAGGATGGGCCTATCTTCACAGCCTAAACCCAGGCTGGGCCCAATTTCAAGTCCTAGCCTTGGGGCTTGCCCAGAGTGGATCAGGGCCAGGTCCTTCACAAGTGTCAGTACCAGGGAGATCCCACACTAGTCCCCTCGTATCTCCTTCCTTGATCCAGCATTGAAATGGGCAGGACTGATGTCCAGGCCCTTCTGCCCAGTTTCACTACTTTAAAAATGGTGTTGCCTACCTGGCACATGTGCTGAAGTGAGGCTACCTCATCACTTTCCTGTGGTACAGCCAGTGCCTTTTTGATGAATTGCCATAGAAATGTATGTCCAAATTTAAAGAGAAGATCTAGAACTGCTCTTTCATGTTGTGCCTCTGTTTGCAATTGCTGTCTTGTGCAAGAGGAGGAATATATTTTAAAATACCTTGATTTAAGCTGTCAAATATGTGACCAGTATTCAAACAGTGCTATACTAATGGTGTTGCTGTCTTTTTAGTAGTCACACAGCTTTTGTGTTGAACCAATTGGGTTCTAATCCTTTGTTTAGTTCTCCTTTTATATATTTTTGAACAAAGATAAAAGATGAAATAGACCACAAAAGAAGACATAAAGTTAGTTTAATGGTGTAAATATATGATTTTGCAGGACTGAAGGTCTTGCCAGATGGTTCATGTGTGAGACTGAGTGCAAACATTACAAGAGCCACATTTAATGTGGCCAGTCAGTATTTCATGTAATTTGTCCCACAAAATGTATTTATTTTATTTATTTATTGAGTTTTATATACCAACATTCGGTTTTACCATCACAATGGTTTACAATTTTTTTTATCTAATTGGCAATTCTTAAAAAAGAGGTACATAAAATTGATATAATTTAAATAACTTCAAAAAAGGGGTCCAAACATTGGATATAAGTCAACAATATAGTTATATTATAGATCCTACAGTTATCAAAGATATCAAATAACAATTATATTTAAGAAGTCAGTAATACCCCAACTCACTAACTTCTGTCCAGTGCACCAACACACTAACACAGCTTACTGAGATATCTAAACCATTAACATACCCCATTAATATCCAAATTGTATCATGTATACCATTGAACCCATAAACCAATAAATGTATGCCAATGACCTATATCAAGCCATTAACATACCTCTTTGAACTCGCAACATGGTGATGGTAATGTCATCTACAAACTCCCTCATCCCAGTAACATATCTTTTTGGCCCCCCTATACCTAGTAACATTGCCCCAATGATGCCTCAAACCCATTAATAAACTTTATTGATCCCTAGACCCCCAAACCTAGTAAATGAACTCTACTGTGACCCCAAAATTCTAACATATCTCATGTGACTCTAATTTGCTAATGATCCCCACTGTGACCTAACCCATCAGGTCACTTCATCATTGTGCCCCAAAACTCTAACATATTTTAATGCACCTCTTTGAATCCACTAGTGATCTCTACTTTTCTCCCACTGTTCCCTTTGACCCACCAACATACCTCACTTTGCCTCGGAACTCATCAGTGCACCATTCTGTGCCTATCAATCCACCAACATAGCCGACTGTGTCCTTCCAAACCAGAACAAACTTCAGTGTACCCCCAAATCCACTAATAACTCTCATTATGCCCTCTCAATCCACCAGCACACCCAGCTCTGCACATTAACCCATCCCACTTTGCCCAACAATCCACTATACCCTTCATCTGTACACAATTCATTCTATGACCATCTCTAGAAAAACACTTTTATAAGAGCTTGTTTTTAGTCTATCCAGATGCAAGAGTAAACACAGATAGTAAATTAATAGTTAAATTTCCTCAGCTGTGATTTGTGGTCAGTCTAGGCAAACCACAAGTGTTGCTTGGAGAATACATCAATTGATTCAATTAATTGAAACACACTGTCCTCACTCCCACCTCAAAAAACTCTCTCCAGTTTCAAGCTAATGAGGAGACTGATAATCCCTAGAGTGAACATAATTATGAATGTCATGCCTGTAAGATGGAAGCCTGTGTTCTCCAGTCAGCTTGACATTTGGAAGTTTGGTGATATTCTGGTGTGGTAGTGGTGTCAGGGATATAATTCTTTTTGAGTCTGACTGGTGGAATAGGGGATCAGTGTCTTCATTTTCTTGTCATTGGGCAGGTGGCAGAGGGATGAAATATGGACATTGTGGGATTTTCTTTTTAGGAAATTTAATGGGTAAGAAGAGGAATTGAAAGAGTTTCTTTTTTTGACATTGGAAAAATGGAAAGGAGTGGAGCAACTTTCTTTTAAAAATCAGTTAGGCAGGAGGTGGCTTTATGTAGTAGTCAGTGGCAACTTTATTTTATAGATATCTCGCATCTTCAGAAGTATTGATTTTGAAAAGGCACCTAGTGGTCAGGTATATATAGGGCCAGATTTTATAACATGCGCGTGGGTGTAGATTTGTTCACGCAACCCGGCGCGAACAAAGCTACGCCCAATTTTATAACATGCGCGTGCTGCTGCGCGCGCATATTATAAAAACCAGGGTCAGTGCGCGCAGAGGGGTGCACAAATTGTGCAACCTGCGTGTTCCGAGCCGAACAGCCTGCCTCCATTCCCTCCAAGGCCGCTCTGAAATCGGAGCGGCCTCGGAAGGAACTTTCCTTCTGCCCCCCCCTCGCACCTTCACCTCCCTTCCCATATCTAACCCACCCCCCAGCCCTAACTACCCCCCCTGACATTTATTGAAGAAGTTACGCCTGCCTCCAGGCAGGCGTAACATGTGCATGCCGGCTCTCCATCCCCCGGCCCGGTGGCTGTTCCGGAGGCCTCAGTCCAGCCCCCGGAATGCCCCCGGGCCGGCACCCCGCCCACAGCCCCATCCCCGGAACGCATATTTGTTCAAGCCCCGGGACTTACGCGTGACCCGGGGCTTGCGTGCACCGCCGAGCCTATGCAAGATAGGCTTGGCGCATGCAGGGGGAGGCAGGGGTAGGTTTTCGGGGGTTGTGCGCATATCTTACGCGCGCAACCCTTTGAAAATCTACCCCATAGTTTTCAGTTTTTCTCGTATATTTATTTATTTATTTCCCACATTTAGATCACTTAGCCCAAAATGTATTTGTTCATTATGGCATATATCTATATTATATATATATTTCTTATACCTACTTTTCCTATTTTGGAATGTAAGACAGCAAGCCATCCCACATAGAGAGACACAATAAGCTTCTACTTTTCCTATACAGAAGTTACCAGGTTTCTTTAAATACGTTTTCCAGCATAGTTTACAGAAGCAAACACTAGTGAAAACTGTCTGGCATTTCTCAGGTTGTCTGGTCCATAATAGCTCTAATTTTAAAATCTTAGAGAACCTCTCTATAAACTATATGGCCAATATACAGCCACGGGGCAGCTTGTTAAGTTAGCCAGATAGCAATCCAGCTAACTTAATGGGGATATTCACTATTCAGCAGCACGGCTGCACCGCTGAATATACCTGGCTATCTTAAAGTTAGCTGGATAAGTATATCTGGCTAACTTTAGGAAGGCCCTATAGTGTTAGCTGCACAGTTTAAGCAGATAACTCCAAATAACTTATGTGGCTAACTCTGTCCCTCCCCAAAATGCCTTCTACCCACCCTGGACAGCTCCAGATTGTGCTGCTAAATTCATGCCACAAAATTTGTTATTCAGCTAGAATTTAGTTGCATACAGCTTCAAATATCACTTTTGAATATCGTCCTCTACATTTACAGTATATTAGATGTCTCTTGTTGCCCAAATTTAGAGAGCACTAAATAGCAATTGCACCAGAAGATTAACTAGCACTGGTTTCAGTACAGATCCCTTGGGCAATGCACTATTCAACATTCTCTACTGAGAGAACAGACTATTTAATCTTACTGTCTGTATCCTGTCATTTAAACAGTTCACAATCCATAACAGTGGAATAACCATGGGTGGGCTTGGTGGGCCAACACATCTACCAATGACAGTTCCAGTACATCACTCCCTCTTAACTGTGCAAGCAGCTCCAACACAGAGCTCCCCTCTTTGGTGCATCCCCCTCCCTCTTCCATCACCATTTGCCCAGCCTCCTCCACCCTTTTATGATCAGGATGAAGAAAAATAAAAGTTAAATTTTATTTTCTAGTGTTGGGAATACTGATGTCTCTTGGATGCCCTTACTTGTGCTGGTGATCCTCAAGGTATCCCTTTGACCATGAATATGGCTGAGATGAACAGGACTGATAAGGCTGTAATTATCCAAGCATGTGAAAAATAATGCAAATACGTTTGCTAGATATTTGTTGCAGATTATTAATTTGTTTCTAGTGAAAGGGAAAGTACCTGTTGGATTTATAAAAGTTATAGTGAAGCCCATTATGAAAGATCCCCAATTTCTCTGGATACATTGTCAAATTACTGCATCATTTCTAATCAATGCTCAGTAGGAAATGATTTGGAAAGATGGTACTTTAGGTCAGTTGGAATATATTTTTTACATAACATAATACCTGATTCACTAAGGATGAATCAATTGATGTATGGATACAAAATGGAAGAAAAGCCTTAATGAATCTGGCCCATAGTATTTTAGATAAGGGTCAATATGGTAGGGATGTGCAGGGGAAAAGTTTTCGTTGCATACGTGATACGTATTTGTGGGGGGTCAATTCCGTTTCATGCGGAAGTATGGAGAATTCCATAAGTTGTCGATCTATAAATACGTTACTACGGCGAGTTAAATTATTGTCCAAGCTAAAATTAAAAGTAACTACAACCCCCCACCCTCCTGACCCCAACAAGACTTACCAAAACTCCCTGGTGGTCCAGCGGTGGGGTCCGGGAACTCACTCACACCCTCGGTGCTAGTTTCATCATGGCGCCGATAGCCTTTGTCACAGGGGCTACCGGTGCCATTGGTCAGCCCCTGTCACATGGTCATCGGCGCCATCTTGTGCTCCTACCATGTGACAGGGGCTGACCAATGGCACTGATAGCCCCTGTGACATAGTATGGGCAAAGGATATCGGCACCATTTTGAGTCCTGGAATTGGACGGCAGGTCGCTCTGGGACCCCCGTTGGACCCACAGGGACTTTTGGCCAGCTTGGGGGGCCTCCTGACCCCCACAAGACTTGCCAAAAGTCCAGCGGGGGTCCAGGAGCGACCTGCCATCCGATTCCAGGACTCAAAATGGCGCTGATCACCTTTGCCCTCATTATGACGGCGATTGGCGCCATTTTAAGACTCAAAATTGCCGTCCGATGAGAATACTCAAAATGGCGCCAATCGCCTTTGCCCTCACTATGAAGGCGATCAGCACCTTTGTCCTCACTATGTCATACGGGCGACGGTTGCCCATATGACATAGTGAGGGCAAAGGTAGTGCCGGCGCCGTTTTGAAAATTGGCAATACGGCCTGCGTGCAGGAGGTCGCTCCCGGCCCCCTGCTGGACTTTTGGCAAGTCTTGTGAGGGTCAGGAGGCCCCCCCCAAGCTGGCCAAAAGTCACTGGGGGTCCAGCGGGGGTCCGGGGGCGATCTCCAGCAGGCGTGACGTCGGGAGCCAGGAAACAAAATGGCGCCGGCGCTACCTTTGCCCTGTCACATGATAAGGGCAAAGGGCCACCGGCATCATTTCTTAACGCAGCCGTGGCCAGAGAGAGAGAGGGAGATCGCGTCGGGACCCCCCCCCCACTGGACCCCAGGTAATTTAAAACATTTTGGGGGGGTTTGGGAGGCTGGGGGATTTCTTTTAAAGGTTCGGGGTGGGTTTTAGGGGTTTTTTGGTGTTCCGGTTTTCCCGCCCTCCCCCGTTTTACGATTTTTAACAATTTAAAAAAAAAAAAAAAAAAACACGACGATAAGATTTCCCTCCCCCCCCCAGCCAAAATCGATCGTTAAGACGATCGATCACACGATTCACACCTCTAGTGTATATAATAATTTTTGTTATTATTGTATATAATACTTTTTGGAGTGTATAATTTATATAAGGTTATCCACAGTGTATAAGGTTATAAGAACATAAGAACATAAGAAATTGACATGCTGGGTCAGACCAAGGGTCCATCAAGCCCAGCATCCTGTTTCCAACAGAGGCCAAAACCAGGCCACAAGAACCTGGCAATTACCCAAACACTAAGAAGAACCCATGGTACTGATGCAATTAATAGCAGTGGCTATTCCCTAAATAAACTTGATTAATAGCCATTAATGGACTTCTCCTCCAAGAACTTATCCAAACCTTTTTTGAACCCAGCTACACCAACTACACTAACCATATCCTCTGGCAAGAAATTCCAGAGCTTTATTATGCATTGAGTGAAAAATAATTTTCTCCGATTAGACTTAAATGTGCTGCTTGCAAACTTCATGAATGCCCCCTAGTCCTTCTATTATTCGAAAGTGTAAATAACCGAGTCACATCTACTCATTCAAGACCTCTCATGATCTTAAAGACCTCTATCATATCCCCCCTCAGCTGTCTTTTCTCCAAGCTAAACAATCCTAACCTCTTCAGCCTTTCATCATAGGGGAGCTGTTCCATCCCCTTTATCATTTTGGTTGCCCTTCTCTGTACCTTCTCCATCGCAACTATATCTTTTTTTAGATGTGGCGACCAGAATTACACACAGTATTCAAGGTGCGGTCTCACCATGGAGCGATACAGAGGCATTATGACATTTTCCGTTCTATTAATCATTCTCTTCCTAATAATTCTTAACATTCTATTTGCTTTTTTGACTGCTGCAGCACACTGAGCCGACAATTTTAAAGTATTATCCACTATGATGCCTAGATCTTTTCCTGGGTGGTAGCTCCTAATATGGAACCTAACATCGTGTAACTACAGCAAGGGTTATTTTTCCCAATATGCAACACCTTGCACTTGTCCACATTAAATTTCATTTGGATGCCCAATCTTCTAGTCTTGCAAGGTCCTCCTGTAATGTATCACAGTCTGCTTGTGATTTAACTACTCTGAATAATTTTGTATCATCCACAAATTTGATAACCTCACTCGTCGTATTCCTTTCCAGATCATTTATATATATATTGAAAAGCCCCGGTCCAAGTACAGATCCCTGAGGCACTCCACTGTTTACCCTTTTCCACTGAGAAAATTGACCATTTAATCCTACTCTCTGTTTCCTGTCTTTTAACCAGTTTGTAATCCACAAAAGGATATCGCCTCCTATCCCATGACTTTTTAGCTTTCATAGAAGCCTCTCATGAGGCACTTTTTCAAATGCCTTCTGAAAATCCAAATACACTATATCTACCGGTTCACCTCATGCTACTTATTATGTTCTTCTGTTGTTTTCCATCAGGTACTGTATCTTTCTCCTCTTCCTGTTTTTCCCTCTCTTCTCTCATCCTGTCTCTCTTCCTATCTGCTCCCTCTCCCCCCACCCTGTTTTTTAAAATTTCCTCCTTCAGTTATATTGTAAACCAGCATGATGTGTTATGACTTCGCTGCCCGCGGGTCTTACCGCGAGCAGGCTCACTCACCCCTTGCTGCTCCTGGCCCCAACGCGGCATGGACGCCACCATCGGGCCTGCACTACGCCGCTGGAGCCACGACCTGAAGTTCTTCATGCGGCCCGGAGGCCGCCCTGGATGTCCTCTTCACTGCGGCCGGAGCCGCGGACTTTCCTGCCCTCCATTGCGGCCAGAAACTGCCGCCAATGTCTCTTCACCTTCATGGCGCTAAGGCCGCAGCCCCGGGCTGGGGTAGTGGCTGGAGCCCCCCCCCCTCCCGGGGCCTCCTGCAGCAGCTGGAGCCGCTGCCGATGTCGGAGCCTGCGTCTAGGCTCGGTCCTGCCTCTCTCTGCCTTGTGCATTGGTGCAGGCCGCTGCCCGCGGTCCTGCACAGCTTCCTGCTTCCCTTAGGCACTGGCGCGCACCTCTCTTCAAGATTTAAATGGCCAGGCACAGGAAGTGTGCTGGCCCCACCTGTTATTGGACTTCCTGCTCTAGCCCTATAAAGGGCTGCTTCGTCAGTCTATTCTTGGCCTTGCATCGTGGTGACTTCCCTCTGGAGGCCCCTGCCTGCCAGAGTTGTAAGGTCTTCTGTCTTCGTGGAGCTCCTGATCTCGACTGCCTTCTTCCATGTCTTCATGTCTTAGTGTTCTGCCTGAGGTCCCAGTCCATGTTTTGATGTCTCATCATGATCGCCTTCCTCCACGTCCTGATGTGTGTTCCTGCGTCTTGTCTTCTACGCTCCTAAGCCTTCTGGTCCTGTGGGCTGGACTCCCTCTGATGACATCTTTCCCGGTTGGAGTGGCCTGCAGGTGGACTGGTGTCCTGCGCTCTCGAGCCGTCATGTCCTGGATCTTTCCTGCGCTGTCCCATTCTCCTTCTGGTCCGTGACCAGCCTTATGGGCTGTGTAGGGTGCGCAGTGGGACAGGTTGGTCCGCGACTCAGTCCCACAGGTGGCCTGAGTAGGGCGCCCTGAGAGACAGTGCCAATGCCCATGCCTTTGTTTTGCCTATTTGGATGTCAAGTTCTTTGTCATGGATGCCGTTGCATCAGCCAAGTGTCTTCATCATGGATGCCATTGCATCAACCCTGTGTCTTCGTCCAAGGATGCCGTTGCATCAACCCTGTGTCTTCGTCCAAGGATGCCATCGCATCAACCCTGTGTCTTTGTCTAGATGCCGTCACATCAATCATTGTCATGTTTTCGTGTCAAGGCCATCTGCTCTCAACCTCAGGCCAGGCCTGCTGCTCCATGCTGTTCGCAGCAGGTTCAAAAGGGCTCGGAATGGTCGGAGGACCATTCAACTTCCAACATCCTCGGATGTTGGCCATGGGAGCTTGCCGGCCTGGTAAGACTGTCAGCCATGTGGAGCCACCGTCAACCCTTGGCTCGGCCCTGAAGGTCTGGGTCCGGGCTGAGGCCCAAGGGCGCACGAAACACCCCCATTCTCAACATGATGTACCCACAAATGTTGATATATAAAAGCTAATAATAGTAAATAAATAAATAATATGCTTTGAAATGCCAAAAAGCAGAATATAAATAAAGTTACAGACAGTTCTGTTTAAGCATTTGATAACATGCATACACATTTGATGTTTTTTTTTTAATTTTATGAGAATGAATGTGATGTATTTATGAGTCTGATATAAAGGAACATGAGAAAATAAGAACATTATTGTCTTAAGGTAAGTAGGATAGGGGAATAAATTATTATCAACCAGAAATGTGTGAAATTATTAGAAGAGTGTTTGCTGAGAGAAATTGGCATATGTACAATTGGTAAAAAAAAAAAATAGAATAAACAAATCACAGCCATATCATTACTATTTGAAAATCATTTTTTAAATAAAAAAGATACATTGGTCCAACTAAAAGTCATATTTACCAGTATAGTGAAAGAAAAGAAAACTGAGTAAAATTTAACTCAGAGAATTGGCTAATTGAGAAAAAAATAAAGTAAGTAAAACTATTCCTTTCCAATAACTAGAATATAGACACAAGTGCATTTTACTCACTGTCAGCCAATTTAAAACTTTTCCACTGTCAATGGAATGTTGACACAATGAACTGCATTCATCAAATGCTACAGCATAAAGGTCAACAAGGAACACTAGAGATAGGGGACTAATGTGAGAAGTGGAACTGGCAAATATATATTTCCTTTTTCCTTCAAATAACTACATAAAGGATTTCTGTTTTTTAAAAGAAAGATTGATTAAATAAAAATAAAGACAAAAAGAAATGACTGGCAAAGGAGAAGAAATGACAAAGGAAATCAAAGAGGAAAGTTAGAGACACACTTTTATACCATTTTGGTTTTACAGTAGTTAGTTTATTTCAAAACACCCATGTATTCTAAGAATCAGAATGATAGAAAGAGAATTGCAGAAGAGGGATGCTTTTGAATAGACAGTCTTTCTTATTGATTTAATAAAGTCAGAAGAGTAGGTACCACAGGACAGATTCTATTTAATATTTTTGTAACATTGGTAAAGTTTGTATATTTGCAGATGATACTAAAATCTACCACAGAGTGGACATGCCTAAAGGAATAGAGAGAATGAAAAGTGATTTAAGAAAACTTGAAGAGTGGTCAAAGACTTGGAAGTTGGGATCAATGTTAAGAAGTGCAGAGTTATGCATCTGGGGTGTAGTAATCAAAAAGAACAGTATGCGATGAGGGTGAATGGCTAAAGTTCACAGACTGGGAGAGGGACTTTTGTGTAAGAATATCTGAAGATGTTGAAAGAATGCAACAAGGTGAAAGCTAAAGCCATAAAAATGCTGGGCTGCATAGAGAGAGAAATAACTAGCAAGAAAAAGAAAATGACAGTACCCTTGTACAGGTCCTTGGTGAAGCCTCACCTAGAGTACTATGTTCAATTTTGGAATCCATATCTCAAAAAGGCTAAGGATAAGATGGAGGTGGTCCAGAGAAGGATATAAAAAATGGTGTGGAATTTGTATGGAAGACTTATGAAGAGAAGCTAAAGGATATGTATACTATGGAAGTAAGGAAGAGCAGGGGAAATATGATAGAGACCTTCAGACACCTGAAACATTTTAATGATGCATGGTCTTCTAACCTTTTCCACTGGAAAGGAAAAAATAGAAACAGGCATTGTAAAATGAAACTCTAGGGTGGACCACTCAGAACCAACATCAGGAAATACTTATTCATGGAGACAGTGATTAATTCTGGAAATGCCTTCTAAAAGAGCTGATGAAGATAAAAACAGTAAATAAATGTGAAAGGGAATGGGATAAACACTCTAGTCCCTAAAGACTAGAAGTTGGAAATGAAGAAAAAGGTGCATGGGGTAAACTACATGGAGCAGCAGTTACTACCCTTAACAAAGGCATGGGAATTACTACCCTTAACCAATTAGCCTAATGACATCAATGTTATCATCCATCTGGGGACCAATGACCTTGTTAGATATGGTGTCCATAAAGTAAAGAAAGATTTCAAAATCTAGGGAAAAAATTAGACATATGGCAAAAGCTATTGCTTTTTCAGAAGTATTATCTGTTCAAAAAAAGAAAGGTTATGCCATATAGATAACTTCAATGCATGGCTCAGAATCTCATGTAAGTTAAATGGATTTGGATACACTGGAGGCTGGCACCATGTATGGAGCAATAAAAGATTATATGGTAAGGATGGCCTACATTTGTCAATGGCAGGAAAGAAGAAGCTAAGTAAAAAACTAAGATCATGCATTATTAAGCATTTAAACTAGGGAGCGGGGATGGCAGGAGGTGGCCAGTGAATCTGGCATGTTATCCCCAAGCAAAACAGGAAGAGAAAAGAGGAAGTAACAAAATTAACCTGTTCAAAAAAAGCAGAAAATGTGACTAAGAAGGGCAGCTAGAAAGCTATGACTAAAAATGCTAATAGTCTGGGCAAATAAATCCCAGACCTGCAAGCCCTAATTGTGGAGACAGAATTCGATATTGTAGATGTTACGGAGACATGGTTCACTGATTCTCATGACTGGGATATGGATATCCCGAGCTTCAACTTGCAAGGAAAGGACAGAAAGGCCAGAAAAGGTGGAGGAGTAGGGACGAGATGTAGAGAAGAAGCATTATAGACTCTCCTAAAAAAAGAAGATAGTGTTTCCATTGTTGTTGGTGTCTATAAGCCACCAACTCAAACATATGAATTTATTGAAGACATCCAAAAGGTGAGAACGAAGGGTGAAGTGTTGCTCATTGGAGATTTTAAATCTGCTGGATGTGGATTGGAGTATCCTTTTTGCAGAATCTATGAGAAGTAGAGAGATAGTACATGCCCATCAACGGGCTCTGCTCAAACAAATGGTAATGGAACCCATGAGAGATGGTGTGATGCTCAACCTAGGGCTCACTAATGGTAATAATATCTCTAAGGTTCAGATAGGAGCTCACGTGAGCACCAGTGAACATCAGAATAGGATACATAGAAGTCACATGAAGACCTGAGTATTGAATTTCAAAAGTATAGACTGTCAAAATGGGGACATAACTGGAGGAAGAACTGAAAGAGTGGGTGAAAATGGATGAGGTGGATCAACAGTGGGCCAAGTTAAATGGAGCTATTTCAAAAACAACAAATCTATCTGTTAGAAAAGTGTAGATGGGGATAAAGTAGACAAAATTCAGTTTACAGAGAGAATGTATGGGAGGAGCTAGTCATACTGAAAGTGGACAAATCATGGGGCCAGATGAGATATACCCCAGGATACTGAGAGAGCTCAGAGATGTGCTAGCGAGTCCACTGAAGGACTTGTTCAATAGATCACTGGAAATGGGAGTGGTGTCACAGAATTGGAGAAGAGTGGTGGTAGTTTAGCTTCACAAGAGTGGTAGCAGTAAGGAGGCTGGAATCTATAAGCTGGTTAGCATCAGCTCATTGGTGGAAAAATTAATGGAGACTCTGCTGAAGGAAAGGATAGTGAAATACCTACAATCTGGTGGATTGCTGGACCTGAGGTAGCATGGATTCAAAAGGGGAAGGTCCTCTCAGACTAATTTGATTGATTTTTTTGACAGGGTGATGAGAGAATTGGATTGATGAAGACAACTCGATGTGTTCTACTTGAATTTCAGCAAACCTTTTGATACAGTGCCACATAGGAGGCTTGTGAATAAAATGAGAACATTGGGAGTGAGCGCCAAGGTGGTGGCATGGATTACATACTGGTTGACTGATAGGAAACAGGAGGTAATGGTAAATGGAATCTACTCTGAGGAGAGAACCATGTTAAGTGGAGTGCCACAGAGATGGGTGTAGGGACTGGTTAGGTTCGATATCTTTGTGTGTACATTTTAGAAGTGATAGAAGGTAAAGTTTGTCTGTTTGTGGATGAAACTAAGATCTGCAACAGAGTGGATGTTGTGTCCATCGCTTCCTGATGCCCTCTCTTTGCCCTCCTTACCTCTTTGGTGACTCCCTCTTCACCCACGGGAAGATTGGCAGCCGCAACATCCTACTGCCAAAGTCCTCCGGCATCCCCGGATCTACTAGACACTGCAAACCACCATGTTTCCTGAAGGCCTAGGGGCGCACGCATGGTGCGGCCCCAACTGAAGTACCAGCGATGGCACGAACCTCAGGGGCATCCCCTTGAGATAATGTCATCCGCGCTGGATATATAAGGTCTCAGTATTTGCTAACAGATTGAGTTAGCATGGATAAGGTTATGGATGAGTTCACTCTATCTAAGCTACTCTGCCTCCTCGGACTTACCAGGGGTACCCGCTCCTCAGGGGCCTCGCTCTCTCTTTGTTTTTCAGGTTACAGTCTGGAACCAGTACTCGCTCCTTGAGGGCTCTTGTTCCCAGACTTACTCTGTCTTCTCTTCTGCCTGGAAATCATCACTGCCAACTGCCTCAGTGAGTTACCATCACTCTCTCAGAGCTTTCCCTGGAACCAGATACTCGCTCCTCGAGGGCCTATGCATCCCAGCTCCTGGGCTTCTATGAGACCATTGTGTGAGTGTTCCATCAAGGTTCATTACCTGAACTCTGCATACCCTGCCTACTCACCATATTCAGTTTCTTAACAGCTCAGCCATCCAGGGATCGCTGTTCCAGCATCTGAGGGACTACAGCCCTGCCGGGCTCTCCAGCTCACTACTGCCACCTCTGGTGGTTCATCATATGGTTTATTAAAAGATCTAGTGTGTGTCTGTCTCCAAACTCTGAGCCTGACCGGTGGTCCCTCTCGGGATCTTCCCCCGAGGGCATGGTCATCTGCCACCGGCCCAAGGATCCACCCACAAATATCCCAAAACAATAACAGTGGACATGCCTGAAGGAGAAGAGAGAATGCAAAGAGATTTAAGGAAGCCTGAAGAGTGATTGAAGATTTTGTAACTGGGATTCAATTCCAAAAAGAGCAGAGTCATGCATTTGGGGTGTGGTAATCCAAAAGAAATGTATGTAATGGGGTGAAAAACTGATGGGCATTTACCAGGAGAGGGATCTTAGGTTAATAGTATCTGGAGATCTGAAGATGGCAAAGCAATATGACTAGGCAATTGCTAAAGCCAGAAGAATTCTGGGCTGAATAAAGAGAGATATAACCAGTAAGAAAAAGGAGGTGATAATACCCTTGTATAGGTCCTCGGTGAGGCCTCACTCAGCGTACTGTATTTGCCATGTCCATCTTATTATAGTGTTTCTTATCTTTTAAGTTATGTGGACTAACATGGTGTCAAATTTATCTGTTGGTGAACGACAAGCATTAGTGGAGTTGAAAGGAGATCCATCTATCATTATCAAATCTGCCGACAAAGGCGGAGCGGTAGTGGTAATGGACGTGGCAGAGTATCAAGAAGAGGTGTTTTGACAGCTCAGTGATTCTGAATATTATTTAAGATTGACAGAAGATCCTACTGTTGAAATTAAGGCAGAGATTGGTTCATTGGTTGAATCGGCAGCTCATAGATTTTGGATTACATCTAGAGAACAGTGGTTTCTTACGGTAGATTGCCCGAGGATGCCAGTGTTATATTTATTACCGAAGATTCACAAATCTCTGAGAAAACCACCAGGACGACCTATTGTATCCACCAGAGGCTCATTACTTGAGCCCCATCAATTTTTGCCAATAAATTTCTTGCTCCTTTAGTTAAATTGCTACCCTCCTATGTCCGTGACTCGTCTGATTTGATGATGCAATTAGAAGCCCACACACAATATTTATTTCCAAGCTCTACTTTAGCGCTAGCCACCATAGACGTAGTATCTCTATATACGAGTATTCCCCAGAGAGAAGCCTTGGAGATAGTGAAAGCAAAATTAAATGAGGTCACTTCCCGGACCCCGTCACCCTTTATTACATCATTAGCTGCCATTGCTTTGAAGAAAAATTTTTTCAAGTTTGGGGATGAAATTTTCTTGCAATATAAGGGGGTCGCGATGGGAGCAACTATGGCCCCTGACATTGCCAATCTCTACATGGGTGAGTTTGAGAACAAATTTCTCTCTGCAAATCCATTTGCTAGCCAGGTTAAATTCTGGCGCCGTTATATAGATGACATACTAGTTGTCTGGGAAGGTGAGGAAAGTGGTTTTGGATCTTTCATGACGTGGTTAAATGGATGTGATGTAAATCTGCAATTTACCCATAGTTTTGACAAAACTTGCATCTCATATCTTGACATCTTAATTTCATTGCAGATTACGGGCTTCAGGTTTTCAATATACCGCAAGCCTACGGACAAAAACACACTGCTTCGTTTTGAGAGTTGTCATCCTTATCATCTTACATCTAATTTGCCATATGGACAATTTTTAAGACTAAGACGACTGTGTTCTAATTTGTCTGACAACAAATTGAAAGCCAGAAGGTTAACTCTTAACTTTCAACAAAGGGGATATCCTTCGCAACTGATCAAAAAAGCATACAAACGTGCCCGTTTGTATGCTTTTTTGATCAGTTGCGTGATTTTCTTTTTTTACCAGCTCATACCCAACAGGCTTCCAATAGAACCGCTTGTGTGCTACCGTTTTCTCCTCAAATATATAAAGTTCAACACATTATTAAGAAATTCTGGCATGTTGTGAGTCTCCACACAGAATTACAGGAGACTCCTAGATTTGCTTTTAAATGAGGCAAAAATCTTAGAGATCTTGTTACATGTTCAGATTTTGCTGATGAGAGATCACGTGATACATTGGAGAATACAGTTGAGAAAGGACACTTTCCCTGTAAAAAATGCAGTGTTTGTAGCCAATCTTTCTCTGGAAAATGTTTACCACATTTCGGTAAGGGTCGGTTCAGTTTCAAGTCCTACACAGATTGTCAATCAAAGGGTGTGATTTATGGACTGTGGTGTCCGTGTCCCTTACTTTATATTGGCAAAACTATGTGCAGTTTAAAAACGCGGATAATTGAACATAAGAGCGCTATCACGCGTCAACGAATCGAGGCACCAATAGTGCTACATTGTTTACAATTAAATCACTCGTTTGAAGTGTTGCGGTTTGCTGTAATTGAAAAACTGATACCTAGCAACAGAGGGGGGATTTTGACAACTATCTATTGAGGAGGGAGCAGAAATGGATACATTACTTTGGCACGGTAGCCCCTAAGGGCTTAAATAGAGAAATTGATTAGTCCGTTTTCTAGCACTTTGAATCATGGGAGTAGTAGTTCCAACAATTAATGGATGTCAGATGGGATGTCCAGTGACGTATGTAGAAATGGGGAGATTTAAATGGTAAAGACAAGGGTTGTGTCTCAAGATGCTGTGGCGCCATTTTTTGAAAGTGTTGGAGGAGACGGGTTGCGCCGTCTGGGTGAGTTTGATTCCCTTAGTCCTTTTGCAGGTATGCAGAAGTCTCCATGCATTGATGATATTTGTTCAGAACTAAGATAACATTATATAATAGGGATGTGAATCGTTTTAGGATGATTAAAATTATCGTCCGATAATTTTAATATCGTCTTAAACCGTTATGGAACACAATACAATACAGATTCTAACGATTTATCGTTATAAATCGTTAGAATCGTGAGCCGGCACACTAAAACCCCCTAAAACCCACCCCCGACCCTTTAAATTAAATCCCCCACCCTCCCGAACCCCCCCCCAATAACTTAAATAACCTGCGGGTCCAGCGGCGGTCCGGAACGGCAGCGGTCCGGAACGGGCTCCTGCTCCTGAATCTTGTCGTCTTCAGCCGGCGCCATTTTCCAAAATGGCGCCGAAAAATGGCGGCGGCCATAGACGAAAAAGATTGGACGGCAGGAGGTCCTTCCGGACCCCCGCTGGACTTTTGGCAAGTCTCGTGGGGGTCAGGAGGCCCCCCACAAGCTGGCCAAAAGTTCCTGGAGGTCCAGCGGGGGTCAGGGAGCGATTTCCCGCCGCGAATCGTTTTCGTACGGAAAATGGCGCCGGCAGGAGATCGACTGCAGGAGGTCGTTCAGCGAGAGTTCCGGCGCCTCGCTGAACGACCTCCTGCAGTCGATCTCCTGCCGGCGCCATTTTCCGTACGGAAAATGGCGCCAGCCATACGCGTATGGCCGGCGCCATTTTCCGTACGAAAACGATTCGCGGCGGGAAATCGCTCCCTGACCCCCGCTGGACCTCCAGGAACTTTTGGCCAGCTTGTGGGGGGCCTCCTGACCCCCACGAGACTTGCCAAAAGTCCAGCGGGGGTCCGGAAGGACCTCCTGCCGTCCAATCTTTTTCGTCTATGGCCACCGCCATTTTTCGGCGCCATTTTGGAAAATGGCGCCGGCTGAAGACGACAAGATTCAGGAGCAGGAGCCCATTCCGGACCGCTGCCGTTCCGGACCGCCGCTGGACCCGCAGGTTATTTAAGTTATTTGGGGGGGTTCGGGAGGGTGGGGGATTTAATTTAAAGGGTCGGGGGTGGGTTTAGGGGGTTTTAATGTGCCGGTTTTTCGATTTTTCGATTTTTAACGACCCGCAGGTTATTTAAGTTATTTGGGGGGGTTCGGGAGGGTGGGGGATTTAATTTAAAGGGTCGGGGGTGGGTTTTAGGGGGTTTTAATGTGCCGGTTTTTCGATTTTTCGATTTTTCGATTTTTAACGATTTTAACTATTTTTCACGATATTTTACCCCCCCAAACGGCAACAATACGATTCCCTCCCCCTCCCAGCCGAAATCGATCGTTAAGACGATCGAGGACACGATTCACATCCCTATTATATAAGTGGTTTGTGAGTTTGTAGATCTGAGTTATTTGTTCTATTTTGGTTTTTAAGGTTTGGAGAATATTGGCCTAACAACAACTTTGTAACAACATCTAATTAGATCCCCTGAAGAAGATTGTGAATCAATCGAAACATGAGTCATGTCGGGACGAGCTTGAAATTTAAAGTTTGAACTATATTTCAGGAGCCTTTGTGGACATATCTTACTAAGCGGCTAAGTATTCATTTTTCCAACATGGTTAAATGTGGGGATTTTTTTTTTTTTTTTGTGATTAAAGTTTTTTATTATTATAACAGGCTGTGATTAATGAACAACACATTGTCAAAAATGTCCACAAATGTTCAACAGTGATTAAACAAGAAACAGAATAACAATAAAAGCCTCTATGTTTTGTGTTTGTATACCCTTCAACCCCCCTCCCAACCCACCCCCTCCCACCCTTTCCAGCGCATAATGAGTCAAAAGCAAAAACAAATAACTCACTAGCAGTCACAATTAAACACCGCCTGCACGCTATAGATGTGCTCCCCCTAACAAGCTCACACGCACAACATATTTAGGTATGAGACTCCCTCCAGAGTTGGTATGGGCACCAGATCTTCTGGAACCACCCCATCCTATGCTGTTTGTGGGCAGTGATTTTACTAAGATCGTAGATTTTAGCCACCCTAGACTGAATTTTAGCAAGAGAAGGGCCAGCTGGGTTTTTCCATTGGAACGCTATTTCGCATCTAGTGGCAGTTAACACAAACTTAGTAAGTAAATTTTGATATGAGTCACCTCCCAGCAACTCTCCCTGTAAAAGTGCTGTTTGCGGGATAAGTTCACAGTATACATGAAAAATGTCTGAGAGCCAACTGGATACCTTTCCCCAAGTCTGCTTTATCACAGGACAGGACCACCAAAGGTGAAAGAACGTCCCCACATTCCCGCAGCCCTTCCAGCAGGTGTCCGGTACCCCCTCAAAAATATAGTGTAGGCGAGCTGGCGTGTAGTGCCACCTATACAATAGTTTATAGCTGTTTTCCACTAGAGAAGCGGAGATAAGGTTTTTCCCTATGGAGGAGTAAACTGTGTCCCAAAAATCTTCCTCCTGAGGTCCCCCAAAATCTCTCTCCCAAGCCCGCACAAAAGAGGGTCGCGATTTCAAATCCCTGTTAAGTAATTTATATATTCTTGAGAGTAAACTAGGAATTTTGTCTGCTGCTTTACAGAAGGTTTCAAATAGGGACACTGGGGATTGCAAATCTTTCTTCAAGCCAGAGTCCCGGCCATATGCTAACACCTGCAAATATCGATATCTTTCGTCAGGGCCTAGACCAAACCTGTTCTGAAAAGTGTCAAAGGTCACCCAGGTGTTATTTTCCCACAGCTGAGAACAGGAGGTGATCCCTTTCCTCAACCACTCCTTGTAAACCTGGTGTACCTTGCCCCCTAAAAAGTCAGAGTGATGAAAGGGCTTTGAGTTTATAGACCCGTACCTGTCTCCCATAAGTACCTTTCGCCAATTATGCCAAACCTGAAAAGTATGCTGCACAGGGGACGGGAGGGTCAGTAGGTCAGGCCATTCTTTCCTGGGCCGCCATACCAGGGCTGTAAGTGGGCGTGAACCCACCAATTCTTGCTCCAAATCTACCCAAGATTTACTCCCATCTATCCTATGCCAATCGGTAATTGCCCTTAGTTGGGCAGCAGCATAATACCAAGTTAAATTGGGTATGACCAGTCCCCCATGTAACTTTGGACGGTAAAGTACTGACCGCGCCACTCTCTGATGTTTACCCTGCCAGATAAATTTCATAAGACGCCGTTGCCATTTTACTAAACTAGCAGGTGGAATAGGTACCGGTAAAGTCTGAAATAAATAGCAAAATCTAGGAAGGATATTCATTTTAAATGTCGCTACCCGCCCCAGCCACGAAATATGGTAGCGACTCCATTCTTCGAGTTCCTTATACATTTTAGCTACCATCGGGGGGTAATTAATACTGTAGATATCCCTATGGGCCCCTATATATACCCCTAGATATTTTATCTTTTCCTTAGCCCAACGGAACCTGAATGCCGCTTTAAGCTGTTGTACCTCACCATCTGCTAGAGTGACATTTAGGATTTCCGTTTTATCCCAATTGAGCGAGTAGCCCGAAATCTGACTAAAGGTTTTGATAATTTCTACTACCCTCGGCAGCGAGTTCATGGGATTAGTCAGCATCAGGATCACGTCGTCTGCAAACATAGCCAATTTAGAAGAGAAATGTCCCACTGTAACACCCATCACCCCGGGATCTTCTCTAATCTTCTGCGCTAGGGGTTCTATAAAAATAGCGAACAGTAAGGGAGACAAGGGACAACCCTGCCTCGTACCCCGACCAACTGGGAAGAAAGAGGAGTATCCCCCATTGACTTTTATGCACGCCCGAGGGTCATTGTAAAGTGTTCGTAACCAGTTGAGAAAATAACTTCCAAAACCAAACCTTTCCAGAGTCTGAAAAAGAAAAGGCCAATGTACCAAATCAAAGGCCTTTTCCGCGTCCATAGCCATCAGCAAAAAAAGGAGCTTATTCCGTTTAACCCACCATAAGGAATCCAAAATCTTTCTCACATTATCGGAGGCCATGCGACCCGGAATGAAGCCCGCCTGATCCGGATGTATTAAGCGGGCAATATAATTGTTAAGCCGGTTCGCTAGTATTTTTGCCAAAATCTTAAGATCTATGTTTAGCAATGAGATCGACCAATACGATCCACACTGAGTAGTGTCACGACCTGGCTTAGCAATCACCATGATCCCCGCCACATTCGTATGTAGTGAGAAACAAGCCCCAGAACGTAGAGCATTAAACATCTGGGTAAGGGGACTCGTCAACTCGTCATTAAAACATTGGTAGAAGCGGGCTGTAAAACCATCCAACCCAGGAGAGTTTGCCTTCAATTGTTTAATAACTGCTGAAACTTCTAGGGTCGAAATCTCAGCGTCTAGAGATTTACAATGATCCTCAGATAAGCGAGGTAGAGAGACACTATCCAGAAATGCTTCAATATCTGAGGTAGCTATGTCCATCCTGCCAGTATACAGAGTAGAATAAAATCGAAGAAAACACTGTCTGATACCCTCGTTAGTTGTCACAGGGTTCCCTTGTTCATTCCTGAGTTTAGTAATGAGATTTTGCATACGTTTAACCCGCAATTTGTTGGCCAATAGTTTCCCTGCTTTATTCCCCCCCTCAAAGTAAGTTTGTTCCACCCTTTCCATGTCATAAGCTATTTTAGCTGCATCTAAGGAGGCTATCTTCGCACGGCATTGTTCTGCCTGCCTCAGAACCTCTGCTGTCGGCCTCTGCTTATGCAGGCATTCCAACGCCTCTAGTTTGGTACAAAGGGATGCTCTCTCCTGGAGTTCCTTCTTTTTAATAAAAGTAGCCCGGGCTATGAGCTTCCCTCTAATAACCGCCTTCAGGCAGTCCCATAAAACTACAGGGGTAATATCCAGGGTATCGTTAAGCTGTAGATAATCAGTAATAGACTGTCTACATTGAGACAGGAAGGCAGCATCCTCTAATAAGCTATCGTTCATTTTCCAAAACCTTAGCCCCCTATCATACTTGGGAAAGAATAATTCCACCCCCGTTGGAGCAAGATCCGACCACGTCAAAACTCTTATATGAGCTTTGGCCACACGGTTGATAAGCCCTTTGTCTGTAAAAATATAGTCAATTCTGGTATATAAATTGTGCGGCTTAGAATAGAAAGTATATTCCCTTTTAAGCGGATTAGAAAATTGCCAGGTGTCCACTAACTGTAAGTGACGCACTAGTGTTAATAAGCCACCTCTATCTCTCTTGGAGACTGTTCCACGCCCCACTGACGTATCCAATTCTGGGCTGATGGGTATGTTACAATCTCCCGCTAAAATAAGGTGGCCCTCTAAATGTACTTGCACCCTGGACAGTAAGTTATCATAAAATTGTGCTTGCTGAACATTGGGGGCATAGATATTAACAACAGTAAACATTTCCCCCGCAATCAATATATTAAGCAACAGAAAACGACCCTCCGGATCTGAGATACATTTTTGGAGTTCAAAGACAAAGTCCTTGTGAAACAATACTCCCACTCCCGAATATCTAGAAGATTTCGAGGCGGCTGACCAGAATTGCTTTGGATAATGTGGGGATCGCAGCAAGTATTCATATTTTCTCCGCAGGTGCATCTCCTGTACCAGGGCAATGGCCGTATGTTTCCGCTGCAGATCTTTAAACAGAAGCTGGCGCTTGTATGGGGAGTTCAATCCCTTAACATTTAGGGACAGTAAATTAAAGGAAGCCATATTTCCAAAACATAAAGAACAATAGACGCAGATTTATCATCAGTCTCATGGGCCCATGGGAAGGCCAGAATGACATTGTCAAATACAGTGGTGCCATGCGAATGTCTTGCTGGAAAAGGTGGCAGATGATCCCCAACCCCTTCCCCCCCCTAATCCCCCCACCCCAAAACTCGAGATCATGTACAACTGTGATCTCGTGACCCATTTTAGGAGGCATGGAACAGCAAATCCCCTGCTGTCCCCCCCGACCGGGAATCAGTAAAACTATACTACAGCTTTGAAATATTCAGCCATCCAACCCGCATCCTTCCGCTCTACCAGCGAATCTTCAATGGGCGAGCATTCGCAAAGTCACGTGGGTTCCGTAGGTGCTGGCTCTGGGTCAGGTGTGCGCCGGAGCCTCTTGCCCCCTTTGCCCGCCCTCTGCCAGCGGGGCTCATCCTTCTGGATTAGAGTAGGGGAAACTGGTGCCTGTTGTTCCGGGGCTGGTAAACCCACCTCCCTGAGGCATGTCACGGCTTCCTTCCAAGACTGGGCTCTGTAGGACTTGCCTTGAACTGTAAAAGTGAGCCCAAACGGGAATAGCCAATGATATCGAATGTTTCCTTTATTTAAAATCATTGTAACCGGTCTGAGCTCACTCCGTTTCTTGAGCGTCAGCGGTGAGAGGTCTGCGAAGACCTGAATCTCATGGCCATCAAATCGTAGCTTCCCTTTTTGCCTCGCTGCCATATAAATCTTCTCTTTGACAGCATACTCATGGAAACAGACAATTATGTCCTTTACCCGATTGGCGATTTTGGGGCCCAAAGCCCGGTGTGCCCGCTCGATTTTCACTACGGTTGGGGATGTATTCTCCCTTTCATCTCCCTCTCCTCCAGCCTGCAGTAGCTCACTACATATGTTCTTAATAACTTGAGTGCACTCCGAGTACTCAGGGGAATCAGGTATATCCCAAAACCTTAAATTCACTCGCCTATGCCTGTTTTCCAGGTCCTCCAGTTTGGCGGATAGTTGTAAAATATCTTGAGCCATATTATTATTAGCCTGTCTGAGCTGTTGGAGGGAGTCCGTCTGGCCTCTGTTAAAGTTTCGTACTCAAATAACCGGCGCCCCATGTCGCTTACTTCTTCTCTCATGTCGCCGACCACCTCCCGAATCTCCTTTTTAAAGGATTGTAAATTGTGTCTCAGTTCCTTAAACCAAACACGGAACTCACCCCTTGTCGGAACTTCAGCATCGGGCAGAGTCTCTAGACCTTCCGTCTCGCTAGTATCTAAGTTTTCTCCTTCATCCACCATTTTGGAGGCGTCTGCGGTGCGGTCTCGAGTCGCTTTTCGGTAAGAAAACTGTTGCAGATCGTGCCCTTTCTTTCTGCACGACATGGGGTGGTTATGCCTGGCTGAAAGTCGTTGCGATATCTAAAAATAATCGCTGGATGGCATGAATTAATAGCGATTCCCGTCAGATCGGTCAGGAGCTGCGGATTAAGCGGCCGCTCGCTCCACTGACGTCATCAGCCTCTAAATGTGGGAATTTTAACGGGGTTGAGGTAGTTTAATGGTGGGAAGCACAGTACTTTTTTAAGAGTTCAGTTTTGATAAAAACTCTTTTGGGTGGTTTAAATGATTGGTAAAAATTTGATATAAAAAGTAGGTTTGAGAATCATAAGAAAAACATAGCAATATGACAATAAATGATTAAATACAACTTATTGCTTTAGAGGCTGATCACGGCTTGTGGCCCATTGTGCGGCGAGAGGCTGCAGACTGAAATTATAAAGCGATCATTTATGATATTGTCATTTGCTTTCAGATATTAAAAATGATGTTTATATAATTTAGGTGGTTGGGGAGAATTCATAGAATTGGATATTTGATCCTTTTTTCCCTCTCTTTTTGGCGTATGATATTGTATTGAGAGGGTTTTTGCTTTTTCTATTTTGATTACACAAACATATATCCCATGTATGTATGCTGTGTTGTCTGACTGACTCAACACACAAAAACATATCTGTTAAACACTAGCAGACAAAAAAGATTGGAAGCCTGGTAAGACTTTTCTCTTCAGTCTCTGACTATGTATTGCTTACCTCACTGGTGTCCAGACAGATAGAAACAAAAAAAAATCTCTAGCAGCACCACAATTACAGTTTCTATGTCTCCCACCCTGGCCCTCCCCAATGAAGAAAATTATCAAAATCAGCACTGCTTCTCTTTCTGAGTGTATAAGATCACTGCAGTATAGAGAAGGGCAGAAGCAGTTCATTACCAGTGTCTAATCGCAACATATGTAAGCTTTTTGAAAACTCATTGAAATCTTGAAGTAGCATGTATTTCTTCACTATGAGCTAGAGAAGAACTTAGAGCTTCTTGGACATGCTCAGATTTTAAAGTGGGAGTAGGTCAGTCACACTTGATCCCAATAGTTGCTATAGGCTAGTAAAAAATATTCTGCATTGTTATTTATACTTTGGCTAGTATCTTTACCAACTTGTCCTGCCTTGGCTCTGACAAAGCTCTGACCAGGTAGTGAGGTCACACAGACAAGAGCTGGTTGCTATATTTACCAGTATGTTTGGGTTTTTTTAATCTGCAATACACAGCCATATACTTCAATGCACACCTGCAACTCAGTAAATATAAATGTGTGCATGTATATTTATGCACACATATCGTTAATTAAAAGTATGTAAGTAAATGGTTTTCCCACTCCAATTCTGTCCCTCAGAATGCTTCTTTTTAGTGCAAATACAAATATGCAAGAAAACAATTTTGCATGTTCTTTGCATGTAGAATCCCCCTGGGAAATTTTTAAAAGCTGATTTATGAGATTTATGCAAATAAATTATTTTGAAAATTCAACCCTTAAAGTACCTGCAGATTTTGACCCAGTGCAGAGAGCTGAAAATCGCCTTTTCAGTTT